>NC_142048.1:47040064-47348953 GCF_982192425.1 Myodes glareolus
CAGGGCAGGAACATGGAGTCAAGACCTGATGCAGATGCCGTGGAGGGGTGCTGCTTACTGGCTTGCTCACATGGCTTGCTCAGTCTGCTGTCTTACAGAACCTAGGACTGCCTGTCCAGGGATGGAACCACCCACAGTGGGCTGGGCCCTCCTGCATCAGTCACTAATTAAGAAAATGCCCTTTTAGGCTTGCCTACAGCCTGATCTTACGGAGGCATCTTCTTACAGAGAGCTGTCCCTAGGCAGCAGTCAGGAAGTCGGAGTAGTAGTTGGTGGGATGTATTTCAAGTGGTCCATGCAGTTCGAGCTGCCTTTGATGATGATCATTGAGCATCTTTTTGTTTTCACTTCTCACGGAAGGACTGACAACATTTATAGTTCATGTCCGCAAGACTTTCTCTCACAGGTCCATGCGCCCTGCCTAGTCTTAAGTCATGTCCCCTGCTCTGCCTGGGGGACTTGTCACTGACCATGTCCCTTGTGTGTTTTCATTCTGGAAGACGTTTTCTGCCTGTGACCAACCCTTCCTTGGCATGAGGCTCTTTGTTAACCTGGAATGCAGTCTTACCTGCATCTGGTCTTGCCTCCTCAGGTGCTTTTCCTGGTGGCAATTATGTCTCTGCCCCTCATCCAGTCCCCATAGCAACCAGATGCACACGGCAGGCAGTGAACATAGACAACAACTCCCGCCAGTTCGGGGCTGTGTCGTCACCACTTGCCCCCTGCTTGGCAGGAGTCGGACTTCTTTGCCAAAACCCGCATCCCATATGAAGCTTGTTGCTCCTTTCTTTTCGAGACTGCAATTTGATCCCAATAATTCTTCCTTTCCTTTTATTCTTCCAAACCCTTCCACATTTCCCTCCCTGATCTCCATCAAGTTCATGCCCTCTCTCTGTCTCTCTCTGTGTCTCTCTCTGAAGCTTATTGTTATTTGTTTGTCTGGTACCGGGTGTACCCCCACTAAATTACACCCTATCCCCAGACGCAGATCTTTTTTGTTTTTCCAATGAAGGAAACTAATTTTTAAATTTATTTTATACAAGCGTACAAAGGAATAGGTTGCAATATGTCATTTTCATAATGCTTTGTTTTGGTTGTTCCTTGTCCCCCATCCTCCTCTCCTCCCACTCTCCACGTTGGTCCTTTGACCCCCGGTCATCCCTGTTCTGCCCCGCCTCTCACAGCCTCTTTGTTTCCCCCTTCATGGTCCCCTGTCTTAAAAAAAAAAAGTTGTTTCACACATTATTTGCCTGTTGACTCATGTGTGGATGCATGCACACACATGTGCATGTGGAGGTCCAAAGGCAACGTGTAGGAGTTGTTCTCTCCTTCTGCCTTGTTAGACTTGGTAGGTGGTAAGTTCCTCCCCCCCGCCAGCCATCCTGCCAACTGTCGTGGAGTTTCATGGCGTGGTACTTGCTCTCACATGTAAATCTACACATGTGCAAGAATGAAAGTCTAGGATCCAGCTGGGAGAGAGAACATGGCCTCAGCCTTTCTCAGTCTGAATTACTTTGCTTACTATAATAATTTCCAGTTCCATCTGCTTCTCTGCAAATTTCATGATCATCTCCCTCTTTTTAAAATTATTTTTGCTTTTTGTTTTTCATGTGGAGGTAGGCTATCTGTGAGAGTGTGTGCCACCCATGTGCAGGCACTTGGGGAGGCCAGAAGAGAGTGTCAGATCCCCTGGAACGGGAGGTGCAGGAGGTGGTCATGAGCCTCCTAATGTGGATGCTCTGAGCTGAGCTCAGGTCCTCCGGTACAGCAGGGAGCGCTCTTCTCTGCTGAGCCATCTATCCATCCCCATTCCTTTGCTTTACAACCAGACACACTCTGTTGTGTCTGTGTACCATCCATCCACTGGTGGACGGCAAGGTTGATAGCATTTCCGTGCTCCATGCTATCGTGAGTGATGCGGTGATTGCTGGGGATGTGTAAGTCTCTCCATGGTAGGACTCGGAGTCTGTCTGAGACACGTCAGGAGTAGGATAGAGGGGTCATAGGGTCGTTTTGTTTCTACTTTCTTGAGGAACCTCCAAACTGATTTCCACAGTGGCTGTACCAGTCTACACTCACCCCATTAGTAAGTAGGGGTTCACCTTTCCCCATTTGCCAACATTCGTTATCTCCTTGCTGTGGGTCATTCTGGGGTGAGGTGAAATCTCAAAATAATTTGAATTTGCATTTCTCTGAGGGCCAAGGATGTCGAATAGCTTCCTGGGAAGCAAATATTAAAGTCGTTTTACTCTTGATTTCTGTTTCTGCCTTTAGCTCCTTGTCCCCTGGGACGGTGTGTTGAGGCCAAGAGCAGGAACTCAGAGCTGTGGGTGGAACCCAGCGGGAAGGAAGGGTTTAGAAATGACACTGGTTCCCTTAGAAGAAGCATGTTTGGACTTGGTGGGTACTCTAGTACTTTGAATGGACATAGCATTTAAAAGTCTTTGAGCCTGGACTTCCTTACCCACAAAGAGGAGAAAGTCTTGAGTTGCGTTAGTGGGTGATTGTGAAAACGTTAGGGAATAACGTACAAAAGAAAGCACTCACAACGCCTGGTATAATGTTCTCTCTCTTTCCCCGCCCAGCGATCTCTTAATGAGGGACAACCTGTTTGAAATCATAACCACCTCCAGGACATTCTACGTACAGGTAAATGCTCATCCCCAAATGTTCATCCCGAGACCGGCGTCCCTTCTCCGCGAATGTGGGTGAATGCCACCTCCACCCACCCTTGTCCCTGTTTTCTCTTCATTTAGCTTGTAGTTTCTCCGTGATCAGTTCAGTCCCTTAGCCATTCTGTGTCCCACTTCATTCTAAAGAGGAGTTTCCCTACGCTAGGATACTACAAACAGGCCAGTCAACCGTGCCGGAGGATGTGTGCCTGTCACAGCTGCGCTGGGCTGCAGAGCTCCAGCTAAGCAGAGAAAAGGGGAACTGGTGGGGAGTTTCACTTCTGCTCTGGAGGGTATTTATAAGTCCTGCCTATGTATGAACATTACTGTGCGCAGAAAGACAGAAGCACAGAGGGCCCTGTGGCGGGCACAGGTGCATAGCCAGCTGCACAGAGAAAGCCATTGTTTGGGGCTCTGACGGGGTTCACTTACCAGGAGCTCCCCCACCCCCAGATCTGGAGTGCTCCCAATCCAGTATGAACTCACAGCAGCTAACAAGGCAGATTGCTAAGCAGGGCGAAGACATCCAGGGCCAAGTGCTCGGCCTAGGCTATCCAGCAGCCCACAAAATGTGCTGATATCCAGTGTGAGGCTGATGTGGGATTCTGAGCGGAGAAATAGGCAGCCTTCCCAAGTGGAGTTTTGGAGACTTCCCACTTCTTTTCCCCACAGGAGCACTCCCGTAAAAGGATGAGGCCTAACCCCCCATGAGTGTGTGTGTGTGTGAGTGTGTGTGTGTGTGTGTGTGTGAGTATACACGTGTGTGTCTCTACGCTTTTTCCACTTTAAGCCAGCAGCCATGCTGGCTAATTGAGGCATCTTCAGGCCGTCCTCACTGGGACAAGCACCCTGTCCAGGGTGAGACGGCAGCAGGGAGGCTGGGGAACAGACTAGGCCATGGAGGGCGTACACTTTGCTCTTGAATCTAGCTGTTCTCCAGAGCCTCTACCATTCAGACACCAGGACTAGCCTGGACTTTAACATGAGTTTCTAGTGCTTGAGTTCATATTCATAGAGTATGGCCAAGGGTCTGGGCATGGTCTGAGGTGCTGGGGTCATGAATTAGACAGAGCTGATCTTTAAGCGAAGTAATCAAGCAACTGAAATCACACATTTGGTAGATTATACAGAGAGAAATCTGCTGGACGATATGTGATACTTAAGATGGTGGAGAGCTGGCCTAGAACTCCCCAAAGACTAGCTCTTAGCATTTGCAAGTTGAAATAACGCCAAGGAGCTCAGGGAGTCCTCTCGTGGGTGGCGGAAGGTGAAGAATCCAAATGTAGCTACCGCCAGCACAGAACAAGCCACCTGAAGGGAACTACGGAATGAGAAAACAAACCCAAACTCTTCCGGAAAACTGTGGCTACTATAACTGCCTCTAGGATGGTGACTGTCTGCTGCTGTCTATTGGGAGAAAGAGGCAGGAAAGGTTTTCTGGAGGAAGATGGTGACCAGAAGACTCATGAGGGAGGGGGCCAGGCAAGGGAACAGCCCTGTGACAAGAGCCCGGGTTAAGGGACTAGAGAGCTGTGAGGTAGGCTGGGCAGCTCTTGGCAGAGTCTCATTGCCCCATCTGCTTGGCTAGCAAGCTTAAAATTGATCCTTAAAGTCCAAGGTGAGATGAGAGCCGTAAGAAACAGCTCCTGGACTCGGAGAACTTATTGAGTATTCAGAGTCTCATTTTCCACATGTGTAAAATGGAGATGAAAAACTCAACCAACCTCGGCCTTCTAATGACCCTTAACGCTGCTTGACCGCAGGGATCATGAAGGGCAGATAAGAAAGGGGCAGTGCGTGATGAGAAAGGCCAACCTGAAGGCCATGATAAGGATTTGAGGGACAGACTTAGATGGATGAGAGAAAGTGATGACTTTCAGAGAGACAGAGAGGGCCACTCTCCATGACTGGACTGGAGAGCTGGTTGGGCTAAGGGGAAGGGGAGAGCTGAAGACAAATCCCAGAGGTGTGGCCCGAGTTTTGCCCTGGTTGATAACACCTGCCAACTTCCCCGGGGAGTACAGCGGGCAAGCAGTTGTGGGGAAAACCAAGGTTAGCACCAGGCATATTGTTACTTACTTCTGTTACTGTGAGAAACTACAATGACCAAAAGCAGCCAGGAAGAAAGGGTTTAATTTGGCGTATGGTTCCAAAGCAATGAGTCCATTGGGGCAGGAAATACAGGCCAGGAGTAGGAAGCAGAAAGGGGAAAGGCCTGCCCTAGTGATGTGCCTCCTCCAGCCAGGCTCCACCTCCTAAAGGTTCCGTAACCTCGCCAAACAGTGCCACCAACTGGGGACCACATAAACTAGGGGCCAGATGTTCAAATACATGAGTCTTTAGAGGATGTCATTCAGACCATGACAGAGGGGTCAGCACTGAGTTTACCGTGTCTGTGGAATGTCCCAGGGTACCCCTTGTGATGCACATTGCCTAGGTGATGCCTGACGGGTGACTAAATACATACCTGTCGAGTGAATGATGTTTCGAAAGGCCTGCACTACAGATAGTAATTTGGGACATGGGAGGCTTAACCAAAAACATTCAGAAAAGCTAGCAGTGGTGGCACATGCCTTTAATCCCATCACTCGAGAGGCAGAGACAGGGGGAGCTTGGTGAGTTCGAAGCCAGCCTGATCTACAGAGAGAGTACCAGGACAGGCACCAAAGCTACAAAGAGAAACCATGTCTTGAAAAAAAAACAAAAACAAAGAAAAAAACCAAAACAACAAAACATTCAGAAGACATTGCATCACCTTACAGACAGGGACCAGCATATCCCAAGGTCCTCACCATTTCTCTACTCCTTCACTTTTGCTCTCTAAACTTCTAAGAATGAAGGATACTAGCGTCTCTGTGAATACATAAATGACTGAAAATCAAATTCATGTGTAGCACATGACTTACAGAGAATGGCGTGTTAGAGAAGGATGGATGAAAAACCAATAAACATATCTGTTGATTCACTTAGAAGTTACAAGTATAAACTCATAATAAATTAAAAAGACACCCTATGAAAAGAACTATTCTAAAAATAGCAAGGCCAGGATGATTTCCTGTACATCTTCTAGGCATCTCTTTAATGGTAGACTCGTGGCAGACAATAGGGACTTCACTCTTACTGCAGTGTTCTGTCTGTGTTCCTATTGTCTGGGAATGTTGGAAGCTGGGTGATGTTGAACAGATCCAGGTAGCAGTCAGACTTCAGGACGGATGGAATTGGCCCTGGGCGAGTCCTGTCAGTAGGTAGACATTTCTCAGCTCTGGCCAGGGTTCAGGATGAGATTTCTGAGCTGGGCTGCTGCTTAGTGGTTTAGCGCTTGCCTGGAATGCAGAAAGTCCCCTTGTCAATCTCCAGCAACTCCCCAAACAGAATCCAACTGCCAGTCCTTGCAATACAGAGCAGGGGGGTCTCCATGTCTGCATTTCCCAGTCACAGAGGGCCTGGGGGTCCTGGTAGTTTATCAACAGGAGCGTTTGTTGCTAGAAATGAGAACTCTGAAATCGTCTTTAGCTCACCCATCAGAATTTGGTTACTGTGCCAGGACAACGGTACCCAGAAGAGTGACAAGGGACCCGTAGGGTGTGGATCTAGAACTCTTGGGTAGTTACTTCAGAACTTCGACTCTAAAGCAAAGGGTACTGCCCACAACAGTGGTTCTCAACCTGTGGGTCATGACACCTATATGGGAAAGGAGGAAGTTGGGAATCAAGGGAAGAAGGACCTGCTGGAGAAGTAGGGGTGATGGCGGTAACCAGAGGCGAAGGTTGCACGTCTGTTATTGCTGTCTGCCGTTGTTCACTGCATCCGTTTGTGCTGACCTCATAACTGGTGCACAGAGGCTCTCTGGAACGCAGCAAAACCACAGGTTTTGTGAAGGAATTCATTTCGGAAGTTTGTCCCTCTCTTCTTATAAACTGCCATCGAGGCTGGAAACCATAATGCATGCAAGAGCAGCACAGGGAGAGAGGAAGGTACATGTGGCATCTCCCCTTCTTATCTGTCCAGTGTTGGGCACTTTTTGGTTTCCTATTAGGTCACCTGGGCTGAATGGACCTTATGATATTTCTTTCTTGAATGGAATCAAGTGCAATACTTGATTTTTTTTCATTTGAATAATATTTTAAAATGGCAGCATATTGTGTTGTATGCAGTCATGTATACGTGGGGCACATGCCTGTGACATGTATGCAGAAGCCAGAGGGGGATATCAATGTCTTTCTCTGATTTTTACTTTATTTTTTAATCATTTTCTTTGTGATGTATGGGTTTTTGCATCCACGTATGCCTGTGTGCCTTGCGCATGTCTGGTGCCCATGGTGACTAGAAGAGGGTGTTGGATCAAGCGGACCGGGAGTGACAGACAGTTGTGAGCCCCCGAGTGGGTGCTGAGAATCAAATCTGGGTCCTCTGGCTAAACAGCCAGTGTTTTTAACTGCCGGGCTGGCTGTCAAGGTCCTCACCTTTGACTTTCTCACGGAACCTGGAACTTGTCGTTTCGCCTAGGCTGACTGCCCAGTGAGGCCCTGGAATCCACTTGTCTGTCCCCCCAAACACTAGCATTCCGGGCATACGCAGATGCTCAGCTTTTCTGTGGGCCCTGGGGATTCAAGCCCAGGTTCTCTTACTTGCACAGCAGCCCTCTTGCCCACTGAGCTAGCTCCTCATCCTTTCCATCAAAAGAACTTGGAAATAAAAGTATAAAATAGTGGTTAGAACTACTGAAGATATTTTATAAAATATATTTTCAGTGTTTACAGGATTAATTGCAATATCTGCTTTTGGGGGGTAAAAACCTTTTCTCCACAAATGTTATCCTGTTTGATCCTTTTAAAAATTTGTCTCATTACTGGTTCTAGGACCTAGAGTTTTGCATATGCCAGGCAAGTGCTCTGCCTCCGAGACCCAGTCTTTGATCCTTTGGGGGTGGGTTTATGTGTAATTCAAAGATAAGTGTCTCAGGATGAGGGCATTGAATAAATCCATACCGGTGAAATACATTTTTGTTGTTGTTGTTGTTGTTTGGAGATAATGGTCTCATGGCCGTAGCCCTGGCTAGCCTGGAAATCCCTATGTAGTTCTATGGTAGTTCTATGTAGTTCTATGTAGTTCTATGGTCTGGAACTGGAAGATATCTACCTGTCTCTGCTTCCTGAGTGCTGAGATTAAAGGCGTGTGTCACTGTGCTAGGCCATGATGGTAGAATTTCAGGTTTATTTGCTCTCCTCTTACATAGAATAGTAAAATAACAACCATTACTAATCCATAGAGGGCTCCGCGGCCTGGGTGTCACTCAAACAGTGGACCCTCACAACTTACTTAGTTCTTCCTTGTAGGTCTGTCTAGGGACCAGGCGCTCTCTCATTCTGATCTTAGGGAAAGTTTGGATACCTAATTCTGGCTACTCTCTTTGGACAGGGATGTGTTTGTCTTTTTCTTGGAAAGCTACTAGACCAGACCGAATCATGGGGAGGGGCAAGTATAAATAAGTTAGCAGGTGGCAGGTGGCAGAGCTGCGCACAGCGGGCCTTTGTCACTCTTGTTGACCTGGTGCCTTTGTTGGTGTGTGCTGCACGTGGTGGCGGCAGCGAACCAAGGGGCTCTGTCTGGGGGTGATGGGGAGGGATGGCAAGGCAAATGTGAGAGAAAATACGAAACGCAAAACCCCGTGAAAAGCAAGGCGGTCCGTTTTATCTCGGTAGGATTCGAAGAGTGGTTTGGGG
Source organism: Myodes glareolus (assembly GCF_982192425.1). Lineage (NCBI taxonomy): Eukaryota > Metazoa > Chordata > Mammalia > Rodentia > Cricetidae > Myodes > Myodes glareolus. The sequence goes on from NC_142048.1 coordinate 47,048,460, forward strand.
TATGGAAAAGCAAGGGGAGCAAGTGGAGCCTATGGGGACTGGGTGCGCGTGCGCACTCTGTGTTTGGGTGGACGGTAAGGGGAAGGCGTTAGCAGAGCTGAACTTTAGTCTTGTTTCCAGCTCCTCCGCAGCTACGGCATACGGCCCTCTGCGACTCTGAGTTCATTTTGTACTCTTTCTTCCTACTGCTGGAAGGCGCCGGGCTGCTCTGCTTGCAGGGGCCACGCCTCCTCAGTCTTCCTCTTTCCATAGAGAGACTGCTGCCCTCTTCTGGAGTGAGGAGGTTATTTGCAGAGAAATGCTTCACTCGGTTCTGCTATTGTAATCTTCCATTTAGCTCTCACTCCAAGGACGAGGTGAATTTTTGCGACAGACCCTGTGCTTTGAGGAAGGCACTGTTTCTGTTGACAGCACACACAGTTGTGTATACTTTGGAAGGTCTGCAGAGGGAGTTTGTTTTGGTGGAATTTGAAGTGAGGGGATTGGGGGGGGGGTTCTCCTGTTCAGATAATTATGGGAGAGATGAGAGTGGGGTCTAGACCAGCTCCAGATCTGGGGCTGTGGCATTCTGAACCCCATTTTCCTTTGGGGGTAAAAACTAGGAGTCTGGAGTGGCTCAGCTGTTTTTCAGATGGGGCGAAAATAGGGTGATGGGTTTGGACAGAAGATGGGGTACTCCGTGTCCCCTGCCCTAAACCCCTCCCCTCTTCAGGGCAACTTCACTTTGAGCAGTTTTGATTATGGGGTGTGAAGAGAGAGACTGCAGCCGGGACAATGTCCTCAAAAGTCTGCAAGCCACCGGGCTACACGGTTTCCAAGGTCCCTCTGAACTGGGATGATGGGATTTTATGAACTTGGGCCAGAGACTTAGAAGCTGAAGTCACACCCCAAAAATGTGTGTAAGTGTTGCGGATGTTTTGCAGGCAGACAGCCCCGAAGACATGCGCAGCTGGATCCAGGAGATTGGAGCAGCTGTGCAGGCCCTCAAGTGCCACCCCAGAGTAAGTCACTTCCTTTCTGGGCCCCAGTGTCCGCTTCAAGATAAATTAGCTTTGAATGGGCATGTTTTATTTGGTTATGTAGGCAGGCAGCCCAGCCATGAATGCAGCTGAGCCATAGGCTGGCTCACTTGTTTTTCTCTTTCAGTTAACTTGGGGACATTCCCCTGCCCCCATTTTGGTTTGTTGGTGGACATGAGGCTGGGCTGGACAGAGAGATGGAGTTTCTAATGTGTCCTGCAAGTCCAGTGTCAAGCAGATCTCCAAACATATGTAGTGAATTCTGCTTAGTGTTTGTATTTACTTATGTACTTATTTATTTTTGAAATGCGTTTATATTATTTTTGGATTTGCTGTGTGGCCCAGACTAGCGCTGAGCTTCATGACCACCCTCCCGCCTTAGCCTCCTGGGGAGCAGGGACTGCAGGTACCCCTGACTGATACACTTACTTGGGTTGTGTAGCCAAGTGTCCCTGTTTGAGGTGGTGACCCTGGGTGGGTACTTTTCTTGAGACTTTGGGATAAACACTGTGAGGAAAATTCTTATGTGGTCTTTTTCTTCTCTTTCTGCTTCCAGGAACCATCCTTTTCTAGATCCGTTTCTTTGACTCGACCTGGAAGCTCAAGCCTGGCAAGCGGGCCTAACTTCATCTTGCGGAGGAGACCGGCAGTGGAAGAGAAAAGGGCTCTCTGTAAGGCCCCTTCTGTGGCCTCCTCCTGGCAACCCTGGACACCTGTCCCCCAGGCTGGGGAAAAGCCACTGTCAGCTGAGAATGCTCCGGAGGACTCTTTATTCCTGCCTCACCCTGGGGAGAGCAACGCTACCGGGGTACTGGCGAGTTCGCGGGTCAGGCACAGGTCGGAGCCCCAGCACCCCAAGGAGAAGCCATTTGTGTTCAACCTCGATGATGAAAACATACGGACCTCTGATGTGTGATATGCAGTGCCCTGGTGTGCCGGAGAGACGGCTCTGTGACTCAGTTTCTCTGCCGCGGTGGAGGACAGAGGCTAATGGCACTCACAGTGGAGGGACCCATCCAGCTGGCTTTTGTTTTTGTTATTATTTAATTGGGGGAAATCGCTAGGGTAGACCCACAGGCACACTCCATTGCCTCTTGAACGCCCCTCTTTCCCCAGGTTTCATAGCGAGGGGTTAGTTTTAACTGTTAAAACTGGGGCAGGGGGTTCAAGTCTAGTTTCACCTCTAACCGAGTACCCTCCCCGCCATTTGTATTTCTCTTATTTTCTTGGTTTTGTTTCCAGTTTATATACAGGATATCAGGCTAAGAGCTGGTTTCACCTACCCCTGTTTATTGGCTGAAGCGTGGGAATCAGGCAAAGGGTTACCATCAGGACTGAAAGGCCTCAGGTGTGGGAGACTCAGGTTGCAGCATGATTGGGCTTCACCTGAGAGGTGGCCGTAGAATCTGGGGAGTGAAGGGCAAACTTCAGAATGTCTTCCTGGGCAGTTCCCTCAGGACGCCTCCCAGGGGAGGAGAGGGGACCTCTTGTGAGTCATGAGGGCTAATTAAACTGTCATAGCCACTTGTGGGAATTACGCTGTCCTCTTGCTCCCCTGTGACCCCCAGTGCTCTCGACGTGGATGACAGAGCTGCAGGTCTGTTTTCTGTGTCCGGCCCCGAGGATGGCGAGGATGGCGTTATCAGTGTTAAAACGTCAGGACCCTGGAGATCAGAATGGACGTTTCCCTTGAAAGCATGTTATTTGAGTATATGTGTGATGGTTAAGTGTAGAATGATTTCGTGTGTGTGTGTGTGTGTGTGTGTGTGTGTGTGTATGTGTTCAATCTCTATCTCAGAGCCTTAAGGTGAAGCAGCTCCCGAGAGGAGTTGGATGATTGTTTATGTCAGTCATGCTTCCCAGACAGGAGAATGGTTCTGCTTTGGCACAGCCGGTCTTGAACCCCTGTCTCTGAGCTCTTTAAGAATGGGTCGGCATTTGCCTAACGCTAAGTGCTTGTATATTGTGCACCCTGCTGATGGACTTGCTTTTTAGACTTTAAGTTGCCCGGTAAATGAAGCATATAGTAGGTGGAACCCTAGCATCTGATAAGATCCTATACACTCCCCAGTGGAGAGACAACAAAGATTTTTTTTCTAATGGTTATATTTTTCATGGACTAGAAACTGGGAATAAAGAAGCTGAATCAAAGGAAAAATTGTTGGCTAGGGATTTCCTAGGTTCTAGAAGAATTCAGAAGATTGGATTTCCACCCGAAATCTAGGGTGTGGCTTTTCCATTTGGCAATATACTATTTTCATTGCCTTTGGGGGCATTTGTCTATCAACCTTGAGTAAACTGTGCTACCAGAGACTTATGGCTCTCCCTACAAGGAGAGAGGATGTGGCTCATTCCTATCTGTGTAACTTTTACCAGCTAGATAAGTTAGTTGTGTGTTTTAGTTAGAAACTTGTAGCTCAAAGAAGAGACTTGGAGACATTTTTATTATTATTATTATTTAAGCCAATCACCACTCTTGTGTCTATAGTTAATGCAAAAGAAAAACAGGCACAAATCTCTGTGTGAGAGGAAGTGTGTAAGTGTGAGAAAAGTGTGTTCTTTCAAATGTGGCTAAAACCCTGAAGCTGGTGCCACACTGAAGACTCCCGAGCTCAACGTGTGGGAGCTGTCCCCCACTTTTAAGTTTGGCCTGTGTTCCTGGTCTAAAAAACAAAACCCACTGGATCTCCTTCTCTTTTTCTGTTCTCCATCTCTTTCTCCCTCCCCCTTTATTATTGTTTTTTAAAAAGAATTTTTGTGTATTTTGCTTTTCATAAACTCTTGGTTTGGGAATTATTTATTTATGAGTGACCAAGGTTACAGCTTACTTCAAAAGTCAAATTCTAAAAGCCCTTTGTCTCTCTGGTTTCAACTTAAAATCTTTCTCTAGAAAATTCTTTGGCTGCTCAACAGAATTGCTCAATGTGAGATGAGGAAGTAATGAAAATAAGTCAGGAGCTTGGGAGTGAGCTTTACACATCCCCTGACTCATGGGGATGATGTCATCTTCTGGTGTTTAAATTGCAAAATCTGTCTGTCTCTCTCCAACACACCGTTAGCTAGGCTATTACTGCCGCATTAGCTGGTCATTATAGAAAACTGATAGTCTCATTAAGTATTTTGAGATTGTCGTTAGGTTAAACCCAGTGCAGTTTACATTATATAAATAAAGGGAAAGTACAGAGTTTCAATGACTCTACCTGGCCAATGCACGAGAATTCCGAGTTAGATCATTGTTAATATAGTTTCAGTGTTGGGAAAGCATAATCATCTTTGTGAAGTCCAGAAACATTCAAATTTTCAATTCTTATTTCAGAATTCCCTTTCTGTCTGGATTTCTGACCAGTTGTATACTAATCTCCCCGTTTAAAATCCATTTGCTTTTGCTGGAGTCTTGCTACGTAATTCAGGCCAGTTTTGAACTGGTAATCCTCCTGCCTCTGCCTCCCGAGTTCTTGGATTACAAGCATGTACCACCATCTCCGGCCTATCACGGTATTTTATTGTGAGTCAAAGATCAGTGCATGAACCTTAGGTGTTCGATGTATAAACTAGAACCCTGGGGGCAGGGGAAAATAGAGTGTGATACAGTGTGGATTCGTGGTTAAACGTACGCTGTGGATAAATCAGAAGGGATTTCTGAATTACAAAAAGTACTGCTTTTTAAATGTATTTGTATTTTTTTTTTTTTTTTTTTTTTTGTGGAATAAAAGCAGTCTCTGAGGTCGGGTTCTTCTACAAGGCTCCTAAGGCAGCATTCTTGGCAATTAAAGAGCTCACCATCCATTAGCCTTTGAAAAATTTGATGGACTTGACTTGCTTACCAAGGTCAGGTGAGAATTAGCAAAAATACTGTGCCTTTCTCATTTTGTGGATTCTGATGAGGGTATGGAAGACCACGGCCTAGAGAGGGACCTCAGGTCAAAGCAGTGGAATGCCTCTTCTCCAGGTACAATGCTGAGCTCCTGGGGAAAGATCTAAGGCCCAACATCTTAAATGACTCTCCGAATAAATAGCAGATCAGCCGTTGAACAGGGGATTTGCCATTTTCAGTATTAACCAAATAAACAGCCATCTGGTAGCCAATGGCAGCATTTTGGAAATTAGGTTTCCCCTGTCACTTCTAACTTGGATTTTTTTTTTCCTCTCTAAAATTTGTTTTTCTCAGTGCCCCCCTTCCCTCCCTTCTCTCTGGGTGTTATTGCCTGCTGGAGCCAATTACAGTCAGTCATACTAGGTAGGCTTTGAATAAAGTGAATGTCTGGCAAAAACACACAGCGTGACCCCTTGGTCCTCTGTTTATGAAGGTGTGGCATGTCCCGTTTGAGCCGGTGTTGAGCTGTGAAACACACCTCCAAGGCACTGAGCTAAGTGCATGGAAACTCCAGCTTCTTATGTTGTGTGATTTCCTAATTGGTATGTAGCAAAACGTCATTTTCTAAAACTGTTTGGTTGCTTGTTTTTGTAATAAAAACGTGAAATATTGAAATCTGGTCGGTTGTTTTCTTGGTCAGATCTCGTGGCCGTGGGTGGGTGGTCACGTTTGTCACTTGACCCATGACTAGAATTCCTCCCCCCATGGCTTATAGGTGGGTGGCTCTGGTTCTGGGGTGGCACGGGTGGTGGGTGATATATGGGTGTGTGTACCCAGAAGTGAGCCAGACGCTGTCCTTTAAAAAGTCTGGAGGCTGGCAGAGGCGGCACCAAGGCCAGGAAAACGTGTTGCTTATTTTAGGCCAGTTGTGAATCCTGAGTGGAGTAACTGGAGAAGTGAAATCCAAGAGGGCAAGGAACAGGATGAGCTCCCAGGCGCTCTGGACTGTGTGGGCACAGTTTCTCCTGCTGTGGCTGCTGCTGCCTGTTCCTTGGGTGGAGGCCAGGAGGTCCAGAGTCTCGATGCCCTGTCCCGAGGTCTGCGATGTCACACGTTGCCCGCCACTGCCCACCTGCTCGACTGGCACCGCTCCCGTGCCCGACCGCTGCGGCTGCTGCCGTGTGTGCGCTGCGGGAGAGGGTCAGGAGTGTGGCGGGACCCGGGGCCGGCCGTGCATCTCGGGGCTGCGCTGCGGTGCCCCGTTCTCCCGGGAGCCTGCCGGGGGCGCATGGCTGGGCACCTGCGGCTGCGTGGAGGGCGTGGAGGGCGCGGAGGTGTGCGGCAGCGATGGGCGCACCTACCCTAGCTTGTGCGCGCTGCGTAAGGAGAACAGAGCGGCGCGACTACGGGGCTCGCCCCCGGCAGTGCCCGTGCAGAAAGGAGGCTGCGGGGACCCAGGTGAGAGAGGTGCGGGGCATACCCCCCCCCCCCACTTATGAGTTTTCCTAAGAAGGTGAAGTGGATACTCTTGAGTTTGCTCGCTCGCTCGCTCGTGGGGTCTGCCCTCCTCCAGCTCCAGGGAGTCAACCTGTTGTGGCTATTTCTGCTGTTCTTGCCTGGATAATGTGGTCTTTACTGGTTTCCACCGGGATTTTTCTTTCTCCTTTTCTTTCCTTTGGTATGACAGGCTGGGTTCTTCCATGTGCTAGTCTAGAGAACCTGCGTAGGCAGGGGGACGGAGAGATGCTGAGGAATTTTGAGATGTGACATCTGCATTCAGGGAACAAACAATGCCTGCCCTCACCACGGACCACTTTTTCCCCAGGGACCAGGAGTGCAGGGCGGCTCAGGAGGAAGTTTAACTTTATCGCAGCGGTGGTGGAGAAAGTGGCGCCCTCTGTGGTTCACTTGCAGTTATTCCGCAGGTAAAGGTCACACGGAGGGTCAACTACCCCACCTGAAAGCTGTGCATTATCTGACCATTAAAAAATAAAAAAGCCTGCTGTGAGAAAACCCAGGTTCAAAGAGTCGGCTGGGGTATAGCTGGGCCGTGGAGCTCGTGCGAAGCAGGCACGGAAACCTCAGGTTCCCGCCCAGTACCCGAAGAAAAATTATTAAGAGTTATTTCGCTAAAGAGCAAAGGGCCAAGCATGAGGATTCTGGCTTCTAAATTCAAATTTCACCCGTGCACGTTGGTGGCTGGTGTTCCTTTTCCCCCCATACTCCACAAGCAAAGCTTAAGGTTGACTGTCGGAGCTAATCAGCTCCCTGTTTAGCCTAGCCAGCAAGGAAACCCAGATCGGCAGAAATTTAATTTGTTCTGTTTACGACGCCAGTTGACAGAGGAAACTAAGAGCTAGATGTTGACACTGTGACAGCGGTGTGAGCCGATACAGTGTTAGCGCCAGGTTTGGTCTCTTCTCAGCAGATAACCCACAGGTTGTCACTCTGGCTCGATGTGAAGGAGGAAGCAGTGTCTCAGGACCTGGTTCTGATTTGTCATCAGAAGAGATGGCCGGGACATCCTGTGGCTCAGGATGGAAATAGACAAGGAAAGGGATAATGCTTGAGAAAACTCCTGGGGCTCTGGTTGATAAATGCGATGTTTCCTGTGTCTAACAATGTCTGGATTCCCCAGTCCCTGCCCTTAGTTCCTCTATTGCCTTGTTCCGGTGCAGGTCACCTCTCACCAACCAGGAAATCCCTGCCTCCAGTGGCTCTGGGTTCATAGTGTCTGAGGATGGACTCATCATCACCAATGCTCACGTCCTCACCAACCATCAGAAGATCCAGGTAGAACTCCAGAGTGGGGCCCGCTATGAAGCCACGGTCAAAGACATCGACCATAAACTGGACCTCGCACTAATTAAGATTGAGCCAAAAGTGAGTAGTCAGGAGCTAAGTCGGAGTCTTCACCTTTGTGAATTTCACAGCTTATTTGCTGATATTTATTTTCTTGTAAGTTCGTTCACCATATCTTTTCTCCGTATGTAGGGTACATGTGTCCCCACTTCCCCCACCCTTCCCTAAACCCTGGTGTCCCAGGCTTCTTCTTTTTAAGACAAAATCATGAGTAATGTAGAGATTAAAATCTAGAGCTCCAGCCTGGCAGTGGTGGCGCACACCTTTAATCCCAGCACTCAGCGGGGAGAGGCAGGTGGATCTCTGTGAGTTCGAGGCCAGCCTGGTCTACAAGAGCTAGTTCCAGGACAGGCTCCAAAGCTACAGAGAAATCCTGTCTCAAAAAACAGAAAACAAAACAAACAACAACAACAAAAAAAAAAAACAAAAAAAGAAAGGAAGGGACAACCTAGAGCTTCACTGAAACCTCACATTCCCTCAACGCCCCCTCCCTTACACTCCAGCCCCCTTCTCCCACCTGCTGTGTTTCCAATCCCTCCTCAGCAAATGAAGAACCTAATCCCCAAAGCTGCTGTGGTACAGACTCCAGGTTCTTTGGCCTACCTCCTTTGCTCCACCCCCATCCCTGGGCAGGGCAGGTGACTCAGTCTGGAGAACCCAGAGTGGGCACAGGGGTGGGAGGAAAGGGTCAGGAAAAGGGATGGCAGAGGAGAACAGAGTGAAGTGTGGACTCCTACCCCTGGGGTACCAACTGGACTGGGTACAGAGGAAACGACACAGCTCGCCCTCCCCCCCCACTCCCCCACCTCCCCAGGAAAGGGACCCTGCAGCTTCACGCGCCTTCCTTTGGGAACAATGCTAGATTGTTTGCCCTTCTGGCATGGGCTACAGAGTCAGGCTGGACGGCATTCCCCTGCAGTCAAGGCTGCTCTTGCAAGGTAGATTTTCCAGCTGCAGTGGCAAACTCTCCAGGTTCAGGCTCAATTCTTGATATGCATTTCCTTTCTCACGTGGGCCTGTGTCCCTGCACCAGGGTCTCTGCCTCCCTCTTGAGGCTCTTATTTTTTTTTTATCAGTTTCCTCTGTCCACTCTGCAGCAGGGGCTGCAGCTCGCACACCTCTGAGACTGAGTTGCAGAGCTTCAAAGCAACAGATGATTGTCTGGCTGAACCTTTCCAAAGAGAACACCTGGGTGTACTCCAGCATTATCGACCTCAGCTTCAGCAGCTTGGCAGGTGTTCCAATTTCTCTCTGCAGAGCTTCCAGGTCCTGGGGTTCTTGGGGGATTTGATTGCAGCTTCACCTTCGTAACCTTCAAGGCACCTGGGTGGCCAGCACAAGGCCCAGGGGAGATGCCCTCTGTGTTGCTTTCCACTTGGGCTCCTACCTGACTCTCAGGCTTCAAGGTCTTCAGGCCCACTTGGGCTAATAGGCCTACTCTAACCTGAGGTCTAGAGTAGTTAGCCCTCTGCAGAATTCATGCTGGTGGGGATGGGGAGATCTCGCATACTGTCTGTCAATATTTGCCCAACCCCTGATTTGATTCCCGGCCCACCCATAGGGCTTTATAAACTTAGTCAAGTCCAAGGGTCAGCCCACCCAGCCTGGCTTCAGTCTTTTTGGTCTGTCACTGCCATCCGACAGGAGGGTTGAGAAGGCCAAGTCCAAAGTCAGGTGTTCAGTCATGGGGAACAGGAAACCCAAGCTGGGGGCCTCGTGAAAGGAGGCCTAGCCAAGGGCTTCACTCCCCATGTATGTTTTGTTCTTGCTACCCATCAATCCCCAACAATCTCTATTGTCTATAGCACCCCCCCCCCCATTTCCTCTATGATTCCTTCTTCAACAGATGCAACTTTTGGGGAAATCATTTGCAATGCACCCAAACCTGCTGGTTACACTTTGAGGTCCTTGCTGTACAAGATATGATCTGCAGCTGAGAGATTGTTAGAAACCCTGGATCTCAGACCCATCCAGATCTACCAGAACCTGCATTTTAATAAGCTCCTAGGGATTTTAGGTACACACTACAGTTGGGTGATCTCTGAACTGGTTGTGACTTCACTCTGATAATCAATGTTCGAATTGGAATAGTGTTAAGTGAATTGCTAACACCAGATGAACCAATCATCGATTACTAGTAATTTCTATACAACTTCGATTTCAACATTTATTTTTAATGATGTATATTTGTGTATGTGTCTGTGCAAGTGAGTGCAAGGTGCCCCTGGAGGCCGGAAGAGGAACTTGTATTCCCTGGAGCTGGATTTAGAGGTGGTTGTCCACTGTCTAACATAGGTACTGGGATCCAAACTTGCATCCTCGAGAAGAGCAGTACATGCTCTTAAGTTCTAAGCCAACTCTCTAGCCGCTACACCTACAAGCTTCGATCTTAGGGATGATCTCAGTTTTCTTAACAAAGTGAGAGTTTGGTGGGTCCTGAATCTGAGCAGGAAGGAAGGCAAGGCTCTATGCGAAAGGGTGCTGGTTCAGGCCGGTGTCACCTGTCAGCAGGTACTGGCTGACTGTGCTCTTATTCTCCCTCTTTCCTTTCTTTGTCCCTTGCCCCCATGTGCAGACTGACCTTCCTGTGTTGCTGCTGGGGAGATCATCTGATCTCCGGGCTGGAGAGTTCGTGGTGGCCTTGGGCAGCCCGTTTTCTCTGCAGGACACAGTGACTGCCGGGATCGTCAGCACCACACAGAGAGGTGGCAAAGAGCTGGGGCTGAAGGATTCAGACATAGACTATATCCAGACAGATGCCATCATTAACGTAAGTCGCTGGGAATCTGATCTCAGCCAGGAAGGTATTGCTAGAATAGAGTCAGAAGAAAACTTTAGAGTGATCTTGTTTTTCTTTGGTCTTTTGAACATTCTCAGAAGATATCCCTAAGGGAGGGCTGGAATGTCCTGTTGCTAGAGCCCAATGTTTGATATAACTGGCACCCACCCTTGGGGCTTGTCACAGAGGTCACCTCTGTGATACCGTATGGGGTCGTTTTGCTTTGCTCTGTACCCACACTGACTTTAGGATTGGGAGGGTGACAGGCATGAATTTGGCTGCCTTGGGAAGCAGGTTGCTCTGGCAAAGCTCATTAGGAACTCTATATAAATGATGAGGAGAAATGTATCTGTTTGCTAACTGGTGGCTTTCTCGACTTTTTTTTTTAGCATGGGAATTCCGGCGGCCCACTGGTGAACTTGGTAAGTGGCCGCTTTCCTTCCTGTTTCATATTTCTTCTTAACTTGAAACGCGTTTCAAAATCTGTGATGCGGACTTGGGTACCACTCTCATGGAGGAATTAAGGAATGATGCTTTTTATTCTTGGGTCTTAAGGAAATGGGTAGGGAAAGCTTTAGAGCCTGTGAGGGTTTTATGCTGCTGGTGTGTGCTCTCATCTCACCAAAAGCACCAGGGACCTGGCTTATTTCAGAGTTTTCCTCTTTTACATGCTTTCTGTTGCCATTGGATAGTTACCCAAAAGCCCAGGAGATTAAACTCTGACTTCTGTCAGAAGACCAACTGTGCTATGTATGTATATCCTTGAGATCACAGTTCTTTTACATATGAATGATCCCTCATCTAATAATGCTGATTGGATGGTACAGTCTATCCAGGTTTTTAATCTTCTGCCTGCTCACAGACGGCAGAAAAGTCATATCCAGAATCCATTGTTCTGCTGTGTATTTATTCTTTGATGTATGTTTGTTTTTCATGACAGGGTTTCTCTGTGTAGCCCTGGCTGTCCTGGGACTTGGTCTGGAGACCAGGCTGGCCTCAAACTCATAGAGACCCACTTGCCTCCTGAGTGCTGGGATTAAAGGCATGCACCACCACTGCCTGGTGGTGTGGTTTATTCCTAATTGAATCAGTGCCTCTACTGGTGATGCTGAAGCTTCTCCTTGCTCACCTGCATGAATAAGTATAGTACCCCTAGTCTCAGGCTTCTCCTTGAACTGTTACTTCCTTTTCCTTTTCAAACATCCTCCCCCACCTTAGCTCTGGGATGAAACCCAGGGCCTGGGATGCACATGCTGGGCAAACACTCTGCCACTTAGCTACAGCATTGGCTAACACAGTGATTCCTCCTCGTAGCATTGTGCCCATCTTCCAATTATACAATGTCTTCATAGAGCAGGGATGGAATATAGAATTGTAGGCCATATTCCAGAATTGTTAAGTTTCCATTTGTATTTTAATACGAATACCTTTTCTGCCGTTCTTGTTGCCCAGCAATGGCTAAGAATGGCGAAGGGTGCAGGCAGGAGAGTGTTTTCTGCTTCCCTGTACCAGCTTTAGCTCACCCTGCTTCAGGAAGGGCAACTGGTTTCTGACGAACAGGTCTACTGAAATATTGCTAATTTGTAACAATTCAACATCTTTTGGCTTTTCTTGTTTATTTTTAGACTCCTTTAAGTAATTAAGGGGCAAACGCTTCTTGTGGGTTTTGTTATTGTTATTGTTTTGTTTGTTTTGTTTGAGACAGGGTCTCCTGTAGCCCCATTTGGTCAGGAACTCAATAGGTAGCTGCGGATGACCTTGAACTCTAATCTTTCTGCTTCCACCTCACAGGTGCTAGCATTTGGGAGGTTGATGCTATTTTGGTATCTTGTGTTCTTATTTGTATCAAAATGTAAACTGTAGCTCATCTTTAAAAATGAGTGCCATTTACTAACAGGAGAATGAACTAGGGAATAATACTATTCCACAGTAGCCTTGGCTTTCTGAAGTGACAAAATGTAACCTGTATCTGTGAAGTGCCACTTCCTTCCCCCGGGCATGCTAATTGCCCAGGAAGATGACATATGTTCTCCGCAATGAAGAAGTGGATTCTCCTTCACCCTCTTGTTTTGACCCTGTGAGATTAGTTTTACTTTCCTCTGCTGGTCCTGATGTTGCATGGTTGGGTGTGCAGAGCATCGTGATTTAATGCCGAGTTTCCCCTTCCTTTCCAGGACGGCGATGTGATTGGTATAAACACCCTGAAGGTGACGGCAGGAATCTCCTTTGCAATTCCCTCAGATCGGATCAGACAGTTCCTGGCCGACTATCACGAGCGCCAGTTGAAAGGTGAAAGGAGTTGGGGGGGGATTTAGCCCCTCTGTGGGCACTCCCACTTTTGGAGGCCTGACTTCTTTATGGTGTTGAGGTAGCAGGTCTCAGAGCCGTAACAGGAGTCGGGTAATTATACTGGGGCACTAAGCACAAAGTTAATGTGAGACATCCATGAAAGCGCTGGTATTGTACAGTTTAGAAACGAACCCACTGAGTGGAGCTGCGCCTGCGCTGACCACAGCTGCTCTGTGGAGCTGCGCCTGCGCTGACCACGGCCGCTCTCTGCAGCAGATGATATACAAGGCTAGACGGTCTAACAGGAGACTCTAGGATCTAGGTGTCTCTTAAGCTGTGCCAAATGGAAATAAGCCATGTTGTGCATCATACGTCATGACCTTCCTTTCCAGGAAAGGCTCCTTCACAGAAGAAATACCTGGGTCTTCGAATGCTGCCTCTCACTCTGAAGTAAGTACTGGGTAACTAGGTAACATGTCATCACTTGGCAGTCTTACCAAAAAAACAAAAGCATTTGGACAGCAGTAAGGGGACCCCTGTGATCACAGACTCTGTTGTAGGGCTGTGTCTCCCTCTGCCAGTCCCAGTGTCTTTCATTCTGGCTGGTTACTTACATCATGTCCAGAGATGTAAAGCCTTGGCCTAGGGGAGGGGCCAGCACACAGCAGGGGTGGCTTGTGATTGGCTGGATGGAATTTGCCTGGGTGCCTGCCGGTCTCCAGCTGAAGAGATGGGGAAAGACATAGGCTGTGTGCCTTCTGATCACATCCAAGTCTTTTCCTAGGCCTGAGGGGCTCGTTGTGTTTGCTAACCATTGTACTGTTCCCAGCCTCCTACAAGAAATGAAGAGGCAAGATCCGGATTTCCCTGATGTGAGTTCTGGAGTTTTTGTCTATGAAGTGATTCAAGGAACGGCCGCTGCAAGGTAAGTGACGAGGCCTTTGCCCAGCCTCCTGTGTTGTTTCTAGGCAGGCACCAGGCTGAGCTTGAAGCACCAGCATCCTGGTCACGGCCTATACACACTGTACACTGAGCTCCTGAGAGCTGCCCAGTGTGACTCGGCAACACAATTTAAAATTGTGTTTTTAGTTGATATCAAGGAAAAAAATAAAACATCAGAAACAAGGCAAACCATTTTCTTATTTTCTTTTTCGTTTTCAGAAGAACTGTATTTTGTGTTATTTATGTCATTGGATGAGCTATCAGAGCATGGGGGAAGACTGGGTGTGTACTATTTTATGTGAATGGCAAAGGCGTATAGAAAAGTGCAAAATATTTGTCAAAACTTCACAATTTTTATTTTGTGTTAGAATGACAAAATTTTAGATTTATGGCATTAAATAAGATGTGCTATTAAAGGTAACTTTATCTGACTTTTTTTTAAAAAGGTGACTACTCTAAAATCTAAAGCACGGCTTGCATTACATTTATGTTGGGCAGTGCTGATAGGGGTCACAGTCTAGGTTAAAATTAATTTTTAAAGAAATTACCAAATTTGCCCAGTGGTGGTGGTGGCACAAGCCTTTAATCCCGGCACCTGGGAGGAAGAGGCAGGTGGATCTCCGTGAGTTTGAGGCCAGCCTGTTCTACAGAGTGACTTCCAGGATAGGCTCTAAAAAAGCTATAGAGAAACCCTGTCTCAAAAAAAAAAAAACCTACAAAACAAACAAACAAACAAAAAACAAAGAAACCCCAAAAAACCAAAAAACAAAAAAGCCCCACAAAACCCAAAGCAACAACAAAAAGCAATTACCAAATTAAACCCCTCTCCTTTTTTCCAGCTAAGCTGTATACTACCTCCTAAACATATTCTTTCAATGTTACAGGTTATTCCTGAATAACTAAGTTTTATGTTAAGTTATTAATGACTTTTATATTAATTTTAGAATGCGGTGTTTGTTTTCATGTGTATGTGCACATGTGCGTGTGTGGAAGGCAGAGGTAGATGCCGAGTGTTTTCTTCAGCCACTCCATCTGATGCTTTGAAGCAGGGTTTCTTTCTGAACCTGGAACTCACCAGTCTGGCTATGCTGGTTGTCCCCAGAGCTCTAGGGATCCGCTTGTCTTTGCCTCCGCAGTGTTGGGATCTCAGGCGTGTGCCACTGTGTCCAGCATTTTTTAAAAATAGGTGTGTGGGGGATCCAAACCTTCCTCATGCTGTGTGGCAAGTCCTTTACTCTGAGTCTTTCTGAGCTCTTTACTTAGTGAATTTTTGAGACATGGCCTCACTGTGCAGCCTAGGTTAGCCTGAAATTTGTAATCCTCTTGCTTCTGCCTCCTGAATGCTAGGATTCCTGAATGCCAGGATTATAGGCATGGGCTATGATGTCCCAGTTATTCAGTTATTAATAACCAAAAACTAAGGATAAACAAATGATTTCAACAGTTCAGTAATTATTAGTTAATGAGAACGGGAAGGATTAACCAGCTAAGCAGGGCTCACAGGGACTCAAGAGACTGAAGGGACAATCACGGACCCTGCAGGGGTCTAAGCTGGGTCCTCTGCATCTCAGTGATGGTTCTGTAGCTGTGTGTTCTCGTGGGATTGCTGACAGTGGAGGTGGGGGGTGAAAAGGGAAGAAATAAAGAATGGGAAGGATTCAGGGTTCTCTGAGGACCGAATGGCTGACAAATGGCTGGGCTGACACCTGTGCTGCTAGATCAAACAGCCCTGCGGAAGGTTTGGCAACTGTTTCCAGCTTTGCTTTAGAATATTTAGTATCAGGGAGAGGCAGCTTCTTAGGCAAATGTTGCTCTCCTGGGCCCTGCCCTTCCTTTAGTACCGCTCACTGTTTGCTTTTCAAGGGCTCAGCAGTCTGTTTAGACGTTGGCAACACTGTTAGACCTGGAAGAACTCAAGGTACCAGCAGTTTGGCATGGCCAAGTGTCAGGTCTCACACTACTAGATTTGGCACTTCCTAAGCTTTTCTAGACTCTCCGGGTCCCCACCCTGCTGTGCCCTTGCCCTTATTTTAACTTCTGATCCAAGGCCAGAGAACTACTCTCAGCTCTTGAAGTTGTTCTCAAAGTGTGGTGTGCCAACAGTGGCGGCATCAGCCGTAGCCAGACAGAAAGGCAGGCCTGAGCCCCCATCCCTGAATCAGACTCCCCCTCCCACTGCCATCCCATCGCCATGCTAGTCTTGAGCTCTGAATTCTCTTGTCCTGACTTCCCAGGTGTTGGGGTTAGCTGTACACACTGTGTAAGATGAACCTTCTCTCTCCCTCTTCCTTCCTCTCTCCCAAATTCTCCTGCACTCTATTAAACTCTATGATTTCTTGCTTCCTGGAGTTCATGCCCAGAGCCTTGTGTGTGCTAAACACCTGCTCTACCACTAGCCTACCTCCCCTGGAGAGTATTCATTTTAAGCAGGATTCCCAGGTGGGTAGTTACACGCATGTTGAAGTGAGAATCGCTGCTGTCAGTCTCTCGACAGCCCAACATCCATCCTTGCTGGCTTTCAACTGCCTATATTTAATAACTACTAATAATTACAAACAGCAGCTGGCGCTTAGGAGGCATTTATTACATCTGAGGAACCAAAGTGTTCTTACACAGTTGTTGGAGTCTTATGACATAGTCCTTGTTTTTAAGAGGAAGCAGCTGTGTTGAGTTACACAGAGGCCGGAGAGGAGGTGTGCACCCTGGCTTCATTCCTCTACAGCCCTGACTTTGTAGTTACTCTCCTTTCCAAGAGGCCGAGTTGACTTAGTGGCCAGAAGATGGATTTTCAAGTCTGAAAGACACGGGAGCAAATCTCGCTTTAATCTCTTGGAGGCTGAGACACGGGAAGAGGCCACTTATCCTTTGTGGGCTAAGTTCCTCATGTTCAGAGGACAGTAGGTCATGCCACAGCACTGCTTCCTCCTTGTCCCGCAGCTGCTGTCCTTGTTCCTACGGATTCCTTGCCTGGAGCTTTGCCCTTCCTTCTCTTCATACCCCAGTGCCCCCCTGCACCCTGCCCCCTTGATGCGGGCCAATGAACTAGGAGCCAAGTACATGCTAAACATAGCCTGTACCCTGAGCTATACCCTGAGCTCCTTATAGCTTTCAAACTCCATATATCTTGGTAATCTGCTCACAATGTCATTTTCCTCTTTTTGGTTTTTGGAGACAGGGTTTCTCTGCAGCTTTCGAGCCTGTTCTGGAACTCGCTCTTGTAGACCAGGCTGGCCTCGAACTCAGAGATCCGCCTGCCTCTGCCTCCCAAATGCTGGGATTAAAAGCGTGTGCCTAGCGTCATTTTTTCTTGAGTTTTGTGTTTTTATTTTTTTTTAAACAGCATCTTTTGGAGTCATTTAATTTTTTGTCTTTTTCTCCCCCCATTCTTACCCTTACACACCCAACTAGCCTGTCCACGTTTTTTGCACTTTGCTTTTGGAACTGGAGTCTGTATCCAGAATATATATTTCATGTGGGGTCAATGTGTTGACTGAATAGAACGACAGCTCCGAGTCAGAGCTGTAAACATCTGGACTTGGAAGCGTGAGTGGCGACTGGTGTACTGGACACAGAACATCTGGGACACACAGCAGCTCAAGCTCCAGTTCCAGAACCCATGGGATGGGCTGTCCAGTCAGGCTCATCAGAGCACAGCTTCCCGGGGAAAAACACTGGGCTTGGCAGTCTTGCTAGTGGATTCGGTAATGTTTGCAGTGAACACAGGGCAGAGGTGAAGAGAAATCAGAAGCTGAACTGTCCATTCCAAGGGAGATCCAAGGGAAACGAGGACTCGGCTTCTCCCAGAATTCTCACAGGGTGTTAATATAGGAAACACAGGGGCTCGTCGTCCTCCAGCTGCCCTCACAGCTGGAGGGCTTCAGGCTAGTCCTACCTTCTTGGTTTATGTCTAAAGATCAGTGAAACAGTGGGGCAGTGTGTGTGTGTGTGTGTGTGTGTGTGCGTAGGGGAAGGAATCAGACAGACAGACAGACTGACAGACTATACCCCCCAAATGGGAATGAGTAGAACTCTTCTGCTTTTATCAATCTCTATTTTTGTTTTTCAAGACAGGGTTTCTCTGTGTAGCCCTGGCTGTCCTGGAACTCGCTCTGTAGACCGGGCTGACCTCACACTCAGAGATCCGCCTGCCTCTGAGTCCTGAGGGCTGGGATTAAGGGCGTGCACCACAACCAACCGGTGGTTTCATCGTCTTTCCTTTTCCTTTCTCAGCTCGGGGTTGAGAGACCATGACGTAATTGTCAGCATAAATGGGCAACCTGTCACCACCACAACTGATGTCATCGAAGCTGTTAAAGACAATGACTTTCTCTCCATCACTGTGCGCCGAGGAAGTCAGACCTTGTTTCTGACAGTCACACCTGAAATAATCAATTAAGTATCTTACTCTGAAAAACAAGCTAGCAAAATCAGTTATAGTACATGGTTAGTATTGAAGAAGTGATAAAGGTGGCAGGGGCTTTGGGATGTCAAGAAAAATGGATGGTTTGAATGCATGAATGTACGTTTGTACACACACACACACACACACACACACACACACACGGATCTTGAGGTTGAGGGTGTTCCTCTGTTGCAAAAATCTTCTAAGCCATGTGGAAGCAGCATGGTGGTCTGGTAAAATTGAAAGACAGAAAACAACTGGAAAACAGGCAATTCCCAACTGAATCGTGACAGGAGACTTTGGTAACCTCCTATATAGCCACAGCCTGCTATGTCACACATACGTACAAACAAACTACCTACCAAATAGTAAGAGTCTGAATCTGGAGTAAAAAGGCAATCACGTTTCAAATAATCCTCCTTTGTATACTCAGTTTCCCAAGTTGTATCACATGCTTGGCCAGGGATTGTGGGTAGAAAAGTCATCAATTACAAGACAGACTGAAACTGATGACATCAGGTTATAACACGGGAATATTAGTCTCAAAATGACCACTTTAGCAGTAGAAACAATTTTGGTCCTCCAGTGTTTCGAGACCACTTCTTCCATTAAAATAGTTGTTCTGAATCATTTGTAGACTTATATGTAGGTTCTTCCTTTTAACGGAGCTTTCAAACACTCAGACATTTTACATAGTGAGCTGTGGTAGGGCCAACTCAGGGCTTAAATAGTTTATTCTGGGCAAACTAGTTTTAGTTACTGTCTTCCAGACTTGGGAGGGTGCAGGGTCAAACCCAGGGACCAGTGCATATTAGGTGAGCACTCACCATCGAGCCTTCCAGAATTAAAAAAAAATCTATATCTATATATCTATATCACAACCCTGGATCTCCTTAAAGTCTATGTGAAGCTTGATTTGTGTATTTTTAAGATCTAGTTTCTTCACAGTTAACCTAAGAATACAACCGTAGTGTGTAGGGACTATGAATTGACTCTTTCAATTGCTATCGTAAGCAGGGTTAAGGTCAGTGTGATGCTTCCAAAGTTTTTACAGTTGCCATCTTTAATAACGTGAGAACAGTGATATCAATCAAGGATGCTGAATTCTACAAAATGATGCTGTTTCCAGGATTAATTTTGAACTCTGCTGGTCTTTATGTCAGTTATTATGGGAATGAATGTGGAGTAGCTCTGTTCTTTCGAGAACCCATGGCTAGTTGAGGAGCAGGCTCTTGGTCTGACCTGCCAGTTACATTATATTTAACGTCTCTTTTCAACTTAGATTTTGAAAGCTGCCTATCATTCAGAACGCTTTTCTTCCCAGTGACTCGGGACTGCAGAAACTTGGCTGGCTCCAACACTGTGGCACCCTGAAAACTTTTACTGTCATGCTTGTGTGGACATGAGTATTTCCTCCTCTCTCCCTTCCGACATCTGGACTTGACCCCAGCAGTCAGTATCCTCTAAGCAGGCATACGCTTTTCTTTCTAAGGGCATGCATTAGAGTTACTTGTATAGAATCCTTTTCTTTTTAAAGACACGGTCTCACTATGTCAACCAGGCTGTCCTCTAACTCGCAGGTCTGTCTGCCTCTATCTCCCAAGTGCCACAAATGAAACATACTCTAGCCTACACAACCTTTTTAAATCACTTTAAATATATGGGGCCCATATTTTAAAAGCTGATTAAAATGGGAAAATAGTAATTTTAGGTAGGACAACTCTGTTAATTCATACATGTTTGCCATTGTTGGATTTCAGAACATAATTGGAATGAAGAAATTACTGTCTCTAGAACACTCCAGAAGCCCAGAGTCAGGGCAGTGGCACTTGCACTGTGATGACCACAGGCCGAGCGACGACTAGAACAGGCAGGCTGCAGGAAGACCCTGCACACTCAGACCACAGCTTTCATTTCAAATGTTCACCCTTCAGCAAAAGGCAGGTTTTGAGCTTCATTCTTCATTGGAAACACACAGCAGATGAAGTTTTATTACTTTATTCTGTAATTTAAGTTCACAGAGTCAGAATTTTTGTGTGTATTAAATCCACAGTCTTTTCTATGTCATCTGGAGATTTCTCATTGGCACAGTTTCTGACCTGTGGTTAGAAATTCAGGGTCACGAAAGGCTGTGCATGGATAAACATGCACTTCGTTTATCCTGTTGGGTCCCCCTGCTCCACACGACTCATGATCCAGCCACACAGACATGGAGCACTTAAGACGATCTGAGGGGAGAAGTCATTAGTTTGCTAGTTTGTACATGAAGAAAGGTACGACTGGACTCCCACGACACTGTTGGCCATTTCTGGTCTGCAAGGTAAGGTTTGGATTGAAAAATTCAGTCCGAACTTCTAAAGAGGACAGTGTTGCCCTGAGAAGGATTTGGAGTTTGCAATAACTGGGCAGGCAGCCAAGCACTTTTATCCTTGCCAGCACGGGACGGCAGCAGCTTTAATATACAGTACACCAGTTGCTGCCATCACTGGGCATCAGCCCTCCAGTGATGAGCAAAATCAGGTCGACAAACCACCAGATCCCGAGTCCTCCCAGGGTCAGCAGCTTCCCGACAGCTGTTCCAGTGTGCCCCAAACAGAAACGGTCGACGCCGAAACATCCCAGGAAGAAGGAGTAGAGCAGCGTGGTTATAAAGTAGTGTCCGGTGTACCTGCATGGAGGGAGGAGATGTCTGCCTTGTGACAACCGACGGGACCATAAGAAAGTACACCAGCTGTTGACTGTGCTGCAGGGGCCTCTCACTCTGTTTCGGTTCTCTCTTGATACATTCACTCAGGTGTGGCTACTTGGGGGGGGGCACAAAAAAGCCTCAGGGGGATAAAGCCAAACAGCTTATTACATTCATGGGTCCTTATTACATTCATGGGTCCTAGAAAGGGGCAGGGCTACCACCCTACTGGGCTACATGGGAAGGGGAACATGGTAGCAGGATAGGAGGAAGGGGTAGGTCCAGGTTGCAATCTTTGCTGGGGGTGTTACAGGAAAGCCAAGGCAGGACAGATCAGCAATTTAGGATTGGCTACTTGGATAACCAGCAGCTTTAAGCTACATTCAGTGTGAGCTCTAGTGGCTTGATACATGACCTGGGATGATTAAGGAAAAGGAGTAGTCTCCTGGGTAGACAACCACTAGATGGCTCAGGGCATGAGTTGGCATATTTAGGACATGCTGACTAGGTCCTTTGCTAACACTGAATGTTCTAGTCTTGGAATGGGTAGTCTCTCTAGAGACATAAAAAAAGTTAACTATAGTATAACAGACTCTTGTGAGTGCTTCCCTATCTCTAGTTGCTCTTGCTAAGATAGGAAGGGACTTTAAGAACAGAAAGGGGCCTGGGGAGATGGCTCAGTGGTTAAGAACACTTTTGCTGCTCTCTCGAAGAGGAGCCAGGTTTGGTTTCCATCAGTGACATCAGGTGGCTCATAAGCACCTGGACCAGATGCCCTCTGTTGGTCTTTGCAGGCCCTGCAGTCAACAAGTACAAACCTAGCCACCACCCCCATGAACACACACACACACACACACACACACACACACACACACACATACAGACAGAGTTGGACTAGCCTAGTGCATCACAGACTGTGGTAGCTGAGGGTCTGGGGGCCTGTGGCTCCGCTGGCTTCCTGAATTCTTTTCCAGAGGAAATATTCTTAAGCTTTTATCTGCTGACCAATCTTTACGCTTCAGTGAGAACACTGGGTTGCAGGTGCTAATGTCACTACACATCACTAAGCATGAGCTAACAGTCTAAGCAGGGTCTGTATCTCTTGGGAGAATTTATACCACATTTCTTTAGGATCAGGTGATTTCAGCTGAGGAACCCCCGAATTTCTTTGCAAAACCTTGTTCCAGAATTCCTAAAGCAGATTTCGTGGGCTGGTTGCCGGTTTGGAGTTCTGAAGCTACACTGTCTGGCCCAGGGCCTGCAAAGCTGGGATGAGGGGCAGACGGAAAGACTCAGAACCCACAACTTCTGCTCCTAGGTGTTGCAATCACACTGCCTCAATCAGCGGGGCCTGCACACAGGCATTCTTTAAAACTTCAAAGGAAAAGTCCCATCAGCTGGCACCTCCATTACCCCCTTTCAAAGTAATAGCTGTGGCTAGGGGTGTAGCTCATTAGCAGAACACTTGCTTAGAAGGTGTACTGGGTTCAAATCCCAGCACCACACACGCAGTAAAACAATGAAAGTAAAACTTACTTTATACAAGGCTTATTCTCTCGTAGAAAGGTCCGGGGGCTGGCACACTCAATTCCATCCAGGGCTCTGCACTGGACTGCGGTGTGTTCCACATCACTGTAGGCCTGACCCCCAAACTGTGGAGAAAGGAACACAAACACACGTGCATCTTCACTAGTAAAGGCTGCTTTAGAACTGTTAATAATTCTAGCAGAACTCAGCAAAACTCTCAAAAGCACGAAATGCGGCGAGGACCTCAAGTGACTTAGCCCAGTCTAACTGTATACTGCTTTAAATAAACCTTGCTTTTCCATGACTGGCTTCTTCGGAATAAAAACAAACAAGAAACCTTAACTGCAGAGGTACACAATGGTTTGGTTTTCTTGTATATACAGGAACACAGTGAAGCATTTTTAGAATAGGAATTGACATGTCAATGCATACCAAGACATCTGCTGTAGATTTACTGTAAATGAACAGAATTAGAAATAATATAGACTGTCACCTGAGGACTTCACTTGGGCTGCTCATGGCTATAGGTTTCTGAGTCTACCCCTACCAGTATAAGTTTAAGTCCAAGCCCATGCGGTCAGAACCCGGGTATTACCCCTTTGCTCAATTCAGCTCCGATGGAGAGAGCAGAGTTATGCAGTCTTACCCGTGCCCTATTATTGCGTTCCCACCCTTTTCCTGTGTTCTCAAAGTGAGACTGGAGACAAGGATGCTCACTTCTCAGCCTCCTGAGTCCTGCCTGTCCTTAAGGGCTGGGGGAGAGTTTCAATCTTGTGACAGGATACATTCAGCTTTTAATTAAAATAATCAAAATTAAGTTATCTCTATGCAATGTTAGTCAGGCTTTTACCAATTACCAATAAAATGAAATTTCAATGTCTTTAAAATATTTCTCTACATACAGTTCAATTAAGAGCTGTCCCCTTGGTTGTGGTATTAGAGTGTTTTATTTCTTTGGGTCTGAGGTAGTAAAACAATGCCTTCCTCATAATCCAACACCAGGTTGAACCCTGCATTATGGCAGTGTTGAGTCAGTAGTGCAGGGTACATGAACCTCTTAGGTGTGGGCTGAGCACGGTGATGCATACCTGTATCCTAGCACCAGGAGGCTCAAGCGGTGGGATCATGAATTTAGGGATATCTTGGGCTGCAGAGTGAGACCATCTCTCCAGAACAAAACAAAACAAAACAAAACAAAACAGACAAACCAAAACCACAACAAAACTAAAACCAAACCAAACCAAAATTCAATGGGTTTTGAGAGACCAAGTAGGTACACCCACTTTAAGGATACTAATGTCTTTTTTGTGGACAAGTTAAACAGAACCGCTATATATGGGCTGTCCATGCATGCTTCAGCATGGCCAGGGCATAAATTTCATACATTCATTTTTCACTGTCTTCTCTCCAGGCTGAGAGGCCACTGCTACCAAAGCTACCAAAGGCTTCTCTGGAATGCTTTATTCTCAAACAAAAACATCACTGTCAGACCCCAGCCACTTCCTAAGGTCTACATCACCTGCATGAGCAACTTGTTCCAAGTGTGTGTGTAACCAAGAAAACCCAGTTCAGCAACACCGTTCCAAGGTCCACGGTCCCTTTCCCTCGTTCTTTTAAGAGAAGGCATGCTTTGAAAGGACAGATGACATTTTAGCTTTAACTTGTTAATATCAATGGCGAAAGGCACCAACACAGGTTGGATTTTGCATTTGGGTGTCTTGGGCACAGTCATTGCTAGTTCCCGACAAAAGCAAATGTGCTATTCAGCCACTAAACCTTGGTCCCGCTGGACATCTCCAGCAATAGTTATACGGATGGAGTTCTTAAAAAAAAAAAAGTCTCTTTATATGCCCTATGGTCTTCTGTAACAGCATTCAGCCATGCTTCCCACGAAGAGCGAACGTACAACAAACAAAAACCTCACCTTGAGACAACCATAACCAAGCTCTTGGGACGCAGTTGCATTTCCAACGTGATCCACTGGGGCATCACAATCTACAAACTCGTCGGGTCTGCAAATCATCAAGACCATCGTCAGCCCCCTTTACCAACTGCTATGCGAACGCACATAATCCCAGTTATTTTCCTTCCTTCTACACTGCCCCCTTCCTGCACTGGGACTTATACACGCTAGAGATGCTATCTACCATTGCGCTACATCTCCAGCCCTTTAAATTTCTTTTTTAAATTTTGAGACAAATTATCCAGGCTTGCAGGCTGGCTGGCCTTGAACTCATCTAGTAACCAAGGCAGGAGAAAGGGCGCAGGAAGTGGAAGGGGTCTACAGCCTACACCACTCTTTCCCAGGCTTTTTGTGGCAGGGGAGTCGAGAGTCAGGCTATCCCGGAATCACCTCCCGCAGGTGGAAGCAGCCTTCCCACCCAGCCGGGCCCGATCCCCGCTAGGACTGGCCCCAAGACCCCGTAAGCTTACAGGTAAGAGCAAAGGATGACCGGAGACTGGGGGTCGCTGTATTCCCAGCTTGGGGCTGCGGGACCCTCTGGGTGAGCGGAGCCTGAGGGTGTCAGATCCACTTCGGCCGTGGCATTAAACGAATGGCTCCGAGAGACACAGTGCAGCAGCAGCAGGTTCCCCAGCAGCAAGGCCGCCTGGCCGCAAAGCAGTAGGTAACTCACAGGGCAACCCCCCAGCACCATCTTCCCGGGCCGGTCCCAGAGACCTGGCCTAAAAACAAAGCCAGGCCGCCACGACCGACCCAAGACCCGGGCTGTCAGGCCTCTGCGTCGGCGCGCAGGTCGCCGACACACAGCCAACCGGTGCGCAGCTCGAAGTCCCGCCCCACCGCTACGTCCAATCAGAGGACTCCAGAGGAGAGGGAAGGCGTGAAACTTCGCCCCGCCTTCCAGCCGACGCTGCGCTCTTCGCTGCGCGGGGGGCGGGGCTCCTCCTAACCCCGCCCCCTAGTCGATCCTCGGCTCTTTGCTGCACGGAGGGGCGGGGCTCCTCCTAACTCCGCCCTCCAGTCGCCCCTACGCTCTCCCGGACCGGCTGCGCGGGCGGAGGGGCGGGACAGACAGGCACGGTCGGGAGCCGCCGGCGTGGAGCAGGCCACCCGCTCACCGCAGACTGTATTTTCCTTACGTCCGGAGCGAGCGTGGTTGAGAGGGGAGGGAGGAGTGTCGGAGCGGGCCGGAGGCGGGGGTGGGGGGGGCTGCGTCAGTGCCGCGCGCGTGCTCGCCGTCGGCGCGCGCCCCGCCAGCCTCTGGGGGCCCCCGCGAGGTTGCAAGGATGACCGAAGGGGCGGAGGCGGTGGCCGCGCGTTGAGCGGAACCTGCAGAAGCCCTAGCTATGGGGCCACGCGCGCTCTCGCCCCCTGCCTCTCTGCGACTAAGGTGGCTGCTGGCGTGTGGCCTGCTGGGCCCGGTCCTCGATGCCGGGCGGCCAGGTGGGTGTCGGGGGGGGACGGTGTTCCGGGAGCAAGCGCGTCCCGGGCTGGGCGCTCCCGAGTGGCCGGTGGTGCGGGCTGCGAGGTGGACGGACCCCAGGCTCCCGGCGACCCTGACAGTGCTGAACCGCAGCCCGGCGGCCGGCTGCCCCGTGGCCGTGCGCTCGCCGCTCCCGGGCTACGGCTAGCGCTTGCGGGTGGAGTGGCTGTCACTGGCCCTGGACTGGGAATTGGAACTTTAGCTTCAGTCCTATCAGAATTTGAGATTTGACGGTCGTGGTCTTAGCGGACTCTCCCGTAGTAGGTCCGCGGAGATTCTGATGGAGGAGAAGGCGGGTTTTCCTTGGGCAGTTTTTGTTAGAGTAAGAGTACTTTTTAGAAAAAAAAGAATAAACGAAAAGCTACATTTCTAGAGCCCGTTGTTCAGTCTTTCTAAATCTGGACAAAGAATCACTGCTCTCTTTAACCCAGGCGATTATCGGAAAGAAATGACTGTCGACCAGTACGTTTGAATTGTGAAACTTCCCGTAAATATGTAAGATATTTATATTGGAGATGATGAAATGGGGGTAGAAACACACCATCAACACACTAGTTTCTTTCTGGAAATAAGTTATTTATTTTATCTTTTGTATTAAATCATTGTTTGCTTGGCTGAGTTATTTCTACTAGCGCCGGGAATGCGCTGGACAACGGAAGGCTTTTCTAGATTCTTGCCTTCAAAGGTGATGAGTGAAGATTTGAGTGCAGGAGCGCTGACCTTCACCAAACTAATTACAGTGTTTCTTCTCTTTTAAATTAAGCTTGCTTTCTGCTGCGTTTAAAATACTGAAAATATCTGACTAGGACGCTGGGCCAGATCGGTTCTAGATGCTGTTCTAGATGATTCACACTATCGATAGGAAAGGGTCTGAAGGTTTAGTAATCTCTAACTTGGTGTGTTTGTCAGTATAAATCAGACTATATTTTCAGTTCGTGTGTATGTTTATTATTACGCATGTGTGTAAAAGTGAATGGAATATCCTTATGTTCTTCAATTGTGACTGCAGTAGACCGGGTGCTCACTTATACAACATTTATCAGACTCGGAGTAAACATCATCTCCGATGCTTTTGGAGGACCAAAATGTGGCCCTGTGTACTAAGGTATATGAGAGATGTTGATTTTTTTTTTTTTTGAGAAAGTGGTTTTTGAACTGAGCTAAACTGGTGAGAAAATGTCAAGTTAGAGGGGAGGATCCATTATAAATCTAGATAAATCTAGGGTTTTTTTTTTTCCTTTCCCCAAGGGTAAGTGGGTGTGAAAGAGAATACCCTGTGAGGAGACAAGGGAAGTGTGTACATTTGTGAAAGTGAGCTAGGGAAGGGAAAGTGGAGGGAGGCAGACACCAAGTGTGGGACCATGGGTGGCAAGCTAAGGAGTCACACCCACCCTGCACACTGGTCTGGGAAGTGAGGGATTTTAAGGCGCATGGCAGTCAGATTTTCAGCTAAAACATTGAGAACACAATGGAGGATGGATTCTAGGAGGGAGAGGCCAGAGAGCTGGAGCCAAGATTGGAGGTACTGGCACTGAGCACAGTGAGTCAACTCGAGTTTCCTGAAGTGAACGATCTCCCAAATCAGCTGAGTTTTTGGAATACAGGATGTTTAAAACATGAACCAAGACATCCACATACTAGTTAGGTTGGGAGCTAAGCTGATTTCGGTAGGGTTTTTAATTGGTTTTGGTAACATTGTGCCCACGAGGAAATATAGAATAGTTTTTAAACAGTGGATTCAAATAATGAAAAAACTTGGGCCAACAAATGTAAGGAAATCAGATGGGTATGAAGCCTCTCAGTTTTGTTTTGTTTTGTTTTGTTTTTATGTCTTTCTTTTTTCCCTCAGACAGGATTTCTCTATGTTGCCCTGGCTGTTCTGGAACTCATTCTGTACACCAGGCTGGCCCCAAACAGAGATCTGCCTGCTTCTGCCTCCCAAGTGCTGGGACTGAAGATGTTGTGCCACCACTACCCAGTATTTTTTTTCTTTAATGTAATGTACTGGATACAACATGTAGACTAACCCCAATTTCTTTTAGAAACTCTGGTGTCCTGAAAAAGCTGTTTGAAAGCTTGCTCTTGGCAAATAATGGAAAATGAAGTAGATTTAACAGTTGGATCTGAGGTTCATGCCAAGCTCATTTTCAGATGTCAAGCATATTTTTAAAAATAATTTTTAAAGTCAGTATATAAAATAATAGGTTCCATTATGACAGTTTCATGCATGCTTATCATTGTACGTGTTTTCATTTTATCTTCTGACTCTTTGTCTTCTCATGGTCTCCCTATCATAGTTTCCCTCACCTCTCATGTCACAGATGTGTAATATGTCTATATATGTACATATATGTATTAACCTAGATTTCACATGTGGGAGAAATATGTGGGACATTGTAGTGTCTTTAATTTTCGAGAATTTCATTCAGTGTTTTGAATATACTCAGCCCCATTTCGCCCTCTCGCCCCTCCCAGATTCACCTTCTGTTTCCCTGCCCTCTCTCCATTTCCTGTCCCGTGGCATATCTTTCAAGAGTAAGGCGGAGGGCGATGGATGAGAACAAACTGTAATGACATTTACGAGGATGCCAAGATGAAACTTGCTTCTTTGTGTGCCAACCCCCAAGATTAATATTATTAAAAAAAGAATAAAAAGGGAGCTAGCCAGAGAAATTCATGTTCAGTCATCACATCTGTCTTTTTCCTTTCCTCTTCCTCCCTCCCTTCCTTTTTTGAGACAGGGTTTCTTTTTATACCCCTGGCTGGCTCCCGACTCATAGAGATCTCCCTGTCTCTGTCCCCTGAAGAGCTAGTGGTCAGTTTTGGACTATGCTGTCCTGATTGGGTTTGTTTTCCTTCATCTTAACTTACTGCTAGATCTTACGATAATTCAAAAACAAAGCTTCTCTACAAAACTTGTTACATTGTATGACAGTCCTACAAACTCCACTTCCAAATGTTTTGTTTCCTTTGATACATTGTTCTTGGAATAAGATTTTTTTTTCATGGTTTATCTCACCTCAACATGACTACCCTTTACTTTGAGTAGCACCCCAGGCAAACAGAGCCCTCTCCCTCCTTATGAACCTCTGTGGCACAGTCAAATACTGTCACAATCACATTCTTGACCTAAAATTTCCAGCCCTAGTTTGAAGAGGGGAATTTGGTGTTGCTGGTAAATATGTTTGAGGGCCCTGCACAGTTGTGGAAAAGATGTTAATTGTCAAAAGGGACAGGTTCGCTTTAAGGAAGAGCGTGTAAGGATCGTAGGAGGCTGTTGACTGAGGGTACATTTTATTGAGTACTTGCAGTGTCTGGGTAGGAAGTAGCTGCTTTGGTTTCAACAATTTAAATTCCTTTCTGGAGGGCCTCAAATTCTTAAGAGCATTACATTTTCTAAATGATTGAAGTTTTTCCTCAATGGGGTACTTCAAGACAAAAATAGCATTTTGTTTTCTTATTTGGGGATAGGATCTTTGAGATAAAACCCAGAATGAGCAATTCTCATTTTAAATAGGTACCCATCTCTCTTTAAAGTCAGGCAGGTAAAGTCTTAAGACACGGACCAGTATAAAACACAGCAGCAGAGAGGGCAGTGAAGTGTGCTCTTGAAGGACATAGTAGCTGAAACACATTGATTTGGGGTTGGCTTGTGACTAGCAGGTAGGGTTTAATTACAGTCATTTCCCTTCAGGAGTACTTGAGACAACAGATTATCTCACTCAACCTGAATGTGGAGGTTTATCTTTTTCAGAGGGAGCACATAAAGGTGGCTATTTGTTTAGTTAATAAGCAGGAAGGCAGACGAAAAAGGCTCTGATGGTTCGGTATACCCGTTTGTTTGTCTTGCAATTAGGTAGAATTCTTTGGAAGATTTTTTTTTTCTACCACAGTTGCTTCTACTTCCTCAGAAATGCACGAGAATCCTGAGTCAGAGGTGGCAAGAACAACTCACGCCCTTTCATTTACTAAGTCTCGGCCTTTACATTTCTCGTTCAACTTTGATTTTTCTTCAGTTCATGTCCCCTAGTGTCCTTATTTTCAACAGTATGCTTGTTCTGTAGATTCTAATATCAAAGTTTGTATACCCCAGAGAATCTTAAGATTTTTACTTTTATTGTGAACTGTACCCCACTTCCGCCTGGTGCTTAGCGTTTTAATTATTTGCAAAAAACTTTTGAAACAGGTTCTGACTGTGTAGCCCTGGCTGTCCTGGAACTCACTCTGTAGACCAGGCTGGCCACAAACTCACAGAGATCTGCCTGCCCCCTGCCTCCTGAGTGCTGGGATTAAAGACTTTAACCACCACACCTGACATTCCTGGTGTTTTTAAACTGGAGGCAGTGTTACCTCCTACACCTGCAGGCACATGGACACTTGAGTGTTCAGAGCTAACATTGCTGGCATCTGGAGAGTGGAGGCCAGGGGTGGCGCTAGACACGCCTACACTGCACAGGATGACCCACAGCCAAGGATTTTCCAGCCCACAATGCCAGTGTTAGGAAGGTTAAATGTGTTTCCTTTACAGTAAAATGAGAGAAATGGCATTTTGGTTCCCACGGGAAGCATAGATTAGAGGAATTAGGGAAATGCATGTCGGGAATGAGCAGGAGATAAGAAAAAAGAAACCAGACAGGAATTTTGGCAAAAAAAGAAAGAAAGGAAGAAAGAAAGAAAGAAAGAAAGAAAGAGAAACAAGAATTCCCTTGTAGTTTATGTATATTAGTGTATACTCTTTTTGAAATAATACACCCTCAGAAGCTTTGTACATGGTGTTTGTACGTGGGTTTGATATAGAAGGTGGATCCTTGGGTCTTTGGTGTCAGAGTAAGAACTCCTAAATACAGAAGTGCTATAATTTTGAAACCTTAAAAAAAACCACAAATGATTATGACATTTGCTTTACAAAACAAAAAAAAATTTTAAAATGGGAACCAGCGAAAGAACATTCTACAATACTTATATATTTTTTCTAGAATACATATATATTTTCAATAATATATTTTCTGACAAGGTTCCCAATTGACAAAAAATATAGGATTATAGGTATATTACCTATAATATATATATTTGTTGTTGTTGTTGTTTTGTCTTTTTGAGATAGGGGCTCACTGCGTATCTCTGGCTGTTTCAGAACTATGTAGACCAGGCTGGCCACAAACTCACAGAGCCCTGCCTGCCTCTTCCTCCCAAGCGCTGAGATTAAAGGCGTGCACCACCATGATTGGCCTACTTTCTGTTCTTGTATCTAGCTTTTATTATCCCTGTAGCCATCCAGGTAAAAGATTCCCTAGAACACGGAACACCTGTCTTCTCCTGTAAAGTAGGCGGTGACCTTAGGAAGTCACGGAACCTGTTTTGGATAGAGAATTCCTGAAACACCTTCCTTCCCAGAACTTCAAATTTTGCCCTTTGGAAGTGTTTCATATTTTTCTCTCTGTGGAGTTCTCTTCTGAATCATAGTGAAAATGTGAGTTTAGCCGCCAGCGGCTCAGCCTCTCCTACTGCAGCAGCGATCCGTGCTTCTCAGCGTCTGTGTTCTTGTCTCTAGTGAATTTCTGAAACTTTTTCTTGGAAATAATGAGTCGCGGCAGGAATACGCCATTTTTGCTCTTTTTTAGTTAGGCCACTAGCTCAGGCTTGCTTCAAACTTGTTTTGTGGCTGAAGCTGACCTTGAACTTGTGCCCTTACTATACCCACTTCCCGAAGGGCTGGGATTATAGATTTGGCCTACCCACCTGACTTCAGGCTAGTTTACTTTAAAAAAAAGTCTTTGAAAATTTTATACAGTGTATTTTGATCATATTTCCTCCCAACCCCTCCTATATCCACCACCTTATCTCCCCCCCCCATCTTATCATCTTTTTCTGGGATACAGTTTACTCCTGATCACAGAATTTATTGCCCACTGCAGTATTGCGTTTATCTTGCTGCATGCAGCAGTAGGGTTGGTTACTGATGCAGAAGGAGGTTTTTAGGGATGCTACTTAAACCTAGTTTTAGGAATTTGAGAAGACTGGAGGTCATTGAAAGGCTCACTTTAGGTAAAGAAATAGCCTCCAATCCCAGAAAATCAACTCTGTTCTGATTTTCCACCTGGCTTTACTCTGCTAAGCCATTGGCCCAAACAGCTTTTATTCATTAATCAATAAAAGCAACACATAGACAGAAGGACATCCCACATCATATCTGGATGATAGTCATGGTATGAGTTAAGATGCCTGAGAGACCGATGGAGAGGAGTCAGAAAACTCTCAGTATGCTGTGTATTGGACCTGACATAGCTTATGTTCTCCTGTCAATGTCTTTGAAATCCTGAGCTACGAACAGATTTTTATACAGTGCCAACTTGGAAAATGTTAGATGCGATAGTTCATCCAAATCTGTTTGTGAGAAGGCTGAGGGACACGGGCAGTTAATATGAATGAGATGCGGTGACATCGGAGGAGAGGGTGTCAGGGCCAAGTGAAAAGGTCAACCCATTCTTCAGGTGTGAGGTAGTGAAGGCTGCTCATTGGTAGAGCCTTGGTAGAGTGTGCGACTCGCCGGTTGGTCTCTAGGGTCTGAAAAAGACATTAGAAATGATGGCACGTAGAGCTGCTAGGCGGTCAGGGTCAGCACTTGAGCAGGTGCGCCTTAGTTTTCGCAAAGGAATAGCAGTGAAAGCCGCGTACATGTAAACCAGCTCGGACAGTGGAGACGCACACTGTAGGAAACAGACTTCTTACTGCTTCCTGACCCTGCCACACATGGAAAAGACACCCAACAGATTGGTTCATTGATTTATGCTATGTACATGTTTATGAGAGTCGCAATTTGCAATATATAAATACAGTATTACATCTTAAAATTGCATTGTATTTGTGTGTGGTCGGGGAGGTCAGAGCATAACTCTTGGGAGTCTGTTCTCTCCTTCCACCACGTGGTCCCAGGAATCAGCTCAGCAAAGCCTTTTACCATTTTGTAATTATGATTGTATGCAGCAAAAGTATTAGTCTTTTTTCATTCGTGCTTGTAGGTAACCACTTATTTATATTATTATAGAAGGTTTTGTTTTTGTTTGTTTTGTTTTTTTCTTCCTCGAGACAGGGTTTCTCTGTGTATCTCTGGCTATTCTAGAACTTGTTCTGTAAATCAGGCTGGCCTCAAACTCATAGAGATCTGCCTGCCTCTGCCTCCTGAGTGCTGGGGTTAAAGGTGTGTGCTGCCACCGCCAGGCATTATAGAAGTTTTTAAACATACATAAGAACAGAAAAAGAGGAGCGAATGCCTGTGTGTGCATTATTCAGGTTTAATCTAGTTTTTGTTTTTCCTTCGAGTTCACTGTACTTATTGTAATATATTTTATCACTGAATATTCAGCATGAATCACTAAATCACAAAACCTTAAACACAGTTCCCCAAGATCATCAAATGTTTCCTATGTCTAAATTTCCCAGACGTTCTCAGAGTTTTCTCAGTTGGTTCATTTTAACAAGGATCCAGACAGGTCCATAGACTGCGTTTGGTTGTAAGGCTTTTTCAATTATGAAATTCCCCACTTCCCTTCTTGTGGCTCAGGGAGATGCAGCTGTCCTTCCTCAGCATTCAGTTCTGAAGCTCCTGAGCCTGTGACCAGTGACCATCCTTCTCACTGGTGACCGTCTCCCTCACAGTGACCGTCTCCCTCACAGTGACCATCTCCCTCACAGTGACCGCCCCCCTCACAGTGACCGTCTCCCTCACAGTGACCGCCCCCCTCACAGTGACCATCTCCCTCACAGTGACCATCTCCCTCACAGTGACCACAGTGACCATCCCCCTCACAGTGACCGTCTCCCTCACAGTGACCGTCTCCCTCACAGTGACCGTCTCCCTCACAGTGACCATCTCCCTCACAGTGACCACAGTGACCGTCTCCCTCACCAGACTTCCCTGAAAGAACTTTTACTGTGGCTGTTGGGTGCAGTGATGAGCTCCTGTCATCTCAACCCTGGGAAGACAGGGCAGGAAGGTCATGAGTTCAAGGTCATCTTGAATGACTAGTAGCTTGTCTCAAAGGCAACAAACAGCAATGAAAACAGTGAGAAAGAATTGTTATGCCCTTAGTAATGATACTGGAAGGGAAAAACTATATTCAACTCCTACATGATTTATTGTTCAGTGTGGTGGTATTTTTTTTTTCTTTTGAGATAGGACTTTTCTATGTCTTACTATGTATTCCTGGCTAGCCTTGAACTCAGAGAGATCTGACTTTCTCTGCCTCCCAAGTACTGGGAGCAATGGTTCTCAACTTACATAATACTGAGACCCTTTAATACAGTTCCTCATGTTATGGTGACCACAACCATAAAATTATTTTGTTACTACTTCATAACTGTACTTTTGCTACTCTTATAAATCATAATATAAATAAATGATCTGCAGGATGGTCTTAGATGACCCCTGTGAAATGGTCATTCGATTCCCAAAGGGGTCATGACCTACAGGTTGAAAACCAGTAGATTGAAGAGCTCACAACCATGTCTGGTCCTATCTTTCAGTTCTGGTTGTACTTGGTGTAGTGTTTTGAAAGAAAATGGCCCAAAGGGAGTGGCACTATCAGGATGTGTGACTTTGTTGTAGTGGGTGTGGTCTTGTTGCAGGAAGTATGTCACTGCAGAGGCAGTCTTTGAGTCTCATAGATGCTCAAGCCATGTCCAGTGTCTCAGACCACTTCCTGTTGCCTGTGAGTCAAGATGTAAGGACTCTCAGCTCCTTCTCCAGCACCATGTCTGCCTGCACACTGCCTTGTTCCAGCCATGACAGTAATGGACTAAACCTCTGAACTGTAAGCTGACGCCACAGTTAAATGTTTCCCTTATAAGAGTTGCTGTGGTCATGGTGTCCCTTCACGGCAATAGAAACCCTAAGACACTCGGTTTCACTGATAATTTTAGAATGTAAGTGTGCATATCCAGAGTTCTTAACTGCTAATGTTTCTGTGTAAAATTTTCTTCTGATGGCCTCATGGTGCAGTCAGTCCATATGAGGCAGTTTGTCCATTGTTAGCACATATTAGAGCTGACCCATTGGTAGTGAAAGTGTCTTCCCCGTCTTATCATCTTTATCCCGGGTTTGGCTACTCTCCTAGGATTCATCACTCGAGAGGCATAGGTAGGAGTGAGGGACGAGGGCATGCTCTGAGCTCTGAGCATGGCACGTGGCGCTCTGCCATATTAAACCTCATGGTCTTTGCTTTTGTTTGTGCCCCAAGATTTTAAAACAAAAGACTTATGTTGAGGAAAAGGGCTGGAGTACACAGATGCAAAGTGTTTGGAAATGATTGTTTTAACATACATAAACACACACACTTTTGGATAGAGACTGGCGTCTTTTTCTTAGGAAATATTTTCACTCTCATCCTTGTCTAGGATTGTATATGAAAAGTCACAGGAGAATCTGGAAAGATAACTGATCAGTTAAGAGCACTGACTGCCCTTCCGCAGGACCCATATCGACCCCCAGCACCCACATGGGGGCTCACAGCTCTCTGTAGCTCCACTTCTAGTGGGTCTGACATCCTCACCCGACCTTTACGGGCACCATGTACACCCAGATAAACATGCAGGCACAGATAGACATGCAGGCACAGATGGACATGCAGGCAAAACACTGTAAATAGAATAATAGCAAAAATACAAATTAAAAAAAAATCACTTGACTATCAGGTGTTTTTTCCCCCCAATGATTTGAACACTTAGTTAGTTAGTTAGTTTGTTTGTTTTTCCTTCAAGATGGGGTCTCAGTATGTAGCTCTAGCTGTCCTGGAAGTCACTGTGTAGCCCAGGCTGTCCTCAAACTCACAGAGATCCTCTGCCTCCAAGTGCTGGGATTAAAAACATGCAGCTTTGTAGCCAGCTGCACACTCACTTTTTTATTTCTGATATTTTGGTACCATATATGTTTTTCGGACTCACATTGTTATATTTTTTTCTTTTTGCTGCAGACATTCAGCAGACCAAACATCTTTCTTCTTATGAGATTATAACACCTTGGAGACTAACTAGAGAAAGAAGGGAAGCCCCGAGGTCCGGTTCCAAGCAGGTGAGTTCTCTCTTGAGAACTGTGACTATAAGGAAATTTCACTTTCTTCTTTTCTTAATGAAGGATGATATTTGCAGCAGTGGTTGTTTCAGGGGCTGAGTATGAGTTTTAATATCAACTACCTTATGTGTTGATTTAAAAAAATAGCAGAACTATGTATAAGGAAATTGGGTGTTGTTTTTCCATTGGAGGAAATTTTTTCTGTTTGTTGACGAGGCAGCCATGTACATGCAGATCCCTTACACCTGCCAGTAGTGCTGTCCTGGGGGACTGAGCCCTTGTACATGACCTTGCGATCAATAGTTTGTCCGATAGTTAGAATAGGGAAGTTGTTGGAGCTAGAGAAAAGGTCCCCTGAACTTGAAGATGACAAAGTCAGAGTTCTCTAAAGAATGAACTAGCTCTAAGATGACTCGGTTTATCGCCACTGAAGACACTGAGGTGCTGCTAGTGAGATTGTCACGCCTCTGTGTGATGTGCTCACTCCGCGGGGCTGTTGGCAGGAGGAGAAAGTGTGGGCTAGAGTTGATGAGATACACTAGAAAGGTCGCAAGGGAACAGGAATTTCTTGTCCACTTTGTAGAACGAAATAATCTCTCGAAACTCACTTAAACAGAAGGAAGAGCTCCTTCTGCAAAGGAAGCACCATGTGGGTGCCCTGGAAACTAATTTCTGAAGTTACAGCTGATTCATGAACATGTTTGGGAAGAGCAGACAGCTGGGGCTGGGGAGAGGGCTCAGCGCTTAAGGTCACTTGTTGCTCTTGCTGAGACCGGGAGTCACTTCCCAGCACCCCTGGTTAGCTCATAACCATCCATCATTCCAGTTCCGGGAGCTGTGGCACTCTCTTCTGAACTCAGGGGTACCAGGCACACACATAGTACACAGACATCCACACAATTAAAGCGTGATATGTGTAAAATCATGTAGGAGGCCAGGGAGTTCTGGTGCTCACGGATAAGCGCTAGGGAACCAGGCATGTTAAACATCTCAGGCGGAGACACCCGTTCTCTGCCCAGGAGGCTGGGAGTGGAGGTAGTTAATGGCTTGGTGGCTTTCACACTATCTGTATGACCGAGACCACACCTGAACCCTAAAATGTCACATGTAGTCAATCTTTAGAACATATATTTATAGAAGAGGTCACATGTACTTTAAAAAGTTTCTATGGAATCATGTCTTAAGCTTTGTTGTGCACATGGGATTGAGCTAATTATTACCAGGAAACTTTTTCCGAATTGTGCTGTGCTTAAATATGCCTAAAATAAACTACCTGGCGCCAGACTCTCAAAGTTTGAACAGCAGCTACTGAGTTAAACTGAACCAGACTTCCTTCTTGCCTCTTGCAGATTGACACTCTGCTGGCTGTGGTGTTCACAGAGACCCCCACAAAACAAACAAACAGACAACTCTAAAACAAATTAAAAAAGAGTAGCTAGAAGTGTAGGCAGTTTTCCATGGCCCGGGTTTAAAGGGAGACAGAGATAAATAGAATATATATTACTTAAGAATACTTTCCATTAGCCAGGCAGTGGTGGCGCATGCCTTTAATCCAAGCACTTGGGAGGTAGAGGCAGGTGGATTTTTGTGAGTTCGAGGCCAGCCTGGTCTACAAGAGCTAGTTCTAGAACAGGCTCCAAAACTACAGAGAAACCCTGTCTCAAAGAAAAAAAAAAAAGCAAACCAAAAAATAAAAAACTTTCCATTAACCCTTGCAGGCATTGCCAAGTTACTTTAATTTGGAATGAACTTTCCTGCCTCTTGTGATATGTTGAAAAGTAATTTATAAGACGGTGTTTTATTATTGTCTTTTTCCATTTCTGTGCATTTAGGTGTCTTATGTCATCCAGGCGCAAGGAAGACAGCATGTTATTCACTTGGAAAGAAACACGTAAGAAAATTCATTTATTTTTGCCTTTTTGATTATGTTTTCTCTCATCAGTATAGTGATTTCTTTTCTAGATGCATATTGCTTAGTGGAGTCTGAATCCTGGAATCAGCAGATTTAGTTATTGCTGACCCTGCTGCACAGGGGCAGGCCTGCATCTGAAGTCCACAGGAATTCATGCTATGATTGGACAGGTTGCACTTCCAAGAGGCAGTGCAGAGGGAAGCCAGGCATGCATAGCTTAATTCTTTTCAAATTTACCTTTAGGGAGAATGAAGGGTGTGTATGTGTGTGTGTAGGATGTGGGGTGTGTGTATATATGTGTGTGAAGGATGTGTGTGTGTGTGAGAGAGAGAGTGGTATGTGTCTGGTGTGTGTGTGTGAAGGATGTATAGGGTGTGTGTGTAAGTGGTATGGTGTGTGTGTGAAGGATGTGTGGGATGTGTGTGTGTGAGTGGTATGATGTGTGCATGTGTGTATGTGAAGGTTGTGTGGGATGTGTGTGTGAGTGCTATGGTATGTGTCTGGTGTGTGTATGTGTGTGTGTGTGTGTATATATGTGAAGGATGTATGGGGTGTGGGTGTGTGTGTCTGTGTGTGTGAGTGGTACAGTGTATGTCTGGTGTGTGTGGTGCATGTGTATATATAGACTCCAGTGCCCAGTGAGATCAGCTTATGAAAAGACTCAGCTCCATAGTCTCATTTGAATACTGCCCACAGAGCAACAGCGCAGACTTCGCAAAGACACATGGGACAAAGATTACTCTGGAATCTCAGAGCTTCATGTGCTCCATCCAGGCTCTTAGTCACAGGGACTGCTTTGCCTCCAGATTTGCTGCCATGGGGCTTCCTGTATTCAAGGAGGCAGAGGCACAGTTTCACCAAGGGTTTTCTGTGCCATAGTGGTCGTGTAGCTGAAGTCACTCAGGGCAAGCAGGGCAAACCATCAGTTTGTCCATCTCTGGACAGGAGGGTCAGTTGGTCTTGGGCGACTTCGGGTTGCTTTGAACTTTAACCACACAGTGCATCTGCCTCCCTGGTTTTCCACAAGGCTTGGAGGTCCGTGTGAGAGAAGCTTGCTTTCCCATGGTCCACACAGCTGTTCCTCAGTGAGGGGAGGCATTTCCTTTAACAACTGACAGCAGACGCTTGTCTTCATACCTAGGTTAGGACAGTGATGTTTCTGGTTTACATAGTGCTTTGTAGAAAGGAATATAAAATACTCACTTGTCTCATACAAATATGCGAGCGTCAAGCAGCCTCACTTGTTCTTTCCTTGTGAGCATCGTGCCAGGAGAGCAATTTGCGTTGCTCAGCTAATGTCTGAAGCTCAAGTCTGTTTATTAGCTTTTGGTTTCGCAGTAGCACTTTCTTTACAATAGTGGATCAGGTAAAACGTTTTTAAAAGCTAATTTCTGCCTCTCTCCTGCGAACAACGTCCTATGAGCTGTGCCTTCCGCTCTTGGTACTTGACACGTCTCTTTTCTTCCTCTTCCAGAGACCTCTTACCTACCGACTTCGTAGTTTATACCTACAACGAGGAAGGCTCTCTGCTGTCTGACCGTCCCAGTGTGCAGGTACCTTATCTTCCCCTCTAAACTTTACATAGTTTCAGTGTGTTCTTGTCAGGTTCCCCGAGCTGTGCGGTTGCCAGTCCTGCAGGACGCCTTCCCCATCTGTATATGATGGCCCTGGAGGAGACTGGGTCACACCTTACCACTCTACTGCACTCCTTAGTTAAGATTTGTCTTTAAAGCCAGGAAGTGGTGGTGGTGGTGGCACATGCCTTTAATCCCAGCACTCGGGGGCAGAGGCAGGTGGATCTCTGTGAGTTCGAGGCCAGCCTGGTCTATAGAGCAAGTTCCAGGACAGCCAGAACTGTTACACAGAGAAACCCTGTCTTGAAAAACTGAAGAAAAAAAAAAGATTTGCGTTTATAAGATGGGAAAGTAACTAACTGTTCTCTAATGATAATGCTGACTGGTCGTGAAGGGGAAGACTGAAGGTTTTACTGTTTTGGTAAACTATTACCTTCCTTTTGTTATTTATGTCCAGTAAAGCCACATGTTTGTTGTTGTGTATTCTGATGTTCTGATTTTTTTTTTTTTGCTGACATTTTATTCCTCAAGAGGTGTGGTCCTCTCTGAGTCAGGCAACAGAACCCTCTCGGGGACAGAGCTGGCCTGGAATCCTCCAAGTAATTGGCAGATGCCGAGCCTGGCCTGGCGGTGTCTCTTCCTGGCGCATGCGCAAGTCTAGCTTTGCTCAGGAGGAGGAGTGTCACAGTTCCCTGGGCTCCTAGGCGGTGCACACTTCTTGCGCAGTAGTGTTCATGAGAAGTCGTAACTCCCGCCGACTGTGTTCTTGCTTTGCTTGAACTTTGTACCGCCCTGTTAGATGGGTCACGTACGGCACTGCGGACCTTTGTAGCATTCTTCAAAAGAACCGGAAGCAAATGCTTTAGTCTGCACTACACAAAACCACAAGGAAATGCTGACTTTGCCTTGTCTATTTCTAGTCCACTGATTCCCTTTTTATTTTTATTTTTAATTTTTTTTTCTCGAGATAGGGTTTCTCCATGTAGCTTGACTGTCCTGGAACCAGGCTGGCCTCAAACTCACAGATTCGCTTGCCTCAGGCTCCCAAGTGCTGGGACTAAAGGCGTGCACCATCATGGCCCGGCCTGACTCTTTTATCTTAACTTTGCATTGTTTTAATAGGAAGCTAGTAAACAGATTAAATTTACATTGTAGCATATTCCAGATAAAAGGTAGTTTGTCCATATGTCCATCTGTCCAGCGATGGACGGTAAGAAGCCAAAGACCACAGTTGATGCCCTTGAACTCTTACTGTTCTTTGTGGAACCTCCTCCCCGTCCGAACACAGTTAAAGCTTGAATTCTGACTCCGTGTTTATTGTCTGGTGAGGGTTTTGTACCAACTTGTTTGTGCTTTGGTGCCTTCACTTTAACAGGGGTATAGTAGTTATGACTTCATGGAGTTACTGGGGACTTTAATGAGGTAATACTTGAGGGGTGTTTACAAGAGATAGTCTGGCAATTTATAAATAAATATAACAATTATTCATTATTGAAAGACTATCTACTAAAATTTCAAAACTAGATTTTAATTGTATAGAAACTTCAATAATTTTAGTTTTATAGAATGCTAGATGTTTGAAAAATATCAGGTATCAACATGGAGTATTTCCATTATTTCTTGGTTGTTTAATATTGTTCAGACAAATGAAAATGTGCCAATAGATTTGGAATACAAAGTTAAAGTTAGATACTCTCCTTTCTTTGCATGTGGCTAGATTGTCCCTTATGGTACACGGTATTGTCTATAATGCACAATTAATTTACATGTATATTTATAAACTTTAAATATTTTCCTTTGGGATTCTACTCCCTAAGATTGAAGTAATTTATAAAACTCTTTTCTGGCTCTCACAAGGCCGTTTCTTAATAAGAAAAATAAGTGCCTGAGTTCTCAGCTTTGTGATTATGATGTCTGAGGACTTCGGGGTTATCTTGGGACTCAGTAGACTTGCTCCCAGCTCTGCCCCCTCACCACTGTTGCACTTCCGTCTCTCTGAGAACAGATGGCAAGGCTCCCTGGGCCCTGGACTAGCGGGCTGTTCTGTGGTGGTTCTGCTCTGCTCTGCTCTTAAGGGTCAGAGTTTCCCTGAGTCTGTGCTTCAGCATGGCACACACCAGGTGTCCTTACTGTGGTGCACACCGGCCGTGTCCCCTCAATGTGGCGCTCACTGGGTGTGTCCTTACTCTGGTGCACACTGGGCGTGTCCTTACTGTGGTGTGTCCTCACTGTGGTGCACACTGGGCGTGTCCTTACTGTGGTGTGTCTTCACTGTGGTGCACACTGGGCGTTTCTTCACTGCAGCCATGCAGTGTGAATATCAGTTTTGTTAACCTATAAATACAATATGTTTTTTTTTGAGACTTATGCTGGTAAGGAGAAAATTTCTCTCCATTCTTTGAAAGTTTGCTGGAATGAGCTGACAGAGATTAAATAGGAGAAAACAAATGCAGATTTATTAGCACATAAAAGGGAAAGGCTACAGTATGTAAGAAATCAGTGTGGTTACAGCTAGCCTAGTATACTCTAGAAACTCGCACACTGTTTCCTCTAGGAGTGGGGGAGTCGGGGAAGATCCAGAGCAGTAAATAACGTTTAGGAGAATCATACAGGCTTGGAAAACACGCAGTGACCTGGGTCTAAGTCCCTTTGGCCTTGGAACAGGTGGTGGTTTGGGCTGAATAGAGAACAAGGGCATGCGACAAAGTCAGCCTGAGTGTGTTGACAGACTGCAGGCTTTCATCCACTAATGAGGTTTTAGTAAAATTGGAGGTATTGGGTCTTTCTTGGCAGATCTGGTCACACAGATAAGGCACCTGCAGAACTAGATAGAATGCTGTGGAAATACTTTGTAAAGACAAGTTATTAAACAAACGTCAGGCTGCTGGCTTCAGGGTCAGCTGTTGGCACTGGCCAGCTTTATTTTTCCCAGTGTGTCTTACAGCGACACATCCTTCGCAGGTCCCGCTGCTTAACAGTTCTGTATAAGTGAGTGCATTTGTAGATTCTGTCCTCTGTCCAGTTTCCTACTTGGTATTTAAGACAGTGCTTCTCAACCTTCCTACTGCTGTGGCCCTGTCACACAGTTCTCTTCAATGCACCCAACCCTAAAATGATTTTGTGGCTACTTCATAACTGTAATTTTGCTACTGTTATGAATCATAATGTAAAAGTCTGACATGCAGGATGTCTGATATGGGGCCCCTGTGAAAGGATTTTTTTCAACCTCCAAAGGGGTCAAGACCCCAGGCTGAGCACCTCCAATTTAAGAGATGTTTATAT
The DNA here is from genome assembly GCF_982192425.1 of Myodes glareolus. Taxonomy (NCBI): domain Eukaryota; kingdom Metazoa; phylum Chordata; class Mammalia; order Rodentia; family Cricetidae; genus Myodes; species Myodes glareolus. The sequence goes on from NC_142048.1 coordinate 47,091,060, forward strand.
TTGGGAACGCTTTGTTATGTAATTTGCAAATATTTCCTTATGGTTTTTGTTTTTGAGGGTTTTATGCCTTTTTGTGTAGAAGCTTAAATTATTTTTTTAAAATGTAGTAAAGGTCTTTCCTCTTTCTTTTCATTGCACCTAGATAACTTTACTATTGTTACTTTTGAGCAGAGTCTTACCTGTAGCCCAGGCTGGTCTGGATCTGTAGCCCAGGCTGGTCCGGAACTGTAGCCCAGGCTGGTCCGGAACTGTAGCCCAGGCTGGTCCGGAACGCCAACTCTTTCTGCGCAGGCTCAAGGATTACAGTGATTTGCCACCACCCCCGGTGCATCCAGGTTTTGAGTGATAGGCTGAGAGGGTTCCATCCATTCTCCTGGATTAAAGGGCTTTATTCACGTTTTCTCTAACATTTTACACTCTTTCAGTTTTTACATTTTGATTTTTGATCTATTTGGAGTTTGTTTCCTGTGATACGAAGTTTACTCTTTTTCATGTGTCTGTTCAGTGGATAGCAGCATTCGCTATTAAAGGTGTGCCTTTGCCCAGTGATCTAAAATGTGCCCTGTAGGAAGCCCTACATGCGCTCTCGTTTGTTGAAAGACTTGCTTGTGGTCCAGATGTCAGTGGCCGGTGCATCGTGTTACTCACTGGCCTGGTGTGCATCTTCCTGTCTGGTAGGGTAGGAGTCCCTAACTGTGACTTTTCTAATATGGTGCTTTGGGGCTGTCTTTGGGATGACAAAATCTCCTGGTGCACGCAGGTTTGCTGTTGGCAAGCGATGCTGACTTTTGCATTTTTGGCTGATTAATTTCTTGCCCCCAAATTTAGAATAAAGGCATTTAAACTTTCTAAGATGGCTATATATAGGTTCGTGTAGCTAATGTGCCCTGGGCTAGAGAGATGGCTCAGTGGTTACGAGCATTGCATTGCTGCTCTTCTAAAGGTTCTGAGTTCAATTCCCAGCAACCACATGGTGGCTCACAACCATCTGTAATGAGATATGGTGCCCTCTTGAGGAAGAGACCTGGTCAGTCGTCCTCATCAACTTAGATCATGAAACCCAATATGGACAAATTCTACAGAACCGCCATATACGGGCTGCCCATGCATGCTTCAGCATTGCCAAGACATAAATTTCATTCAATTTCTAATGTGCCCAGGGGGAAAGGGGAACTCACCCAATGCTGACAGTCATCCCCTATGCAGAATGGCCTCCTTTCTTGGGGGCCTTCTCAGCCCTCAGCTAGGTCCTTATACATTAATTCTCTGTTGGAGTTTTCTGGACCAACTGTAACTTAAAATGTTAAATGCAGTGTAACTCCAGCCTGCTGTTTCTGGGCTGGAAGGTCACGGGGCAGGACCGTTTGTAGCTGGTGTCCTTGGGGATCCTGCCTGGACATTGGTGTGTTGTTGGGTGGCAGCAGATCGTCTTCAGGTAGCCTGGAGCATGTGTGTGGTATTTCTTAGGTTGTTTCTTAGGTTAGCCTCAGGAATTTGGTTAGCTTTGCAGCGTCTTGATGGTTTCGAGCAGCACAGCAGTGTTTGAAGAGTGTGTCTTTTTCCTTTAGAAACATTGCCATTATCGGGGCTACGTGGAGGGCATGCACAATTCAGCCGTTGCTGTGAGCGTCTGCTCTGGACTCAGGTGAGGAATCCCTTGCTTTGTCTCCCTGCTCCGCCCTTACCTCTCCTCCTGGTTCCAAACTGGGTCCTTTCGGTGTCTAATGAAGTTGGCTCTTACTTTGAGGTTACTAAAAACCTTTCCAGGCGTGCTTCAGATATTCTTGGAATATTTTTCTAATCTAGTAATTGCTCAGTTGCAATGTCCAATGGGAGAATTTCATTTTTTCAGACTACAAAAAGTTTGCTATTTGTAACAAAATACATTTTAAGTTCCTATAGCACCTTGTAAAATTTTTTCCTGGATTATTTCATGCAAGTGTCACATTGATAGTAGAAGTATTTATTATTATCATATTCGGATAAGCAAATTATGATCATATTCAGATAAGTAAACAAGGCCCAGAGAAATCCTGTCACACGCCAGTTCTCGTAGCGCTGCTGTTACAGACCGTGGAGGCCTGCGTGTGTGGAGCTGTCCTGACTGACTGAACTAATAGATACTACTTTCCATTCTTGGGTCAGCTATAAATGATGGCTGTCATCAGAGTCTCTTAAGAAAGAACACTTACTAATGCTTTCTGTCTGCCAGGAAATAGTCTAAGTATTTTGTGCATATTAAATAATTTAGTGGAAACCATTTTGTGTAGATTGTATACTAAGGCCAAGGATAAATGACCCGCTGGGAGTCCCTGGGCTCGCAGGAAACATATCTGGGGTCAAACTCTGGCGCCAGGCCCACCTTTTCTCCCAGCTGCTCTGCAGGCTTCATGTTGGAGCTGAGTAAGTGGAGGACCAAAAGTTGATGTTTACCGAACTCTCCACTCCTCCCTTCTGCGTGTTCGAGACTAGACTGTAAAGTCAGCTTCTGATTTGTCCTGTGTGTTTCTTTTTTTTCTCCGATGGTCTGTGTCCCGCACCACGCAGAGGACTGCTGCACTTTGAGAACGCCAGCTTTGGCATTGAACCTCTACACAACAGCTCGCACTTCGAGCACATATTTTACCCCATGGACGGTGTCCACCAGGAGCCTCTGAGATGTGGCGTTTCTAACAGGGACACAGAGAAGGAGGCCGCAAAGGCGGACGAGGAGGAGCATCCAAGCCTGACTCAGCTGCTGCGCGTAAGGAGCAATCGCTCTCTTCGGGCCTCAGACCGTTCTTAAGAAATGGTTCCTTTTCACACTAAAACGGTGATTGTTGTCTTTTCCCAGCTCCGTGCCAGGTCTTGTGACCAGAACCGGGTATGGAAAGATGAGCAATAGGTAGTTCTGGCGACTGAGAGGAGAGCAGTCAACATTTTAAAGGAGGGCTTAAGTCTTAAGCAGCCATCTCTTAGGCATTGCTGTGTAATCATTGCTCTCTGGTCAAGAGAGCAGCGGAGGTTTTACTTAGGTACCGCCAGCTTTGGGTGGGGGAGATAAAGAAAAGAGGAAAGGAGACAGAGAGAGATATAGATTTACAGTAATTATTGCTTCAGATACTTCCCAGGGACACTGAGGTCCTGCTTCTGAGGCTTCCTGAGGATGCCCTGGATTGCCAGCTTACCTCAGCTGTAGGGTGCTTCCCCACGGGTGACATGGCACACATGCTGGGTGAGGTGTGCAGTTTTGTTCTGTGAGATTAAGAGTATTTACCACAATGCTGCCTTAAGGCTTATTTCAGATAACCATCACCTGATCATGCCATTGCTGTCATCGCCTTCTCTGCCCCGTACTCATTACCCACTGGAGAGCTGTTAAGCATCTGCTTATTCTGTGTGGCATGAATTTCTGTTAGAGGACGTAACTAAGCCGTGTCTGCACTGGCGACCCTGCTTATCTTTTTCTCGGATCTCAGCCGGTGTTTTCCTTTCTGTGTTAGCATGGTAATCAGATTTCCCTTATACAAGGTGTATGTATATGTGCTTCAGTTAAGAAAACAGTGATTCTGCTCTCTAAAGACATAGAAAACCCATTTTATCCTTAGAGCCTCTCTTTTATCAGTACAAATAGCAGCTAATACTTCTGTGATGCTGACATGGGTGTGCTGAGTAAACCAACTGATACTGCTTTGGGCAGAGTGAAGTCACATGACTAGACCTTGGTCTGGTTGTTGCTCTTGCGGACTGTATCTCGTCTAACAAACCTGTTCTGTGGTGCTTGTCTTTAACAGAGGCGAAGAGCTGTTCTTCCGCAGACCCGCTACGTGGAACTGTTCATTGTTGTAGACAAGGAAAGGGTAGGAATTGCTTTCCTTTTCCCCCTTTTCATAAAAAAGCAGTTGAGAAGTGAGCAACTTATGAAGAAAATATAAAACACGATAAATAGTTGGCTTATGTGGTCATCTCAAGACTAAAATAGCTTATTTATTTACTCCTTATTTATTTGTTTGTTTGTTTGTTTATTTGGAGGCAGGGGTTTGCTATGTCCTGAGCTCATAACCTTCCTGCCTGAGTCTCTCGAGTGCAGAATTTATAGGTGTGTACTCATGCCCGCTTGACTTGGCTTTATCCAGAGACCTAAATGGGAGAGCGTAACCGCAGTCTTCACAGCGATTGTCTCATACTGTATCTGTCACCCTTTTCAGATTACTTGACAGGCTGAGGCTATATGCCAGGACAGTTGGGTGCCGCCTCGTGAGGCTGACTTGCTTTATGCTGTTTCAGAGGATGTCTTCCTCAGTCTAAGAAACCAGCCCAGGGCCGGGCCTGCTGTAGAATCACTGAGCATTTTCAGGCTACAGGGCAACAGCCGGATGCTTTCCATAGTTGTTCTGAAAGACCGAACTGCTTGTTTTGATTGCAAGAGGTACTGCGTCCTTTTCAGCTACTACAAGATCATTGGTTTCTCACATTGCTCCTAAATAATTTAATATAATATATTTAACATAATATATTATAATAATATAATATAAATCTAAATCATGTAGATGATTGGTAATGTTCCGGGTGACTTTTACCTCTTTGGCTTGTATGAAAAATTATTCATAAACATGATTTGATCGGCAGGTCTTTTATAGCAAGCCACAGAGAACATTTGAAGATCCCTTTTCCTGGTTTTTAGAGGTCCCTTCTTGTGTGTAGGTTGGTAAAAGCCCTGGTTAGTCAGAGCTGCACATATGTGTACTTGGTGTGCTTATGAGCCCTTGGTGGCCGAAAAAAGCAAGGGAAGGGGCCAGTATGAACCCAGTCTCAGCAGAGGCCGAAAGGTTCTGTAGAATGTTTGGATAAGTGGCAGAAATAGAGATTGAAAGTATTTTCCTCCATGGTTTTCCCCAGAGAGACTGACTACACTCATAGAAAATAGTTCAGAGTAGCAGCGCTTCCGTCTCCGTCAGGTTCTGTGAAGTGCAGGCTCTGACTGAGCAGACACAACCCCAGGTTCTGTTGTTAGGACCTTTGTCACAGAGTGAAGTCACACACTCCATAAGCTTTTCTTTCTGTTAGCAGTAGGCTGTGTAAAGATAACATTAAAATAGATGTGCAAATTTAGCCGGGTGCAAACAAAGCATCAGTGAAACACTTGGTCTAGCATGGTGGAATTTCTATGTCTCTAGTTTTCCAGCCACAGAACAGTTTTGAACTCATGATCCTGGACTAACCTCTCATTATTAGTTTAGCTTTGGGTCTAGAAATAGTTCATTGTTGACGGCATTAGCCTAAGACATAAAAGATTAGGAAATCTATTACATAGTTTTTCATGCTATTATCTAAGCTTTCAAAGATTGTACCTCTGTGAAATCTTGAGAATAATTTGTATTAAAATCAGTAAGAATAGCTGAGTGGTGGTGGCACACACCTTTAATCCCAGCACTCGGGAGGCAGAGGTAGGCAGATCTCTGTGAGTTCGAGGCCAGCCTGATCTACAAGAGCTAGTTCCAGGACAGGCTCCAAAGCTACAGAGAAACCCTGTCTCAAAAACAAACAAACAAATAAAGATTAATGAGAGTAATAATAAGAAGAAAATCTATTCTAAAATTACATGCCTTTGAAGAAAACCTAAGACTTCCTTGCATCTCTAATTAGTGTGCCTTACTATTCTTCTCTTATTTATCACTAAAATGTGTCCCTTGGTGTCTTACTTTTCTGTTGCTGTGGGAGAGCTTCATGACCATGGCCGCCCACAGAATAAGTTTATTGTGGTTTATGGTTCCCGAGGGCTAGATTCGTAATGGTGGGGACACATGGCAACAGGTGGCAGACATGGTGGCTGGAGCTAAGAGCTGAGAGGGCAAACTGGAAATGGCAGGATGATTTTACTTAGGAAGCCCGCCTCCAGTGGCATACTTCCTCCAGCCAGTCCCCACCTCCTAAGCTCCCCAAAGGGCAGTATTGACTGGGGCCAGGTGTTCAGATTCCTGAGACTATGGGAGATGGTTCTCATTCCAGCCACCACAATGAAGTTGGTTCATTTGAAATGCTGCAAAATGCCTAGATGCTTCCATTTTTAGTTCCAAGGAAATCCTTGGCACTTTCTCTCCGGTGTAGGGGAGTGCAGGTATCTTACTGCTTGGCCACTCTGTGATGGTGGTTTTCCTCCTTTGCTTTTCCAGTATGACATGATGGGAAAAAACCAGACTGCTGTGCGAGAAGAGATGATCCGCCTAGCAAACTATCTGGACAGTGTAAGTTGTATTTCTCTTCGGTACCACCCATGCACACAGTCTCAGGGCAGAATTTAAAATGTGTCATTCTTAAAATCTGACCTCCGGATGTGTACATGTTTGTTCTGTAATCTTTAGAATAACATTGAAAAGGGAAATAGGAATGTAAAAAGACTCAGAAGAGCAAGAGGTTTCATATCAACATCTGCCTCAACTTGGAACAGATCGGGCACGGTGCTCTGATGTTCATGGAAGGCTCTTTGCTTTTCTTTACTGAAAGAATAGTATTTTTTAATAATGCTGATGCTGATGTATGTGTGTGTGTGAGAGAGAGAGAGAGGGAGAGAAAGAGAGACAGAGACAGGTACAGAGAGAGACAGGTACAAGCACAGACACACAGAGAGAGACAGAGACAAACAGACACACACACACACACACACACACACACACACAGAGAGAGAGAGAGAGAGAGAGAAATGCTGGAGTTCATCCAGTAGAAGACTGCTGGGATGTGAACTCAGGTGTAGTGATGGTCTTGACATCATTCTTTTGAAGACTCCCAGTGGTCTAGAAGTAGAGCCTATCAACCCACTCCTCACGATATCTCTGTGAAATAGATGGGAATTCTATTGTCCTTTTATGGAAAGCTTTGGTGTCTCCGTAGTTAGGATTTTAGGTATGAGGTTAGAAATGTTTATGGTTTATTGATTGAATGAATTGACATTTCTGCCGTAAAATGTCTGAATATCCATGCTAAGTCTGTATTCTAGTAAGCTTTCCACCACTATAGCAAACTGCTCGAGGTATTCACCTTACAGAGAGATGCGTAGTGTGGGAGGCTTCTGTTGATTGGCCCTCCTGCCTGCTGGGCCCTTTGCTGAGGCAGCATTCACGGAGGGATGGAGTGAAGTGCGTGGTGGGATTCATGCATGGTGGGATCCATGCATGGTGGGATCCATGCGTGGTGGGATCCATGCGTGGTGGGATCCGTGTGTGGTGGGATCCATGTGTGGTGGGATTCATGCATGGTGGGATCCATGTGTGGTGGGAGCCATGTGTGGTGGGATCCAAGTGTGATGGGATCCATGTGTGGTGGGATTCATGAGTGGTAGGGTCCATGCGTGGTAGGATCCATGCGTGGTGGAGTGCAATGACTCACCCCAAGGCTCGGATATCTAGAGAGAGGGAGAGGACAAGGCCATGCTTCCTTAGTGTTCTGCAGGTAAGCCTTCAGTGGCCTGGCGTTTTCTACTGGGCTCCATGTTCTAAAGGTTCCATCACCTTTCTGTATTGTCATTATGGAACAGGGGAAAAAAGCTTTTATCAATGGACCATTAGCAATGTTCAAGATCCAAACTGCATAATAAGGAAGGTTTTGTAATGGAATTTACTCAAAACTTTGAACTTCCTGTGTTTGTCAGATTTTACAGTGGGGAAAAAAAAAGGAGTTTGAATCTTAGTTCTCTATTCTTGATGGGTGAAGGGTAGATTTTCATTTTGGGACAGATAATCCAGTTTTTAACTTTATTGGTCATATTCCTTCACAAATGTTATCAAGTATTTTTCTTCTGGGTGTAATGGCACACATCTGTAATCCCAGGACTCGGGTGACTGAAGCAGAAGAGTCAGGAGTCCAAGGTCACCCTCAGCAACACAGAAAAGTCCAGGCCAGCTGGACCTGCCTGTCCCCTCAGGCCCCCACTTCTTCTCATGTTCTTACTGTGTTTTACATGTCCCATTTCTGCTTCCTCCCCAGATGTATATCATGTTAAACATTCGAATTGTTCTAGTTGGATTAGAAATCTGGACAGACAGAAACCCAATCAACACAATCGGAGGTGCTGGCGATGTGCTGGGCAACTTCGTGCAGTGGCGGGAGAAGTTTCTCATAGCGCGCCGGAGGCATGACAGTGCACAGCTTGTTTTGTGAGTGCCTTTAATGCTGTGGGTGACATGACAAGAGAAAGGGCTCTGCCCATCCTGTGGCGGCGGCGTTCTGTTCTCTCGCCACTCATTGGTGTCTGGCTCATCTTTGTCTTTACCCCATGTCTTTCTTCTTTCCTCACCTTGGTACAGCGTATTTTACAGTTGTTGTTGTTGTTGTTATTATTATTATTATTGTGTGTAAAAGATTATATGGAAAGAAATAAAATTAATTTCTGGCTGAAAACATTTTCATATAATAAGAATAGCTTTAAAGATCATCTCAGTTTGAGTTCTGATTATCCTAACTCATACTTACTGAGTGGTTTTTTAAACTATTTTTTCTTGTAGTGTTTTGTAACTGTCTTTGACTGTTTAGCTATGTATAAAATGCTGGCAGTGGAAGTTGTTCCCCTTTACAGATTTGAAGGCAATCCCTTGTGAATATATTTATTGTGTTACTGTCTCTCCTCAATAACATTTATTGAATGAATAAATATAATACATTTTTAGAAACATAGCTGTGACCAAGGCAAACCCCCAAACTTGACTTGGTACATAAAGGCATCATCATTGTATGAAAAAATTTAAAAAATTATGTTTGTAATATTAACATCATATTCTCATTTTTCTTCCAGTTTCTATAGTTTTTTGTTAGTGTGGTTAAGATTACCTATAGAAACAGGACTAATGTGTTTCTTTTTCCTCCAAGTACATTTTATAACTTTATATTTTCATTTAGGAAGAAAGGCTTTGGTGGGACTGCAGGAATGGCATTTGTAGGAACAGTATGTTCGAGGAGCCATGCAGGTGGGATTAATGTGGTACGTTGTTCTTTAATTACGGTTTGGGATATAGACATCAGGGCAGTCTCCAGCACTGGTTGACTCTATGCTTCCTCTCGGTTTTTTATGGCAGTAGTTTGGACATTATGAAGGGCATGGTGGGAGTAGCAGACATGTTCTTTCCCTAGAAACTGGATCACGTTTTTAATATTTAATATGTGTTATTAGCTATGCTAGCTTGCTGTTCTGTTGCTGTGATAAACACCATGACCAAAAGCACCGTAGAGGAGGAGAGGGTTATTTGAATTAAACTTCAGGCTGTAGTCCACCACTTAGGGAACACAGACCAAGAACTCAGAGCAGGAGCATGAAGAAGAAAGTACACAGGAGTGATGTGTCCTGACTCTCTCTCTGGCACATGCTCAGAGAATTTTCTTATATAGCCCAGTACCACCTGCCAAGGGGATGGAACTGCCTACAGTGCTCAGGCCCCTCCAGATCCACTGACAAACCAGAAGATGTCTCATAGGCATGTCTGATCCAGGCAGGTCTTCACTTGGAAAGTCCCTCTTCCCAAATGTGTCCAAATGACAACAAAATTTACCAGGATGTTATCTCTTTATGAACGAGGAAACAGGCTCCATTTCAAACAAGCCGGCACATTTCTTAGAAACTTCAGGGAATGATCTACTAGTACTTGATTATCAGTGTATGAGTCACCCCCTCCAGTCTCTTATCAGTGTGTGGGCATAAAGGCTGGTGCTCTACGCTTGGGCTGACTAGAGTCAGCGTTACAGTAGATACATCGCTTTTGGTCGAAAATAATCTGATGGCGAAAACATTTCCTAATTGCACCTTTCTGTGTTTGCACAGTTCGGACAAATCACTGTGGAGACGTTTGCGTCCATCGTCGCCCACGAGCTGGGTCACAACCTTGGGATGAATCACGATGATGGGAGAGAGTGCTTCTGTGGAGCCAAGAGCTGCATCATGAATTCAGGGGCATCGTGAGTAACAAAGACTCTTCTTTTCTTAGTACGATTGTCTAGAGCAGTGGGTTTCCTCCCCTAGTTTTTATTATGTGTGCCTGTGTCTGTGTGTAGTCTAAGAATATATTACATGTGTGCAGGTACCTCTGGAGGCCAGAAGAGGGCAGCAGATCCCCCAGAGCTGGAGTACAGGCAGCTGTGAGCTGCTTAAAATGTGTTTGTGGTAGGGGGTTGGGGAGATGGCTCAGAGGTTAAGAGCACTGACTACTCTTTCAGAGGACCTGAGTTCAATTCCCAGAAACCACATGGTGGCTCACAACCATCTATAATGAGAAAAGATGCCCTCTTCTGACCTATAGGAATATATGTAGGCAGAATACTGTACATATAATAAATAAATAAATATTTTAAAAAAGTGGCTGTCGATGAAGCTGAGGAGGACAGGGATTTAGGGAAATGAGAAATAAATTTTGTGTGGCTGGCTTGACATGTTTTCTTTTTAAAAAATTGTTTCTTTTTGAATTTATAATATCATTACTTCATTTATCCTTTCTCTTCTTTCCTTTCTTCAGACCCTCTCATGTATCCCTCTTTCATTTTTATGCCTTTAGAACAGGCTTCTCCCCCTCTGCCTGTGCCTGTGATGTGCAGTGTCGTGTGTATCTCGGATCCCCAGTGCTTCCTGTTATCATTTTGTTTCTGTCCCCAACGGGCTGTCTCAGTCCCGCACCTGGTCTTCAGGCTCAGATAGTCTGTCCTTTTCTCCCTTCATTTCATTGTGAGAACTTTCCAGCAGGTTCTTTTTTTACAATTTTATTTATTGTGCTTTTCAGTGCCACCATTTCAGATTAGTTTTCCTCAGTATTTCTGTGTCTTCATTGAACTGTCCCGTCATCTCGTTCATTACCTTTATTATTTCGTAAGCTGTTTGTCTCTTTGGACATGCTTAGTTCTCTGTCTGGGGTTTTACGTCACCAACTCTCTCTAGGTGCCGTTACTCAAGTTTAAGGTTTTAGAGGCATTCTGTTGTCCTGTTTTTTCCATGTTTCTTATGTTACTGCCCTGGGGTTTGTGCATCTGGGGTGATTTTATTGTTTGGCTCATTTATTTATTTTTATCAGCTCTATTCTTTCAGTTAAAATATTTCCAGTCCTCAAGTGGACTTGGATATGATAGAGTTGAACATACAGTTAAGAAAATACTTCCTCAGTCCAGGAGCTCAGGGTGCCTGCTATAAATTCTATACTATCCCTGGAGTAGAGGATTCACCGTGAGAGCAACCACAGATGTTTGAAACTGCCACTATTCAAATGCTGCACTAATGAATTAGTAATATGTAGTGGAACCTTTGACTTAATAATAATTGCTGGAGGCTAAACAACCCAAAATAATATGGGGTTTACTAGGATTTTAGTTCATAAGATTAGGAGTGGGAGGGACCAGGATTAACTATCAGATCAGCTTCAAAAAGAAACAAAATTCGAAGCAGGCAGCGTAGCTGGGAATGTGGTAAAGAGTGCCTCCTATGAAATACCGGAGAAGCAGAGCAGTGGAACTAAATCCTAACTGATCAGTGTGCAGGCAAATGCATAGCCTTTGGGATGTATATACGCAACAGTGAAAATTAAATAACAGAAAACAAGAAATAAAAAGAACACTTATGGAGTAGGCTGGCATAGCGGGCTGACTTGAGATGTGACGTTTTCAGATCCTGTTGGCTCTAGCATATTCCATGAGGGCCTGTGTGCAGGAACGGGAGTGGGAGTCAGTGCTCCTAGGGTTCTGGAGCAGAGGGAGGAAGGGAGGAAGTAAGTACTTTCCTGGTATTTCCGCCATTGCTATATCGTTTATCACTGTTTGTTTCGTTCTGAATGATTTCTTCTGATGTCTGTCAGCTCATTGATTCTTTAATTATATGTATTTAGCCTGTTAAACCTATCCATTGGATTCTTAGTTTTTCTTATTTGTCCAAGTTCCATATGACTTTTCTCTAAATCTGATATATTAGGCTTTTTCTGTGTGTGTGTGGACTGTGATGTCCTGAAAAAATATTTAAGCTTGCTATTTTTCTTTCTGAAGCATAAATGTTTTATAGTTACTGTTTGGTTCTTGTGAATCTGGAGGCAGTATTGGGAGAAATATATCATTTAATCATTTTTTTCTAATAGGATTTTATGTTTTTATGCTATACTTTGATAATAAATAGGCCATTCTGTTTAGAATAGGGTTGTAAGAGTAACTCCTGTTTCCATGCAGGGTCTTGCCATGTAGCCCAGGCCTTCCTCAGACTCAGTACATAAACCAGGCTGGCCTTGAACTCATACTCTTCCTGTGTCAGTATTCCAAGTAGCCATGCATGCCACTGTGCAAGTAAAACACTTTAGTCTTATTTTTATAAGGTTTTCTCAAGTTCTGGGAACTTGATAGGTTGTTTCTTTAATCAATATGAAGCAGTTTTATTTCTTCGACTAAATTTGGTCTGAAGTCTATTTTTTCTCATTCTTTAAACTTTGTTTTTGAGATTACCATATAATTACATTTCTCTTTTCCTCCCTCCACACCCTTTCAAATATTCTTCCCCAGTCTTCTTCAAATTTGTTGTCTGTTTTTTCAGTTATTGCATGCATATATGTGTGTATACATATGTGTAAATATATACACATATATGTACACACACATATATGTATATGTACATATATGTTTTTTCTAAATGTAGCCCGTTTAGCCCGTATAAGTTACTTGTATGTCTGTTTCCAGGCTGATTGTTTGGCAGTGGACAGCCAGCTGCTGTGCTCTTCCCTGGGGAGGACCACCTCCCCACTCCCAGTGACACCCCTCCTCCAGTGAGGCCACACCTCCTAATCCTTCCCAAGCAGTTCTGCTCCCGAGCCCATTCTCTTTCAAACCACAGCAGAAGGTTGTAGTTAGATGTAGTTATGTAGAAAAAAGAGAGGATAAGAATGGGAGAGAGAAAGTGGTAAAAGTGGAGAGAAAGTGTGTGATCTGTGCATGAGAGGAATGCTAGAGTAGTCGGCTGGGCGGATGAACATACAGCAAACCCAACAAGCCAAGCAGCGGCATTGTGGGATATGTATGGAAGAGTGAGTTTTAAAGTCTAAGAAATTAACAAATTAGGAAAAGTATAATAAACGTTCATTAGACTTAAAAGTACCCCATCAGTCAGGGCTGTAGGGTCCCATTCGGAGTAGTTGCCCTCTGGAGTGAGTCCCTGAAGCCATTGTGTTGGCCGAGTGGTGTAGTTCCCAGTTCTCTCCTCGGGACACTGTCAGGCTTGACTTGGTGTTGAGGGACGAGGAGGGGGCGTGGATCCCCATGGCCCCTGCCTCCTTCCCCACAGAGATATCTGCCACAGTACGTTTGTTTCCAATCTGGTCTCTGTCAGGAAAAGTGTTTCATTGATGAACTCTCTAGTCCAGCATCTTTGAATTTTAATGGTTTGTAGTGATTGCTCGCCTATGAGTATTACCCCAAAGATCCGCTGTTGGTTTCCAGAGAGTGTGAAGTGTCCTTCCTGTAGTTGCTGTAGGTGCTTTATCAAGGAAGGGCTGAGATCAGATGACAGGGGTGTATAACCCAAACATGTAAGAAACTGAGGCAGGAGAATGGCCAGGTTGAAGCCAGCTGAGCTACATAGTGAGACCCATTTCAAAAAAAAGAAACAAAGGGTGAGAGATGGTTCTGCTAAGTCTGCCCCACCTCCTTCATGATGGGGCTTTCCCTCCTCATGTGCTCTCCGTCTCCTTCCTGGACTCTTTAGACAGGCCATCGAGACGAGGGCGTTCATGGTGACAACATGTTCTGGGTCACTTCTGCTTACTGTACCTGTTACAGAAATAGAGCAGCAATGTAAGCAGTGAGTTATGATGTGATATTTGGTCATATCCTGGCAAATCATTTCCTTCATTGCCAATTTCAGTTTGAAGTAATTTTTCAAAACTCAGTGAAAAGCTGGGGGGTGATGTTTTAAGTCATTATTCTTTTGTTTGAGACAGGGTTTCTCTGTAGCTTGGGAGCCTGTTCTGTAATTAGCTCTTGTAGACCAGGCTGGCCTCAAACTCACAGAGATCGCCTGTCTCTGCCCTGTCTCTGCCTCCTGAGTGCTGGGATTAAAGGTGTGCGCCACCACCGCCCAGCTTACGTCATTATTCTTGTATCATTTAGAGTAACAGGCAGAGGGTAGGGTGCCATCCTGTGATGGTCTGCGGAGGATTAGCTTTCCTGTTGTCTTAGTTTTTTTATGACATTGCTGAAGGCCAATGTCTGGTCATGCCCCTAAAATCCCAGCTCCTATCAGCTATAAATAGTTGCAAATGCTTATGATTTTGTTAGGGTTTTCCGTATAATAGTAATTTCATTCTAGTTGAAATTGATTTTTTTTGTACCTTGCTCTAGGCTCCCACTTTCAAACATTGTTTATGAGAAAATGGGGTTCAACTGCTGAACAAGAAGCCTCTTCAAATAGCCTTTGTTAAAGGTGGAGGTTTTGTGCAGGTGGTACTTTGGGGCTGGTGTGTAGGCCAAACATACGCTGGCATGGCTGCTATGGCTGTCCGATGAACACATTCTTACAGCCAGCATTATCATGAGACCTGTGTGGAAGGCACAATCAACGAGAGGAAGTCAACGATTAAAAACCTATTCTACTTGATGTCCAATCGTTTCCCGCGTGGTTATCCCCCATGCTCCTCCCCCGTAGGCTCTGATCTGCCCACAGACTTCCCACACTCAGTACTGCTAACTTTCCTCCGTCACTCAGCCCTGTCTTCCCGTATTCTCCCACGCTGTTCCTTGAAATAGTCGTCCTCTTCTCCTGATTCCCAGGACCTCATTCTGATTCATCATTGTCTGTGGAGTGAATTCTGGGAGGAACCTCTTCCAGTCTTCCTGTTTAATGTAGCGGCAGTGGTGACCGTACTGACATGAGTCAGAGTGTGTCTTTTTCGTTTGGTCTCATGCCCACGCACAGTGGCCATACTTCCCTACAGCAAGAAGTCATGTTTGCACTGTGGCCTCTTGCCTTTGCTCACAGTCTCCCTTACCTGTTTCCTTATTTACTGCTGCCCTTGCAGGGCCTTCCCCCTCCTTCTTTCTAGAACATGCTGCAGCCTCTGCCTCAGGGTTTCTTTTCATGTTATCCTTTCTCTCTGTGATATCCTTGTTCAGATATCCAGTTTTGATTGAAGTATCATGGTATCAAGTGCTTGGACTGGCTGTCCTTTTGAATGCCAAGCACTCCAGCCTCCCCACAGCTCACCGCCTCCTTTTATCCTTCCAGGGAAATTGCCCACTAGGTTTGTGGTCTGCTGCTTTCTCTAGAGTGTGGCCCTCACAGAAAGGGTTTCTGTCATGCTCACTGTCGAGTTTCTACCCTGCTCACGGTTTTATTCCTTCAACTGAGAAGAGCACCTTATCCGAACAGAGGCCCGACACGTCTGTGTTGGATGCATAGATGTTTAATAGGACACCAAGGGCTGAGAAGAGCACCTTATCCGAGCAGATACCCAACATGCCTGTGTTGGATGCACAGATGTTGATGGGACACCAAGGGGGTCCCCCTAATAGCCTCAAGAGTAGTGAGAAAAGAAAATGAAAAATGGGTTGTCATTATCACAGACCTTGTGGGAGAATTTTTCTTCCCACAAGTCAGCTTTGCTTTTAAATTATTCTTTTACTATAAACAATTGTAGTCTTTCTCCTTTCTTTTTTCCTGCCATCCCACTAACGCCTTTCAGTGTCTCACATCCGGACTGTGTCTAAATAGTTAACAGCATTGGAATGTTCTAGGCTCAGGAGCAGGCTCATTGCTTCCTTGTTAGCAAACAAAAGTGCTGACAGGCAATTTGGGGCAGGAAGTGTCATGAAAGGATCTGTGGGTTAGAGGTCTTTCTATTTCCAAAAGCTCCGTCCGGTTGTAGGCAGGGCTGCTTCTGCAGACCCTATTCCTGCTGCTGCTCGTCCATCTTGCTCTGCTGATGGCAAAGGATTGATTACATATGTGTATATACATGCCTATCATGCATACACCATGTATTATCAGTTGTAGATATGTGTGCATAGTGTACACTGATACATAGTATATACACACATATTGTGTACACCATATGGCATATATGTGTATATTATAGATAACACATGTATGTTAGGTATATTATATATCTCACTGCATGCATCTTTGCATGTTTCATGCCTATTGCGCTATAGACATATTACATATGTTGCTTTTACTGTTAATATTTGAAATCTGTAACATGGTTGGGTGAGGTTATCTTATGGCTTTAATCTCAGTAATAAGGAGTCAGAGGTAGGTGAATCTCTGTGAGTTTGAGGCCAACCAGGGCTACATAGTGAGACTCTGTATTTAAAAAAAAAAAAAGGAAAATTTGTATTTTTTTGTTTTGGAGAAAGGCTTACTTTGTAGCCCAGGCTAACCTCAAATTCTCTATCTTCTTGATCAGTTTCCTGAGAGCTGGGATGACATGCACTATCCGTAGGTGGTGAAATGGTAACTGTTGTCAGGCAGACTAACATATCCATCACCCTACATAGTTACCCGGGTTTCCTTCTGCAGCAGAAGAACCTAAGCCCTGCTCCTGTAGTGAAATGCCCAGAGACTATGTAGTAGTAGCGGCAGCGCTCGTGTTATACATGACTTCCACACTTGCCAGCCCTGCGTGTCTGTTGGCGTGTACCCTTTCACCCCCATCTCCCCATTCGCTCCCATCCACTCTTATTTTCTACTGTTTTTATTTATTTATTTATTTATTTTACAATTTCACATATGATTGAGATCATGTGACATTTTTCTTTTCTGTTTCTGGCTTATTTTGCTTAGCACAGAGTCCTCTAAGTTCATTATATTGTAGCCAATGTAGTGTGGGTCTCCTTTTCTGAGGTTAAATAATATATATTTACATACATGAGTATACATGCACAAACACACATACAGTATATGTACTTACATATGTAATGGGATGTATGCATATGTACTGTAGCATATTTATCCGTTTGCTCACTGATGAGCTCTTAGGTTGTTTCCAGTTCTTGGCTTCAGTGACCAGTGCTGAAGGAGAGAGCACAGGTGTCTGGATGACGGCGCTCTCGCTCTCGTGGGTTTGCAGCACAGGTCAGATTTCTAGGCCGTTTGGCCTCTCTTGTTGTTCCTTAGGAACACCATGATGTTCTCTGCTGGGCTTGCTTTTTTCACAGTCTTGCTTGGACTTCTCTTTAGGGCTTATAACAGCCACCCTGTCAGACGTACGGATGCTTTGTGGTTCCGGTTTGCAAACTTTGGTGATTAGTGACACTGAGTCCCTTTTTATGTAGCTCTTGTTGTTTATTGTCTCTATCTGAAAATGTATATTCAAGACGACTTTCTCATTTTTAAGTTGAGATGTTTTTTACCATTGAGTTTTCTTTATACATTTAAGTATCAACCCTTTTTCAGATATATAGTTTACAAATATTTTCTGTGAAGGAGCGTTTTCCACATACCAAAATTAGATCCCTACCTTTTATACGCATGATGTCAAATGGATAAAAGACCTAGACACATAAAACCATAGCAGAAAACATCAGGGGAAAATTCCTTGATATTGGCCTTAGTAGTGGTATCATAACCAAAGTTCAGGATACCACACAGACAGATTTGTAGGTAGGTAGATAGACAACTATGAAAAGATTTTAACAAAATGTGGGTTTGTCAGTGATTTGTGGCATATAGGTATATTTCCTACAATTTTCAAAAGTAAAAATAATCAGCAGGACTACATGGTGACATCGTGTAGTGATGGCTGTGTGGGTTAAATGACTGAAGATTCCCTGGTGATCTCAGATGTCCTCAGATGGTACATTTTTCTCTGTTGTTCCCCATGTGTTCTTTACACAGTTTCACATAGGGCAAAAGAATGTGGTTGGTTTGAATGCATTGAATCAGCATCATAACAAGAAGTCAAAACTCTTCCCCTTAATATCATTTTACTAAGAGTGAGCCCAGATTTGAATTCTGTACTTCACTGTGACTTCGGTCATCCCTGTCTATCTGTTGTATGAATCTAAATCTGTGTCTGCCTGAGTGTGTGTGTGTGTGTGTGTGTGTCTGTCTGTCTGTCTGTTCCTATCAAAGGGCTTTGCTCTATTATTGAACAGCACAGAAAGCATTACATGGAAAAGGAATACACACGGGATAATTTATAGAAATCTGTAACAGAGTCTTACAAGGGGTAAAGTCGCTGACTATGACTGACCCCAGCTGACTCAGATAGCAAATGGTATTGCAAACATCACTGTTTATCAAGCAGTTCTGTGTGCTGCATTCAGTGTTTATGGTGGATTTTCACTTGTAAGATTGCTGTCAGCCTATTTGCTATATCCTGCAAATGATTCTCATGACATATGCATTACTCTGGGCTAGGCACATGGAAGAGTACATAATTTAAGATTATAGTTTAGGTTATAAAAATTGATAGCATGGAAAACCCAAGGCAAGCAAAGCTGGTTGTTACATTGTTCTCTTAAAGGTGAGTTAAGGACAGCAGTCGTAAGTCCTGAATGACTCAAGGTGTTACTAACTCTGGCTGTAAGGTCCAACAAAGGCTCCAGTTTCTTATAATGTAAGAAATATTTTTATCATAATGTTTTGCCACAATTGGGAAAGTCAGTAACCAAGAAAAGGGAAAAAAGTCAGACCTAGCATATCAAAGTTGAATTTGTGTAACTCTCATGTGCACAGTCCATCTGACCTTCAGAGTGACAGTCATTATTAGCAGGTGCAGACTGAAACTTTGTCATTAGAGCAGCTGACCGCACAGTGCCAGCTGCCTCTAGGTGACTGTTCTCTTACTTTATGATCCCTGTGCTAAAAACACCACAACCAAGGCAGCTTACAGAAGAACTGACTTGAGGCTTCCAGTTTCAGAGAGCTAGGGTCCATTGCTGTCATGTTGGGGAGCATGTCAGCCTAGGCAAGCAGGCAGGTAGACAGGTGCTGGAGCAGTTAGCTGAGGGCTTTCATTGTGATCTACAACCGTGAGCCGAGAGAGAGAGAGAGAGAGAGAGAGAGAGAGAGAGAGAGAGAGAGAGAGAGACAGAGAGAGAGAGAGAGAGAGACAGAGAGAGACAGAGAGAGAGAGAGAGAGAGAGAGAGAGACAGACATACAGACAGAGAGAGAGACACACACACACACAGAGACACAGACACAGAGAGGGACACAGAGAGAGAGAGATTGAAAGAGAAAGAGACAACAGAGAGAGAGAGAGACACAACAAGGAGACAGACACACAGGGAGACAGACAGACACAGAGACTGAGACAATACCCAAATCTATGAGCTATGGGAGGTGGCGTTCTCATTCAGAGTGCCACAGTGAAGCCTGTGTGCTGCGATCGCCCATTTGTTTTTTTTCTCTTGGCTCTCAGAGTGAGTGGAGGGAGGGGAGCCTCATACCTCCAGTAACAGGACTGGGAAGCACACAGGTAGCTTCCAGTATTCGAGATGTAGCATTTTAGGAACATAAAGCTCAATTCTGAATGAGACTAGATAAGTTTTTAAGGTTTCTGTGGATGGAAAGAATTTTGATTTGTATTTCCAATGTTTTAACACGTAATATGCTTGGAAGATATTTTTACGGAGGCCAGTACAGTGTGACTTTAAATGGTGAACTATGTACTAACTAAAGCGATTCCTGTATTTATTAGAGATAGATAGCCTCATTTTTGCCTACTCTTGTGTATTCTCTGCTTTTCACAGTATTAACTTCTTACTGTTTAACAATCTGACTAAGAACAACAAGATAAGCTCTGGCAATGATGTGCGATCGTTTTCCTGGTGTTTATTGTAGAGGTTCGAGAAACTTCAGCAGCTGCAGTGCGGAGGACTTTGAGAAGTTGACTCTGAACAAGGGAGGAAGTTGCCTTCTTAATGTCCCGAAGCCGGATGAGGCTTACAGCGCACCCTTCTGTGGTAACAAGCTGGTGGACCCCGGGGAAGAGTGCGACTGCGGCACCCCGCAGGTCAGCTGGCCTTCAGCTTGGCTTTGTGAAGTTACCCTTGGCTTTGGGACCTCTGGTGGGGGAGTGGCTGTGGGCTTTTGTAGTGAAGTGAGGATTGCTACGGTGTTGTGTGGCTGTGTCTCTGGGACTGGTCAGCACCTGGGGATCTACCTCATGAAGCCATGGCTTCCAGCAAGCACCATGACACCATTCTTCTTAAATGTCACCCATCTGTCTTCTATTTTTATTGTAGATATTGGATTGTTACTGGTATTACATATCTGGTTAGTTCTTTAAGTGTTCGCCATGCCGGTCATGCCATTCAAGAAACGTTTGTTCAGCTGGACCCATTTATTAAGTGAATTGCAGCTGATTTTATCCTCCAGCGACCCTCAGAATAAAAATTCTTCCTCTTGGCGGACCAGTGTCTTCTTGTTAATCGTTCCTTTACCTGTAGATCCCTGGCTGCACGGCCCTCAGCTCTGTGCACCTTCCATTGTTGCTGCACCCCAGCTACATTCCTCCCAGAATACCCACTGAACCCTTTCCCCTTGGGCTGCCGTTAGACTCAGAACACACTTGTTCAGTCTGTATTATTCTCAGTCATTTTCCTTGCCCGACCATATTTGGTCTGGAAAGCCTTCCCATATCCCATAGGAGACAACTGTTTCCTAGTTTATATGGTTGATGCCTTCCGTGACTTTTCTTAAACCCGTTGGATTCTCCTGACCTCCAGAGAAGCTGTCTTTGGCAATGGGGTCTCTGAGGAAATACTTAAGATTAGCACTGCAGGGTGGATCCCTAGGCAAAGCAGTCGCTGTTTGTTTCCCTAGCTCAGCTTTCTCTGCAGTGTAAGCATTGCAGACTGGCCATACTGTGTATGCCAGCCTGCAAGAGAGGG
The DNA here is from genome assembly GCF_982192425.1 of Myodes glareolus. NCBI lineage: Eukaryota > Metazoa > Chordata > Mammalia > Rodentia > Cricetidae > Myodes > Myodes glareolus. The sequence goes on from NC_142048.1 coordinate 47,111,869, forward strand.
TTCCCAGAAGCTCTCTGGGAGAGCCTTCTCCCTGCATTTCTAGCTTTCAGAACTGTGAGAAAAATACATTTCCATTCTTTAAGTCCCTCAGTGTTTGGTATTTTATTATGGAATCACCAGCTGTCTTTTGAAATATGTTCAGACTTACATACTTGGAGCTAACGAGGCTGATGTGCCTTGAAGCACAGCTAGGGGGAGAGACAGCGCTGGCTAGGTTAGCCTGAAATCACAGGTCGGGAAAAGAGCTTTACCAGAGGCTGTGCTGCCAAGGACTCCTTATTCATGGGTGATCCTTTTCTGTTTGCAGGAATGTGAGTCGGATCCATGCTGTGAAGGAAGCTCTTGTAAGCTCAAGTCATTTGCCGAGTGTGCATATGGCGACTGTTGCAAAGATTGCCAGGCAAGGAATTCTCCCTGTCAGGGGCAAATCAGAGAAGGAAAACCGATACATGGAAATGCATCCTCCGAGATCGCTACATACCATTTTTGTTATATGTTCTCTTCATATTCATCCTACTTCTGTGCATGTGTTTTTCTGTAAGGGGTCTATTGAGTTAGTTTGTGTGTTTGGTGGTCTAGGGATTAAATACAAGACATTGTGTTTGCTGGGTAAACACTCTACCGATAAGTTATGACCCCATCTTTTATTTTCCTTTTAAAGTAACATATATCTGTTAGAGAAAATGCACAAATACTGTAGTAAATTAAGTTGATTAAGAGGATCTGAATTTGATCCCCAGAACCATTTAGAAACAAAACCCTCTGACGACATGCCTTGTGATCCCTTGATCCCAGCCGGGAATGAGGAGCTCTTTCCAGACAGACTGGTGGATTGAACTGCAGTGGTTTCCTGTCCTCATCTCCCACGCCAGCCACACTGCCACTCTAGCTGAGCTGCCACGCCAGCCACACTACCATGCCAGGAAGCTCCCTACCTACTGCATCATCTCCCCAGCCCCAGACTCACCTTTTCATGCTGCTGTTGATTTTGAGGGAGAGTGTCACCCTAGTTAGCTAGCACATTACTTCTGCAGTGTTCCTTTTGTTTTTATTTAACTTGCATTTCTTTTAATTACCAAGGAGAGTTTTGGTTTTTTTTTTTTTTTTTTTTTTTTTTTTTACTTTTTCCATTTTATAGTATTTATTAATTGCCTGTTACGGGGTTTGTTTACTTTTGTGTTGGGTGGTTTAATCTTTATTGTTAGAACCTTTATATATTTACTGTGGTTTTAAATTTGATGGATTTGTGGAGAGTGCCCTGATATTCCTATTTGATTTGGATCTCATTACCTTAGTTCCTTCCAGGAGGCTCTATGTGCAGAGGAAAAACCAGTGAGTGTGATGTCCCCGAGTACTGCAATGGCTCCTCCCAGTTCTGTCCGCCAGACGTCTTCATTCAGAACGGCTATCCGTGCCAGAATAACAAAGCCTACTGTTACAACGGCATGTGCCAGTATTACGACGCGCAGTGTCAGGTCATCTTCGGTTCAAGTAAGATACTTATAATTGACTGGTTTGATTTTATCGTTTCTTCTCATTAGTTTTTTTTTTTTTTTATACTGATGAGGCTCTCAGATATTCACCCTTCTTCCCTTAGGAATCTCATGTCTGATTTGGTGATCAGTTGATGCTGTGTGCTCTGCTCCCTCTTCCCAATTTGGATAACACACAGTATATATTTACACACACACACACACTCACACACAGTATATATTTACACACACTCACACTCACACACACTCACACACAGTATATATTTATACACATACACTCACACAGTATATATTCACACACAGTATATATTCACACACAGTATATATTCACACACAGTATATATTCACACACACACACTCACACACACAGTATATATTCACATACACACACACTCACACACAGTATATATTTACACACACACACTCACACACAGTATATATTCACACAAATAATATATATTCACACACACACTCACACACACAGTATATATTCACACACACTCACACACACAGTATATATTCACACACACTCACACACACAGTATATATTCACACACAGTATATATTCACACACACACACTCACACACACAGTATATATTTACACACACACTCACACACACAGTATATATTCACACACACTCACACACACAGTATATATTCACACACACACAGTATATATTCACACACACACACACACACACTCACTCAGGTTGTTTTGAGAGGAGGGGTAATGAAGACTGTACCCAGAGCCTCACATACACTAGGCAATGCGGAGGCCCCAAAAATGCGAGCCTGTTTCCATAAAGACCAAAGGTCAGAGAGTTGGAACTTAACCTCTAGTCCTTCAAACAAAGGTCCCACCTAGATTTAGAGAGTTCTGCTCTCTCAAGGTTATTGTCAACAGGTGTGGCCAATAGCCAGACCTTGTATTTCAAGAATAGCAAAGTAGATGTGTTTCTGCCTCAAACAGAAATCTAGGGATCCAGCTAAGTTCCAGTTCCCTTAAGGAGATAACTTTGAATTCCCCCCAGGGAGTGGTTTGCCTACAGGATGTTTTGGTCTAGGGTGTGAGCATGACTTGTTTTGTTCTAGCAACAGAATACAAGGCAAGCACGTTATTGCTCTATATCCTCTGCCTCCAGTTTTCTAGTTTCAATGTTATATAGTCTTTATGGGTCCAGTGTTTGCATTCATCATTTAAAATGTGCGTGTGATCCATCTTTGTTGATACATTTATATCACAGTATATTAGAGTAGTCTTATTAAGTAGACCCTGATTTAGTTTCTCATGCATGTGTGTATTGTGTCTTTGTGCGTGGGTGTGCGCAGGTGTGAGTGTGTGTGAGCATGAATGCAGGCTGGTTGACTCTTGAACTTTTGGGGATTCTTCTGTCTTCACCTCCCTCTTCCCCACAGGGGCACATGAGTTTTAGATGTGAACTCCTTCATGCGGGTTCTGGGTATTTGAACTCTGATCCTGACTTGCATGACAAAGCTCTGCACCCACTAAGCCATCTTCCCAGCTCCTTGTTTTCAATATGTATATTGATGGGGGTGTAGTATATGTTTTTAGGGGTTTTTTTTGTTTTAAGTTTCATCTGTATGAAACGTATACTGTATATTAAAAAGTGGAGTCATATAACTTTACCATGAAAATTAAAGTCTCTCCCTCTTTCTTTCCCTGTCTCCCTCTGTCCCTTCTTGTCTGCCTCCCTGCCTCTAGATCTCTCTCTCCTTTGAGTGAGTTTGCTAAATATTTACCATTAGTTGAACTGCAAATGGTTAACCGCTATTCTCATATTGTCTTGCAGTGGTACAGGCTCTTTTACTGATGTCAGTCTGTATAAAGAAATCTAAACAGGATGTTGCTGTTTGTGTTCTATTTTGGATTTTTTTTTTTTTGTATTGTTCAGGCTCTCTAGGGAAACAGAGCTAACGGGATACATATGTACACAGACACACAGACACACAGACACACACACACAGAGGATGGACTGACTCATGCAGTTCTGCTATTGGTAGAGCTGATGAAGTCATTCTGGTCAAGGATGGCAGGCTCAGGACCCAGAAGGAGCTGGGGTTCCAGCTCAGTTCCGATGGTAGGAACAGCACCTGACGTCTCTTCAAATGTGAACTGGATTGTTTGAAGCACATGCATGACTGCAGCCGCTGTGTTCGCTCTACTCAGTCAGGGGTTAGTCTGATTCAGAGCGCTCGAGCGAGTTCACAGTCGAGTACATATTGCAGCACGTGGTGAAGGGATGAGAGTGGGAAGTCTTGGGAACATTCTAGTTCTAGCCATGGTCGAGTAAGATGAGCTTGGTGACAGTTGAGGTTCTCAGGGCTGTAGCTGCTCTGCGGTCATGTCCTGCACACCGTGTCTTGCCCTTCCAGCTCTCCATTCTCTGTTATGCTGTTACACTGCCCACTCTGTAGTCCCTTTGCCAACAGTAAGTGCCTTACTTGGTTATAGCGTCTGCTGGTGGAGTGACCCACACATTCATTCCTTAAGGGTCTGGGCCATGTGTAGCTTTGCTGGATTTGGTTGTGACAGGATGCAGTAAACACTTCGAAAGACTCCTGTATTCCAGGCCTGCTCTTCTTGCTTCCATGTAGGGCAATGGCTCTGTCATCCAGCCACCTGCAAAGCCTTTCTCTGTTAGTGCAGGGCTTGAGGAGCCCAGTGTAACTGAGTGTGTGAATAGGTTCCCCTCCGGTGGAATCACTGTTGTGACATCCGGTGGGAGAATGTCCTCTTTGAACACTCAGACCTCTAAGCTATTGGAGCATGAAGTCATGGTGCCAGGAAGCATGTTTTTGCTAGTGAGTCATCAGGGGTATACTGTTAAGAGTTGATACTGCCTTTCCACCCCCCCTACCCTCCCCCTTTTTTTTGAGACAAGGTTTCTCTGTAGTTTTGGAGCCTGTCCTGGAACTAGTTCTTGTAGACCAGACTGGGCTTGAACTCACAGAGATCCGCCTGCCTCTGCCTCCTGAGTGCTAGGATTAAAGGTATGTGCCACCACCACCCAGCTTTTTTTTTTTTCCCCCTTAAAACCTGTACACTGCGTTTGATCACAGGCATCCTTTGTGGACCTGATTCAGGAGTATATAGCTTTTTGAAGAAATGCTGCTCCCGTCCTTCTTACTTGCGCTGAAACTGAGTCTCCTAGATGAATTTCCACCATGCTAGCAAGCTGTTCTAGTAAAAATAAAATGTTAGACTTAGTGATATAGATAGGCCTGTAATGGCAGCCACTGAGAAGGCTGACGTAGGAGGATTGTAAGTTCAAGACTTGTCTGGGCTACAGAGCAAGTTCCAGGCCAGCCTGTGTAGCTTAGTGTAGCCCTGTCTCAAACAGAAAAAAAAAAGTGTTGGGATATAGCTCAGTGGTAGGGCACTTGGCTGGTGTGCACAGGCCCTAAGTTCAGCCACCGGTCCTGAAAAAAATGAGTAGTGTGTATGTGCAGGAGCACAGTGCTGTCCCTTCAGTGGTGGGAAAGGAGTAATGTGGTTACCCTGGTACCCAGTTGCCAGCCAATTGATCCTCCAGAAATAGTGCCACATCAGAGACTCAGTGTATTTGGATGATGGCAGAGGTGGCTGGGTGAAGAGGCTGCCTACAGTTCACTGGCTTCCTTTCTGTTGTTTTGGCCCAAACTCTTCAGTCACAATCATGCATTCTCCCACCTCCCTCCAAGCAGAGGGAACAAGACCATATACTCCCTCATTGCAGGGAAGAGGCCACAGTATTGCAGCTGTTTCCTTCCGGGTGATGCTTCCATACTGCCATTTGTAAAGTGATTTGTTTGTCCCTTCTTGGGTCACAGGTGCCAGGGCAGGGCTTGGAAAACAGTAGACATGGGTTGGTGGTGCCTTCAGTTGGCTTCATTTTGATTATCCATGGTGCTAGTGGCGTCCTGTTCCGAGGTCTGTACTTTGCTGCACCTTTGTAGTTTTTAGTCAGCTGAGCACAGTCGGGTCCCCTTGGGAGAAATGTTGCTTTTCTGCACGTTTCCCCAGATTGCAGTGACTGATTTTTGATGCTGATGGTTTGTGCAAAGAGCCTGCCTCAAATTCCGTCTCCCCATCACTCTCTCCTCTCTCCTTGAGTTGGCAGGAGCAGCAAGCAGATTTGACTCAATCCCTTCCTGTATATCACCTGGAAAATCTGTAACTTTCCTTGTCTTCTGAGGACTTGGATGGAAAAACTGTGTGACATTTCTCCTGGGCAGCCTTCTGGATATTTCTCCTCTACTTGCCCCCTTCCGCTGGGGCTCTGCTTCCTTTCACCCACGTCCATCTTCTTTAAAACTAACTTAGCTTACACCAGGCATGTGGGAGATGCAAGGGGATTTCGTTTAGGAGGGAGAAGGACTTAAGAAAACAAGGGTGGGCGAATCCTTTGTCATGTGGTGTAGGTCTCACCCTATCTAATGCAAGCATCCGTGTACAGTAATAAAAAGCCAGCCTGCAGTATCTGATGCAGCTGCAGCAGTGACGGGTATGTGAGCACCGAGCATGAGTGCCCCTCGAGCTGTGTCTTAGTGCATGCACTGGTTACTGCTGCAGAGCCGTGACCAGTCACCCACGGGAAGAATTTAAGGAAGATAGATTTTGGCTCCTGATTTCTGAGAGGTTCAGTCCGTGTTTGCTTGGCCCTGTGGACATCTGAAGAACATCACAGTGATGGCACCGCGTGGCAGAGAAGCTTCTCTACACCAGGGTGGATAGAGACAGGAAGGGAAGGATTCAGGGGAGGGACCGCAGCAAGATATGACTTCAAGGGCACAGACCCCCCTCCTCCCACCCAGTGACCTGCCCTTCAACTAGACTCGCCCCTTGCTTTTTTCCCTGTTTCCCAATAATCCCGTCATATTCTGAACCCGTCAATGGATTGGTGAGTCTGGGAGATGAGTGCTCTGGACAGACCTCAGGTACACCCAGGCAGGCTTTATAATCTATGTCTTTCTCAGTCCAATCACGTTGACAATACTAAGCGTCACACTGTGTGTGAGTCTTAATTGTAATATTCATTTAATGGTATTTGTTGTAGAATTTGAGTACTTGAGTCCAGACTTTCATGTACAAGCTAAGCCGTGATTTTGCATATCTTTGTTGTGTATGAAGTGTGAGACTAATGCGCTGTGTGTGGAAGGCTGAAGCTTGTAGGTGTGCAGGTAGTCCCTGCAGATGTGGGAGGAGTCTCAGGGAATGCTTCCAGCTCTGAGTCAAGTTGCCTCAACTCCTTTCTTTTCTTAAATGTCTAACATTGCAGAAGCCAAGGCTGCCCCAAAAGACTGCTTCATCGAAGTGAATTCTAAAGGTGACAGATTTGGCAACTGTGGCTTCTCCGGCAGTGAGTACAAGAAGTGTGCCACGGGGTAAGTGGAGGCAGGGTGTGGAGGACTGTGAGCAAGAGCCCGGTCATATCTGGAGTCTCGTCCCGTCGAGTCTAGTGGGTTTAGACCCTTTGTTCATCCATAACCCACAGTAAGATTCCTGATGCAGGAAAGTTTCTCTTACTCCAATTGGTCTTTTAGTATTTCTTTTCCAGCCTTCCGTGCATTTAAACTTCCTTGTTACTTTTGTAGGCTAGTGAGAAGGCTTAGCAGGCTAAAGTGCTTCCCACCAAGCTTGACAATCTGAGTTGGTCTCCTGAACCTGTGCTGTGGGTGGAGAGCACTGATTCTAGCAAGCTATCCTTTGACCTAGACACACGCCTGTGCAGGGGCAGCTGTGTGCAAGGGAATACATGCACAGACACACAAAAATCAATACATAAATGTAAAAAGCTTGATTTTATAATTAATGTTTACTTATAAAACTTAGTATTATAAGCGAGAAGGCATCATCCCAGTGCGTTTCCTGTTCCGTGTTTGCACTCTGCACACACCCACACTGGCATTTTACTTGGTGAGGATGATTCTGCAGTACTGTGTGCTGCCTCTGGTGGAGCGCAGTAGCGAATGGAAGGCTGTGATGACTGAGCAGCAGTGGCAGCGGCAGCGGCAGTGACAGCGGCAGCAACATGGTTACTGTGGCTTATGTGGTCCTCTTGCTCCTTAACTCTGCAGGAGTGTTCAGTCATGCCAACTGTTCTAGTAACTGTTCCACTGGTTACCATGGCAGCTTATAAAAGAAGGTGTTAAAGCTGGGCAGTGGTGATGCACACCTTTAATCCCAGCACTCAGGAGGCAGAGGCAGGCGGATCTGTATGAGTTCAAAGCCATCATGGTCTACAAGAGCTAGTTCCAGGACAGGCTCCAAAGCTACAGAGAAACCTTGTCTCAAAAAACAAATAAACAATCAAAAAAAGAAGAAACAGAAAAATAAAAAGAGAGTTTACATTTTCAGAGGGTGAGTCCATGATCGTCATGGTGGGGACCATGACCACAGGCAGGCAGGGGTGGTACTGGAGCAGTAATTGGGAGCTACATCATGATCTGTAGGATGAAAGAGAAAGAGAGAGAGAGACAGACAGACACTGGGCCTGGCTTGAGCATTGAAACCTGAAAGTCTACCCTCAGTGATATACTTCCTCCAACAAGGCTACACCTCCTAAGCCTTTCAAGTAGTGCCATTCCCTGGTGATTCAGCATTCAAGTGTATAAGCCTATGGGGTTTACTCTTATTTAAACCAGCACAATAACATTTTCAAATGTGTATCATGAATCCTTCATAGACTCATGAGTTACTGTTTAACTTCCAAATTTGCTTTTTAGTTTAATCTCATTGAGTAGACTCTGGGGGCTGGGGCAGTGGCTCTGTCTACAAGGCGCTCGCTTATGTGCAAACATGAAGACCCGAGTCCATGTCCCTAGCCCTTACATAGCAACCTGCCCCAGCAGTGCACACCAGTGATCCCAGCGCTGGGGTACAGGGATAGGAAGATCTCTAGGGCTCACTCACCAACCGGTGTGGCCAACCGGTGAGCTCCTGACTGAGTGAGAAACCCCTCTCTCAGAAAATAAAGGGTGGGACAATCCAAGCCATCCGTGTTGGCTTCCACACACAGCACACAGGCCACATGTACGTGCTCATACACCACACACACACAGCAAAGAAGTACATTCTAAGATAATTTAGAAAGAACATGTCCTGCATGCCCAGCTCTTGCTGGGCTGCACACCATGGCCAGCATATGGTTTGTTAAGGGGGCTGTTCATTTCCTCACGTGCCAGCCTCAGCTGTTGGACATGGTAGTTGTATCTGTTGCCAGTTATTCTCTTAATCCGCTGTTTCCACGACCTGGGGGCTATTGAATGGCCTTGCTTCTTCACTGAGAGGCCAGGTGGATCTGTTTCCTCCTCAGTTCGGCAAGCTTCTGTGCTGCAGGTTTCCATTCGCTGTCGGGCATAGATAACGTTCTAGGACTAAGTCTTAGCGAATCGCCCTTTTATCCTTATCAAATGCTCACCCCGACTTCCGGAGTATTCTTCTGTAGCGTTTGCCACAGTGTCACTTCCTCATTGCTTGCTTCACCTCTCCTCACTGGGATTGGTGACACACGTCTTCTCTGTGGTTAGATAATGCCTGGAATACGGTGGCCGTGAAGTGTTTGGTGAGTGAATGAGTGTAAGCACAGGTGGTGTGAGAGACAAGTCAGCGGCTGAGTGTGAATGATGGAATCAGCTGATGTAGAACCTTGGGGGAAGGGAGGAGTAGAAATGTAAAGGAGTTTTGTGGACTGAACACATCCCTTTTTTGTCTGTATTTTGGTAAAGGATCTTGCTTTACAGCTAGGCTGACCTTGGACTTCTGACACTGTAGGCACATCCCACCATGCCAGACACACATCCTTGCTGTTAGCCTTGTTTAGTTTAGCCTCAAGATTACCTTGTTGAAGATGTTGAAGCTACATTTATCTAACTTAACATTCCTGGGAAGCTTATTTGAGAACTTTACAGTACTACAAAGCTCGTGCAAGGATTAAGAGTGTATGTTAGAGCCAGGCAGTGGTAGCACACACCTTTAATCCCAGCACTCAGAAGGCAGAGGCAGGTGGATCTCTGAGTTCGAGGCCAGCCTATTCTACAGAGTGAGTTCTAGGACAGCTAAGACTGTTAGACAGAGACTCTGTCTTGAAAAAACAAAAAACAAAGCAAAACAAAAGCAAGAAAAAAAGTGTGTGCCTTTGCGGTTAGAGTCTATAGTCTGTAAATCTAAATCCTGGTTTGGCCTCCTCAAGGCTCTTGCTTTGGGCAGAGTCCTTCACCTCTGCCCCTCTTCTCTCTCCTGCGAGATGGGGCAGTCAAGGCATCTCTTCGCAAGCATTGCTGTGAGACCAAGAGCCCTGGGGTGGGGGATGTCGTGCTAGCCATTAGGTTATAACATTTGTGCTGTGTGCCTTTCTCTCCTGCCATTCCCTCACCCAGAGATCCTTTTTTGGCCTTGCCTTCCTGTGTGGGGCTGCACATGTGGTGTATATGTAGATATGTGCACATTCACAAACATGAGTCATATGTTTTCTCTCTCATCGCATAGACTGTAGTCCTTTAAGGCTTCTGTTTATCTATGTGGCATTTGTTTGTTTATTTATTTGTTATTTGTCTGTTTATTTATTTGGTGTTTGTTTGCTCATTTGGCACTTCTGTCTCCTTTCCTGTGCAGACCCATTTATAAACACTGTATTTGTCACCAACTTGATTAGTTAGACTCTGCTGAGCCGTAGACAGGTAGTGAAGAGGGGGCGGAGTGGGAGAAGGAAAACCTTGCTTGCTGCTCTACCTGGTAACTGTATTTTAGCCACAGCTCCCCTCTTCCCTGCTGCTTCAGGAAAGCCGTGTTGACTTTCTGTGAAGATTTCCTTCAGCCAAGAAACAGCATGTCTGCACATAAACATAAACATGTAGTACCAGCATGTCTGCACATAAACATAAAAGCTCCTTCTGTGTGCCCACGAAATATGTTTCATGTCTCCATTCTTCTCTCTTGCTCAACAGGAATGCTCTGTGTGGGAAGCTCCAGTGTGAGAATGTGCAGGACATGCCGGTGTTTGGAATAGTGCCGGCCATCATCCAGACGCCTAGTCGAGGCACCAAATGCTGGGGCGTGGACTTCCAGCTTGGCTCAGATGTCCCAGACCCAGGGATGGTGAATGAAGGCACAAAATGTGATGCCGGAAAGGTAACCTATGCTTTATATTCACAAGCAAAAGCCACCTTAAAAATCATTACATGAAGTTGGTGGCTGGCCTCTTCCCTCTGGAAGAAAAAGTCAGTATTATGCATTTTTAGAAACTCTAAAACCACTGGGAAGAAACTTGGGGACAACTTGAGTCGTGACGCCTGTATTTCTTCAGAGAAGTCCTCTAATGTCTTCCATGCTGCAATACACTGTGCATGTCTTTGTCTGTGAGTGTGCTGTCCTTGGTTAGCCAGATTGCTCTTACTGGGAAACATAGGTGATTTCCACAATGGGAGCTCAGATTCCTGGATTTGTGTGTGTCTGTTTGTGCTTCTGGGTCAATAATGTCATGGTGCTTGTCCTGCCCGTGTGCCTTGTATCTCCTATGAGCCCAGGGTTTGCCAACATTGGCTTACAAACAGTGTTTCCATGTGAGTGGATGATCAGGGCCTTTTATTTTTCTTCTGAAATGATTGTTGTGGCAGAAAGAGGTGCTGGCTGTCTAGTTTCAAAACCATACTCAACAAAACATGTCCCTCTCTTCTCTCAAGGTTTAGGAAAAGAGATGGCTGTGTGTGTGTGTGTGTATGTGTGTGTGTGATAATTTCTCCTTGATTGGGTTGTTAAGTATTTCTTCGGAATGCAACAGCCATGGTTAGTAAGCTGAATATGTGTCACTTCTAGATGCATATTCTGAATGAGTCTGCAAGGAATATCATCTTACAACATGTAGTATATGGTAATTATGTGTCTAGGTCTTTCACATTCTTTTTTTTTTAAATAATTATTTACTAATTATGTATTATTGCGTGTGTTCATGCAGGCCAGAAGAGGGCACCAGATCTTATTACAGATAGTTGTGTGCCGTCATGTGGTTGCTGGGAATTGAACTCAGAACCTCTGGAAGAACAGTCAGTGCTCTTAACCTCTGAGCCATCTCTCCAGCCTGGTCTTTCACATTCTTAATGTGTTAAAGCTTTAGAGAAATAGTTAAGTCCTGCTTTCATTTCTTGTGGAAGGAGCGGCAGGCTGCTTCCCACTGCCCACCCAGCTAGCTTTACCCGAAATAATTACACAGAAACTGTATTCTTTTAAACACTGCCTGGCCCATTATCTCTAGAGAGTTAGTTACTGGCTAACTCTCACATCTTGATTAACCCATTTCTAATAATCTGTGTAGCACCACGAGGTGGTGGCTTACCAGGAAAGATTTAGCATGTCTGACCTGGTGGCTGGCTCCATGGCATCTGCCTCACTTCCCTTCTTCCCAGCATTCTGTTCTGTTTACTCCGCCTACCTAATTTTCTGTCCTATCAAAGGGCCAAGACAGTCTCGTTATTAACCAATGAAAATAACACATAGACAGAAGGCCCACCTATATCAATTTCTCATGTAAATTTCTTTTGAACTAAGAGTGCTACAGCTGTGTCAGTTTCTTGGCAATTATATTTTAATTGTAGGTTTTATCTTTTATTAACTTAAATGCCCCTTTGTTCAATTTTAATATTTTTATGCTAAATTTTTCTTTAATTGATATTATTGCTTGCTTAGTTCATGATTAAATTGTATCAATCAAAAGTTTTTAAACTAAACTTTAAAATGAAATTTGTTTTATGTGTGTGCCTTGAATAATTAGATATTATTTCTTTTCTCAGTTTCTTTTATTGGGAAAGTATTTATATAAAAGTATTACATTTCAATTATTAAAAAATATTGTACTAAACAAAAATGGATCCCCAAGTCATTTCTCTTCCCCAGCTCATTTCCTAGGTGAGCCACGGTCAGCACTGGTGCGTGCGTGTCTGTGCAGTCTAAGTGAGCCACGGTTAACGCTGGTGCGTGTCTGTGCAGTCTAAGTGAGCCACGGTTAGCACTGGTGTGTGTCTGTGCAGTCTAAGTGAGCCATGATTAGCACTGGTGCGTGCGTGTCTGTGCAGTCTAAGTGAGCCACGGTTAACGCTGGTGTGTGTATGTGCAGTTCTCTCTTTGGGCTTTTATAAACCTCACATACTATGAGAAAACAAAACCACACCAGACTTTTGAGTTCTGAAATGTGGTTACTCAGCGACATAGAAGAGAGTTCCGTCAGGTCTGTATGAAAATCTACTTTATTCCACCCTAGTGCAGCCGTTGTTTAGCCATACAGTGCCATTTCTGCCTCTAGATTATTTATTTAGCTAGTACTAAAACATATTTACATCTAATCATTTGATCTCTACTTCTTTTACTGTTCTGTAGGATAGTTTGCTGCAAGAGTTTTTTTTTTTAAAGTAAGGAATATGTACATTTATTTACCTATTTTTTTTTACATTTGCCTATGTATATTTAAATTCTGGTAGGAACTGCCAGTTTACCTTTTCTGTAGTGTGGCAGCATTTTACCTCTCACTAACAGTATGTGAGGTATCTTTATGACAACAGTTTTGCTAATGCCAGTGTTTTTTAAAAATTAGTTTCTAAAACAGGCTTCCATGTGGTTTCTTCATAAATCCCTAGTTTTGGTCAATTCCCACTCTAACCCTCTTATCCTCCTCCATCCATTCCAGTTCAAATCTCACCCACCCTTTCAGATCACGTGTGTTCTGTTCTACCATCCCCACCCTACGGCATCTGTCTTCCCGCCGTCAGCCTTCTCCCACTTTGGGTCTCTATAGACATCTGGTTCACAAACAGATGCTGTTATGCACAGGTCAGAAGACCCCATCTTGGGGTCAGGGTCACCCCTCACAGAATATTTCTAGTTCCATCCATTCGTCTGCAAATTTAATTTCTCTTTACAGCTAAATAAAATCCCATTTTTCTTTGTTCGCCTGTGGTATCTGTTAGGGTCATTGTTGCCCCAGTGCAGACCTGGGTTATGTGGTAAGTCTATTCCTGACTTTTGAGGAACCTCCACACTGGCTTACGATAGCTGCATTAGCTTGCATTTCCACCAGCAGTGAATAGGGGTTCCCCTTGCCTACATCCATGCCAGTATTTGCTGTCATTATTCAGTCTTAGCCGTGTTGACTGGGGTAAGATGAAATCCCAACGTAGTTTTGACATCCATTTTCCCAGTGCTAAGGATATTGAACATATTGATATATTTCTCAGCCAGTTTGTATTGTATCTGTTATTTAATTCTATGCTCCATTTTCAATCTAGTTGTTCTTAATTTTTTGAGTATTTTATATATTCTAGATTCTTAACCCTCTGTTGGATATGTAGCTGGGAGGCCGCTGCTTCTGTTCAGTGGTGGTATCCTTTGCTATGTAGAATCTGTTAAGTTTCTTGGGGTCCACTTGTTAGTTGCTGGTCTTACTGCTTGTGCTTTTGGGGTTTGTTCAGAAAGTCTTCTCTTTGCCTATGAATTCCAGTGCTTTCAAGAAATCCCCATTTCATCACCTTCAGATTATCAGGTCCTACTCTGATGTTGTTGATGGAATTGAGTGTTGTGTAGAGCGATTTCTTTCTCTTTTTTTCTCTTGGGGGTGGGGTTTCGAGACAGGGTTTCTCTGTGTAGCTTTGGAGCCTGTCCCGGAACTCACTCTATAGACCAGGCTGGCGTCGAACTCACAGAAATCTGCCTGCCTCTGCCTCTTTAGTGCTGGGTTTAAAGGCGTGCACCACCACTGCCTGGCATAGGGTGGTTTCTTAAGGTAGGCACTTAGAGCTATGAGCTTGCATTTTAGGATTGCTTTTATTTGTATCCCACAGGGTTGATGCTGTCGCTTGCCTTTGACCCAGTTTTTACAATTTCCTTTTGGTTTGTTCAAGGGCCTATTCATTGTTCAATAATGTTTCCTTTAAACTCTCCTAGTCTGTGTGTTCTGGGGTCTCTCTTGCTGTCTTACTACATTGTGTTTAGATGGAATATGAAGAATTATGTCAGTTTTCCTCTTGTTCAAGCTAATTTTTTAGCATTAAAACAATTTCATGCATTGTTTGTGCCCTAATGCATGAAATATTGAAGAAAAAGTTGTCCGGGCTGCCGAGGAATGTGTAATCTGCAATGCTGGGATGGACTGTTCCCCTGATGTCTGTTACAGTCATTTGATCCATAGTGTTATTTAATTCAGACATTACTCTGTTTATTTTTGGTTGGGATGACCTGTCAGTTGGTGAAAGTGGAATATTGAAGTCACCACTACCATTGCTTTGGGGGTCAATCTGGAACTTTACGTATAGTCGTTCTTGTTTTATGAATTGCATGCACTTGTGTTTGGGACAGCGTTTAGAACCACAGTGTTGTCTTGGTGAAGGGTTCCTCTGGTCTGTATGCAGTGGGCTCTTTATTACTAGCGTTGGTTGGCAGTCTATTTTGTCAGGTATTAGAATAGAGAGATCATGTTTGTTACATCCATCTCCTTGGAATTCTCTCTTCCTTCCTTTCACCCTATGCTGATGTCTGTCTGTTGTGGTGATGTGTGTCTGGGGAGCAGGAAAGGATGGTTCCTGCTCCACGCTCTACTCATGTATGTCTTTTGGCTGGGGGAATTGGGATCATTAACATTCAGAGTTATTACTGAAAGGTGTGTGTTCATTCCTGCCATTTTGTTGGTTTTATAGTGTTTGGTTTTCCCCACTTCCTCTCTTGATTAGTTATTATTCTAATGTGGTTTAGTATTTTCCATGGCCTGCCCCCCCCATATGTATAGCAGGGCACTATCACACTCAGCATGTGGTTTCTTTTGATTTAAAAAAAATTTTTTTTGTGAGTATTTTCTAAGATCTTCATTTCTATACCCTTATCAAAAGACAGACTAGAATTTAACCTTTCTTTTTGGCCTTCATATACTCTGTCTTCTTAATCTTTGTTCTATGTTATTTAATTTCACTAATTTTCTACATTAAAATATATAATATTGGGATTAACCATGCCTTGAAAGTTTGACGATTTCCCCAATGATGGGTCGAACAAGCAAGGTGACTCACTGGGTAAAGATACCTGCTGTCAGCCCTGACGACCTCGGGACAGAACCAACCAAGCGTTGTCCCTTGACTTACACACACACACACACACACACACACACACACACACACACTATAACATGCACTCGTATGCATATTCACATGTGTTTGCACATACCTGTGTGTGTGTTGGCACTCACACGCACATGTGCATACACACACACATGCATGCACTCCAAATCAAGAGGTAATAAGAAATTAAAAATAAGAATCCTTCAATGAAATAAATAATCATGATGCTAATCTTTTTTCTCCTGATGTTTTGTTTTGTTTTTTGAGACAGAGTTTCTCTTTATAGCCTCGGCTGTCCTGGAACTTGCTTTGTAGACCCGGCTGGCCTTGAACTCACAGAGACTCACTTGCCTCTGTTTCCCGAGTGCTGGGATTAAAGGCGCATGCCACCACTGCCTGACCTGATATTCTTTTTTAATGTGTCTAGTTTTTCTGTATATCAGTAAATTCTTTGTTTGTTTTTTCAGATTTGTAGGAATTTCCAGTGTGTAAATGCTTCTGTCCTGAATTATGATTGTGACATTCAGGAAAAATGTCACGGCCATGGGGTAAGCTGTGTTCCCTTTGGTTTGTTCATGGTGGTAGAGCTGAGGCGATGATCCCAGTGAGGGTTAGAGAGAGTTCCCAAGGTTTCTAGGCTGGGAGAATTTGTTCATGTTGGCAAATGTTTCATTTAACACACGCACGCACACACACGCACACACGCTTGCACACACACACTTCATACACGTGCACACACAGACACACATGCATGCACAGGCATACTTCACATGCACACACACACACACACACACACACACACACACACTCACACTGAGTGTGGCGGTGCATGTCCACAGAGTGAAATCCAATCCAGCCAGGGCTGCACAGTGAGATCCTGTCTGGGGCGGGTGTGTGTTTGTATGAATTTTGTTCTTAGTTCCCATTCCATAGTTGATTCAGAGCATGCTCTCAATTAACAAGTGGCATTTTGCTGTTTTAAAGGTGTGTAATAGCAATAAGAATTGTCACTGTGAAAATGGCTGGGCTCCCCCAAATTGTGAGACTAAAGGATATGGAGGAAGCGTGGACAGCGGGCCGACGTACAATGGTAAGTAGCACCGACGGGGATTGGCGTGGCCTCCAGCTGCTTTGGTTATAAACTGGCATCCGTAGCCCCTTCTTCACTGTGCATCGAAACTGTGTTCATTCTGCTTCTGCATTGCTCACAGATATTTCTGGGGTTTTATTTTAGTCCAGTTTCTTTCAGGTTTTTGCCTGTCCTTAGAGATTAGCCCTTCTTTAGCTCTCTGACCACCTTGCTTCCTGCCGTGCATGTCTAGATCACACTGAAGGTCTCTGGTGTTCTTGCAGCCCTTGCTGCCTCAGCTCAGAAGATACCATGGCCTAGGATGAGCCCAAGGTCTTTAGCGTGACATAGGTGTGCCCAGCATGAGTTCTCTCGGTTTAGCTCCCAGCACACTGCTCTGTGCCTCCAGCAAGAAGTAATTCCTTCATGCCCTCTGGACCCATTGTTAGCCACTGTAGTGTCTTCCTTATTTGCCGCCTGGATCTCAGAGTCTGCTCCTACTTTCCCTGGAGCTGCTACACAACCGGATGCTGCTGTAATTACTTTAAAAAAGCATCTCATTTTTATTTTCCTGGGGAGAAGATAGGCTTTCTTTTCTCAAGCAGACACTTGGGGAGTAACTGACTCATAGGTGCATGCTGAGTATTGCCAGAATTGCCAGATCCTCCCCAAGTGGCCACAATAGTTCAGTACTCTCTGCACCTGTGGTTTCATTTACTCGTGATCAAAGGCTGTTTGGAAAATCTCTATGGTTCATTTATCCAGGGTGACCCAAAGAAGTTGGTCCTGTTTTGACTCATTGTCGGGTAATATGCTAATCTCACTTTCTCAGCAAAAAGGCATTACATCATCTCATACATCGTCATAAGTGGTAGGGTGAGCACAGGCAGTACGGTATTTTGGAGAGAAAAGCCCACATTCGTGTAATACTTACCACAGCACGTTGTAATGGCTCTGTTTACTACTAGTGACTGCGAGCCTAAGTAGCCATTGCTGGAGGTGTGTATGTGTGGTCACAGCACAGTCTGTGTCCCCTGTGGGTCTGTGGAGCCTCTCTAGCATTAGTTATGGCCAGTGTTTGCCACATAAGCCATTCTCGGCGGACATAGTGCCGAAAGGCTCAGTTGTGCCTTTCCATTACTTTCTCCTGGTTACTAATGAGGCTGAACATCTTTTCATATGCATATTTGTCAGGAATACATCATATTTATTGATGTATCTGTTCAGTGTTTCCCCCAATTTTTCCTTTTTCAATTTTAACAGTTCCTTGTATATTATGAATACAAATCCTTCATCAACTATATGCTTTGTATATGTATTTTATGTTTAAATTTTTTATAGAGATTTTTTTAAAATTAAAAGTTTTTAGTTTATTTAGTGAGTGTGCATCTGCGAGTGCATGTGTGTATGTGCACATACGTACATGTATGGCACAACATGTGGAAATCCTCTCCTTCCAATATGTACCTCCTGGGGATTGAACTCAGGTTGTCTGTCAGGTTTGCTATTGAGTTCCGTTATCTCTGACCCACCTCACTGACTCTTTTTTTTTCTTTTTTACAATTAAAATCGATTTAACACAGTTTTGTGTGTGTGGCTGCATGTGCCACACCATGAGTGTGAATGGCAGAATACAGCATGTGCGAGGAGGTTTTCCCACCACGTGGGTACCAGGAATACAACTCTGGTCACCAGGTGTGGCAGGAAACCTGCCTTTGCTCAATGACCCCTCTCTTAGACTCAAAGAAGGATGCACCCCTTTTGGAGGCAGGCAGGGATACTCACCGCTGTACTAACTTGGAGGTGACTTATTTCTTTGTAAATAGTGTTGTCCATGTTCCACCATGACATTTCCATCCCTGCATATTTCAGGACATTTACTCCTTTTCTCCTGACTACCATTTCTTACTCTGCCCTCTTCCTTCCCTTATTCTGTTTTCATTTACTAATTTCTCATCTGTCTCATCTTTTAAAAGGGTATCATCTTTTAAAAAACATAGTCTGTGTGTGAGATAAAATACTTGAAGTTAGTTTTTCTGTTTGCCTTATTTTGATTAACTCAATGATTTAACTTCATTTTCTTACAAATGATACAATTTCATTTTTCTTTATGGCTGAATAATACTCCGTTGTTTATACTTATGTATTTATTACAGTTATACTGGTGGGCACTTACATTTATTCTGTATCTTAATGTAAGCAATGGCACAGTGAAACCACTGAATTAGACTTCTCTGGGGGAAGAAAGAATCTTTATTGGAGGATCAAACTTCAGGTTGTCTCTTGAGGGCAGACGATAACAAAACAGGAAAAACCCTGTGTTCCTATTAATCATCATTGTGCTTAGGAGAAGCAGAATCTTAGGGGAGTTTTGATTTGTATTTCCCCAGTGACTCTTGAAAAAGTATTTAGTTCACTTGTCTATTTGTGGATGGGATTGCTGTTTTTGTATTTAAATACTTGAGTTCTTTATGTGTTCTGGATGTCAGCCCCCTGTCGTGCATTCTGCAGTTTGCCTATTTACTGTGCTATGTAAAGGCTTTCTAGGTTGATGCAACCCTACTGATTAGTTCGTACTTTCAGTTCCTGAGTTATGGATTCCTAGTCAGAACACCCCATGCTAGTAGTGCTTCCTGCGTGTCCCCCCAGTAACTTCACAGAGTTGGATCTTACGTGAAGGTCTGTGATCCTTTGTGAGTTGACTGGTGGAGTCGAGGCACAGGAATGCATGCAAGCAGACATCCCCTTTCCTACAGTTTGCCAGAGTGGCTGTCTTTTCTCTAACAAAAATGCCTGTCTCCTCCATCAAGATGCAGATAGCTCTCTCTGTGTGGGTTTATTTTTGATTCCCTGTTAGTTGATGTGCCCACTGTGATGTTGGCATTATGGAGTTTTTGTTGCTATGGTATTTTGAGATGGCTTGTTTGGTTTTAAGGACTATACTGCATCACTTGTTTTGCTTAGAATGTCTTTGTCTGTTCGAGGCCTCTTGTGTTTACATACAAGTCTTCAGATGCTTTTTCCATTTCTGTGAAGGTGGCTCTGCCATTGAGCCTGCAGGTGGCTTTGGTCCTAGGTTATTTCAGCAGCATCTGAGCATGTGGGTCTCATTTTTAGTTTCTTCAGTTTTGTCATTTTACCTTCTTGGTTAGGTTTTTTTTCTTGCCTTATTTTTTGTTGTTGTACATATGGTCCAGCTAAAACTTAGGAATCAATTCTAAGAGTGTATAGTGACACCTTTGGGAGTTTGCAGTAGATAATCATACCTGCAAAGAGGAATAGCCGAACTCCTTCCATTCCTCGTGGTGTTTTTTTTATTTTGTTTCTTGACTGCTTTCTCTGACAAAAGTTTCCAGTACTATAATGAATAAGAAGGCTGAAGGCTGAGTGGGCACCTCTGTCATGTTGCTCATTTTGGAGGAGATGCTTGCTGTTTTTTCCCCTTTACTGATTTTGGCTATGGTCAATACATCATTTATTATGCCTAGGTCCTTCCACCCGCTAGTTTATCCAGTGTTTCTCATGAGGGAATGTGGAGTCTTATCTTAGGTTTTCACCGTATCTTGAGATGATCCCATGGTTTCTATTTGTGTGCTGACATTTTCTTGCTATTTGCACCATACATTGAGTCATCCTTACAGCCCAGCATGAAACCATCTTAATCATAGTGTATACTTTTCTAAGGTATGTTTTAAAATTTGATTTTCAAGTATTTTAGTGAGGATTTTATATCATTTCTATGAAGGATATTCATCTATAGTCCTCCTGACCTCACTCATTTTCTTTTTTGATACATCTTTATCATATTCTGAGTAAGGGTAGTGCTAACTTTGAGGGTTGCTATTGGGAGCATGCCCTCCCATTCTAAGGCAGGGAGCAGGGTGAGGGGAGCCAATGTCAGTTTGTCTGGAGAAGTGAGCTGAGAGTCTGCCCGTGCCTGGTCATGTAACTGCTGGGAGACTTTCTATTACAGCTGCAGGCTCAGCATTTGTGTTGACTTATTAGATCTTAGAGTCTTCTTGGTTTAATTGGGAGAGGTGAGAATGTCTAAATACTTAACAATATCTTATAGATTCCCCTGTTTATTGGACTTGTGAAGAATTCTCTAATATTCTCCGGGATTTCACTGGTATCTGTGTAATATTCCCCTTTGAACTCAAATTTTGTTGATTTCTCTCTCCTTTGATTTGTCTAAGGATTTGTCAATTTTGTCATTTGCGTGTGGAGAGATCTGTAATACCACAGGCGAATGGCAGAAATAGACAGCACATTTCCATGTCATCGTAGATGAAGGTAAACCTGTGCTGTGTAGTGAGCTTGACGAAATGGAAAGGAAGAAACCAAATATTTAGTATAAAACATGCAAAAATGCTTACTTACTTCAGTATGAAAATGTAATTTTAAAATCACATATGATACTTTTTTTTTTTGTCTACCATATTGGGAACAAAGCCAGAATTTTAACCTTGTAGGCCCATTTTCCGTTTTGGCTATGGAAAATTTTTAGATATCTCTTGGGAGTGTACCAAATTCTAACCATCCCTGTGGAGGACAGCTTTATAACCCTTCTAAGAGAGGATGAATGCGTTTCCATGACATAGAACAGTCTCTGGGGAAAACCATTCTGCAGTCACGCCCGAGTGCATATGCTCTGACCTAAGAACAGAGTCACACGCGGTAACTTTTCTTCAGTGCTGAAATGTCGGACAAATCGCAGCACACATCAGACCCCCTCGCTCTGTGTAGCTGCACCGAGAGCAGGAAGACTCTGTGTGTGGTGTAGGACAGGAGCAGGTGAACAAGCCATGTGCTGTAGTGTCTGTTGGCAGGATGCTGCCTAGTGGGTGGCAGAGGACCTCCGGGAGACGTGTGTTGTCCCCAGGAGACATATGATGTCCTTCTTCCATCTGCACGAGGACACACTAGGAGATTAAATAAGACAGATGCCAATGTGAACCACACACAGTAACGCACAGTGACTCGTTCTGGGTGAAGAGTCTTGCTGTCCAGTGTAACTGACTGACAGTGTACTGTTTTCTTTCTAGCAAGGAGCACGGCACTGAGGGACGGACTCCTGGTGTTCTTCTTCTTAGTTGTCCCCCTGGTTGCGGTTGCCATTTTCCTCTTTATCAAGAGAAATGAGCTACGGAGAACCTTCTTCCGAAAGAAGAGATCGCAAGCGTATGAGTACTCAGCCTTTTCTTTGTAATGTGTATTAACTAATTTAAAGTAATTATTAATGCTCTATCCAAGAACTCGGAAATCTTTTAGAAATAGGGTTCTGTGATATCTTGCTGTTCCTTTGATGTGATAAGCACAGGGTGAAGCTGGTGGTGAACCAGCCATGGTGGATTAGGCTTGTGCTGTCAGTGCTTGGGAGACTAGGGCAGGAAAGCTGTGAGTTCAAGGCTGGTCTCGACTTCCTACCGAGACCTTATTACTTACACACACACACACACACACACGCACACGCACACACACACACACACACACACAAATTAAAGAAAAGGAAAGAATAAAGAAAGACTGGCGGCTAAGCCACCTCTTAGGCACAGGAAATGAGGAAATCCCAGAAAGCCCAGTGCAGGCAGGCATGTGGTTCTCGTGTGGCTCTGATAATGACTCCAGAGGTCCGTGCTGACTTTAGGGTCCTGGTTGTCATGTACTATGTCACACTTTTCTGCTGTGTGCTGATTGGAGCTTCAGAGTTGAGTATTTTGTCCCGCCCCTTTGCTGGCCATCACGGTTCTGATTGGCCAGTCCCTGCAGACTTCTGCAGTTGTCCTGATGTGGTGAAGTGAGAGCAGTCTCCAAGCACCCCTGCCTGGCAGACTTGCTGACTCCTCAAGAGGGGCTGATACTTAGATGGTGTGATTTCAGCCACCGAACTTGCTGAGTCTTAGCGTGACTGCTTCAAATGTGGATGCAGCCTCAGAATTTGCTTCTGATTTTCTCTGATTTAAAAAAAAAATTGAGAAAATTTAGAGAACACTGACCCAATTTTTTTGAAATTCATAGATTCTTAGGTTTTCAGGTTATTGAATTCTGAATTGAAATGGGGTTTGGAATCCTTTCTTTCCCACAAGGATAAGATTTGTGTGAACACCATTGAAAATACCATAGAGGCCTCAGTTTCCCTCTGTTGTCACCGCCACCATCACCGGCAGGTTTATTTTACATCAAGGAAAATTGAAGCTATGTATAGTGTGTCTTGTACAAATGTTTTCTCATGAATTAACTCAAAGTAATCAATCATGTCTTTCAGATCAGATGGTAGAAACCAAGCAAATGTGTCTCGGCAGCCTGGGGGCCCAAGCGTATCTCGGCAGCCAGGGGGCCCAAGCGTGTCTCGACAGCCAGGGGGCCCAAGTGTGTCTCGGCAGCCTGGGGGCCCAAGCGTCTCTCGACAGCCAGGGCTTCCTCAGCATGTTTCTCCACTCGCACCATCTAGAGAAGCTGTGAGTCTCGTACAGCTGTTTCCTACTTGTTCAAGTGTTCACATTTAAGGACACGAAAGGGAGCTAGGAATGTGTGTTGGTGCCCTTGTCTAGTATGTGTAAGACTGTAGGTTTGAGCTTCAGTCCCAAAGACACAAGAAAAGATCAAAAAGTGGTTCCACAGGCTTAAACATAGATAGCTTTCCTAAGAATTGGGAACTAGTGTAGGTAGTCCTCAAATTAAAGGGCCAGCAGAGTCCTGGCTCGGAGGACGTAGGAGAAGACATTGGGTTATTCAGAGTGTTCTGCCTTAAAATGAGGATTGTGAACCTGGGTTCAATGTTTTTCTTTTTGCCAGTTCTTTCTGGTTTCAGCTCTTGGCTTCCCTAGGACATGTTGCCAAAGGGTTGGAGCTGAGCGCATGGGTGAACCTTATCATTTTGGCAAGAGGAGCCCTTATCATCATTTCTGCCAGTGTATTACAGAGTGCTGGGAAAGGGTAGACTTGCACTGATAAACAATACATAATACAGGTTCTGTCTTCCTTTGGACTTTGAAGCATGCTTGGGCAGCTACAGGAAAACGTGCTGTACTGAACTTTACCTTGGTCTTCATCCCAGTTGTTATGCTCGGGCCATCTAGTCTGGTGAGCAGCATGAACAACAGAGACTTTGTTTCAAAAGGGAAATGCAAGGACAGGTACCTGAGGATACCCTCTGCCTTCCACATGCGCACTATGGCATGCACACCTGCACACACCACCCACACAGTTGGCTTCAGGTGTGTGTGTTTACTGACTCCGTCACTGGAACTTGGACAGGAATTGCATTGCCTTTGTAGGTTGCTTTGGCTTGTATGAGCATTCAACTGTGTGTGTGTTCTTGCTTATCCAAATCTCCTTATTTGTGAATCATCTGTGTAGAGTTTTTATTTCTTCACAGTCACTAGGATAGGTTGTGTTTCCAGACATGCCTTCATTTTTCTAGTTTGCTCAGTTGCAGCCGCAGCTTACGGACCCTCTGTGTTGCTGCAGTCTGAGTTGGAATGCCTCCTCTTGCGGTCCTGAGTTTGTCATCCTTTCTCTTTCTGATAGTCTCGTGTACGAGTTACTTTTACTTTCTCCCTAATAAAGTGCCCCAACAAAGCAGCTTGTGGACAGGAGGGCTCAATTAGGTTCAAGGGTGCTGTTCTTTGTGTTAGGAAAGCAAAGACAGCTGTTTCCATCCTACCCAGTTCGGAAGAAGAGAGCAGTGTGAGTTCTTCCTCCCTTTGAAGGCGCCCACAACCCAAACCTAAAGGATGGTGCCACCCTCCGGCTTCCAACTCCAGTTACTTAAGATAATCCCTCACAGGCGCGCCAGAGGCTTGTCTCTTAGGTAATTCCAGATCCCGTTAGTCATCTGAAAGTCAGTGTTGATTGGTACGTCTAGATAATAGTATTTTGATTTTGTTTATTTTTTCAAAACCCTTGTCCTTATTTCTGTAGATTTCCTGACTGTTTCATTATGTCTGCTCTTATCTTGATTTTTCTTCCTTCCACTCCCGTTGTCATTATATAATTTCCTTTTTACAGCTTTTATGATTAGTTTATTCTTATTTTTCTCCATTTTATAACATAACATTAGGTTGTTATTTGATAGTTTTCTCCTTTTGAAATGACATGTCCTCCTTTTGATATAGGTATTTATTGCTGTAAGTTTGCTGTGAACTATCTTTAGCTGCCTCTCAGATGGATTTTACAAGCGTTGTAAATTTTGTGTTTACATTTTTGTCTCAAGAGGTGTTTTTGTATATTTTGATTTCTTGATCCAATGATTGTTCAGAAACATAATGTTTAATTTCTATGTAATTTAGAATTTTCTAAAATTCCTCATATTTATTTAGCCATACCATTGTGGTTAGGACATGCGATATGATTCTTCAGACTTGTTTTGTGGCTGAGCAAATGCTCTCATGCAGATGCTCAGTGCACTGGAGAACAATGAGTATTTGCCTGTTGACAGAGGTTCCTGCTCCTCCCGGTCCCATAGAAACACACAGAGGCCTACAATAATCATAACTGGTTGGCCTATTAGTTCAGGCTTCTCATTAACTCTTACATCCTACATTAACCCATAATTCTTGTCTGTGTTAGTCATGTGGCTTGGTACCTTTTATCAGTGAGGCATTCTCATCTTCTCATCTCGTCTGGATGATAACTTCAGACTGCATCTTTCCTCTTCCCAGAATTCTCCTGCTCTCATCACCCCACTAATACTTCCTGTCTGGCTACTGGCCAATCAGTATTTTATTAAAACAATAAAACTGACAAATCTTTACTGGATACAAGATCATTTTCCCACAGAATGCGTGTCTGTTAGGTATATAGTTCATGTCTGATGTTTCCTTATTGGTGTTCACAGTGCCAGTTAGGTAACTTATGTGTTTGCTAATAAAATTTCACAATATATTTTCTTTTCTTTTCAGCCTGTGAATGCAAACAGATTTCCAGTACCAACCTATGCAGCCAAGCAGCCACCGCAGTTTCCATCAAGGTTGGAAGGAAATGAATGGGTGTAGATGACTTGACCACACATTAAAATTCAGGAGCCAGTGCCTAGCAGTTTCCCATCAAAGTTGACTTAGGGCAAGGTAGTTAGGTAATTTAACTTGGAACAAGTTTGGATAGAACATGGTTTGTGGGAAAGTTTTCTAAGAACTTTTATATAAATATTGTTACGTAAGTACATCAGATGTAAATATTATTACATTAGTACAACATCCGATATTGTTACATTAGTACAATGTTAGATATGAGTATTTTTATATTAGTGCGATGTCAGAAAGAAATCTTAAAGAAAACTGAATTAGACTGCCACTCTCTATATCTTTTGGCATGTATAAGATTCAGAATCGAGGACCTTTAAAATAATGAGCAGTAGAAGACTAGGTAGGTGTGCCTGCTTTCTCACAGAGACTAACTGGAGAAGCGAGATAGCGGGAGGATGCCATCGTTTGGAAAGGAAAAGGCCAAGGATGTATGGGATTGCGGGGCCAGGGCCAGAGCGGGACACAGAGAATGTAGTTAGGGACTATGCTAGTTTAGCGAAGCGGGAAAAGAACTTAAGAGCCACTCAACAAGAAGGAAGTCATGCCCGGTACTGGAAACCTAGCCAGCTACCCAGGGCTGGTGAAGTCATGGATCTTAGAGAAGTCTGTATATTTTTAATGATTGAAGCTAAGCCTTTGTCTCAAGTCAACTACAGAAACCCTGAAGACCAGTGCCTTTTCCCCTACATGTAGTTGATTTTAATTGCTTCTTAGAAAATTCTATATATCTGAATCCAGCATTGTTTCATGCACTCTGCTAACTTATTCTTCCTCCTCACAGGCCACCTCCACCACAGCCAAAAATATCATCTCAGGGAAATTTGGTTCCTGCTCGGCCAGCTCCTGCACCTCCGTTATACAGCTCCCTCACCTGATGTTAGGGTCTTATTCTTCAGCCGTCTTCAGGGAACTGAGCAAATGCTTTTTTTTTTTCCTGATGTTTTCTTGAAAAGCCTTTCTTCTCTTCCAAGAGTGAATGAAAACACGCTTCATTAACACAGAACCAGAGAGGAGAGTTGAGACATGCAGGGCCGCGCGGGCACTCCGGGAGACTTAGAGTTGGCATCGCCATCTTTAAAAACCCTCTTGTCCCCTGTGACTTTAATGCCCCTAGTGTGGATTAAGTTATTTTGGACATGTTATTGTAATGATTCTCCAATTAACTGTACTGGTGTACTTCGTCGTCATGTGCTTAAATGTAATCCTGACTTTTTGATGTCAGTTCTTAATAATTTCTGGTTGGACATTTGAACATGTATTAACCTAGGAAAGCTGACCAGCTGCAATAATATCTATGTTTTCACTTTGCATGGATTAACAGCCGCTTATCCAGACTCCTGTCTCTTACTCCACAAATAAACGGCTGCCCCGAAGAAGAATACACGGGAATCACAGTTACTAGGTCGTGAAGTGACTTGAAAGTATGAAATACGGTGTGTATTCAGTTACTGGCTTCCATTTTTTATGATCTTTGAAGTATAATAGCTATGATAGAAATTGATCTAACACTAAATCAGTTACTGGCTTCCATTTTTTATGATCTTTCAACTATAATGACTATGGTAGGAACTGATTTAACACTAAACTCTCTTTCCACATCATGACAGAGCACTCAGTAGTGTTGCTGTAACTGAAGTGTACACTTTATGGTACGAGGTGTTTAGTAGACCTGTGCCGCTGGGTGCCGATCCAACAGAAGCACGGAGAATGCCTTTCGCCAGCTGAGCTGTTGTTTCAAAACCACTTGAGAATCCACGAGCACTTTAAACTCTCAAATCTGAATTTCAGAGCTTGATACTGAGTCATTTAGAATGTTTACATTTACTAAGGTGTGCTGGATCTTGTCTCTTTTGATTAATGTTTTCATAAAAATTAGGGTGGAGAGAGGAAGGAAGAATTGGTTTCCTTAGATAACTACAGAAGTTATCATGACATCTGTGAGTTACTATCTCAGCTGTATTAAAATGAATTTGTACTTTGAAAGGAATGATATTGACACTAAAATTTTAAATACTTAAATTTTTTCATGATTTTTCATAAAGAAATTTAATAATAGGTATATTAACTGAATTTCATTAGTTTTCTAAAATATTTTGGTTTGTGTATATATACATATTAAAATAAAAACATTTACAACAAATAAAATACTTGAAACTCCTTTTTGGTCTTCCCGTTACTGTCTAAGCACACAACTACTTGGAGTCATATCAGTGTAAGTGTTGTGGCTTTTCCCAAGTGTGCACAAAGGCTGTGTTTAGGGAAAACACAGTAGAAGATAGAAAGCTCATTTTTCAGGATAAGTATTTTAGCAGTTGGGTATGTACGAACGCTGATGAGCCAGCCCTACTGAGAAATAAGGCAGAACCCCTGAGGACGGAGGAAGTGGCTGACTGACAGGAGTCTGACTTGCGAAGCACGTGGCTATAGCACCGAGGTTTCCTGTAGGACTTGGGCTGAAATGCAGGCATTGTAGGATATCAGGGATCTGCCATTGCTACGTTAATTTATTGCACTGGTAAGTTTCTAAAAAGGACGAAGTCACATGAATTTTAGCCAACGTGCAATGGAGAGCCAGGTTGGAAGGAAGCCTGGTGGCGGGTCCAATTAGCAGTGTGTTCGTGGAAATAAAGACCCATAATAAGAAAATCATTTTACTCTTTCTTGAAAAATTTCTACACACATCTTGAAAATAAATCTTAGTTTAACCTCAGAAAGAATACATACATATTATGCTGTGTTTAATTGGCCTGTGCGCCATCACAAGCTCCACGTGTGCGGGGGTTTGCAGCCGCAGGGACCAGCGTGAAAGCTGAGGTGAGTATTGGCAAATGGAGGCCGGGTGGGGTGGCTACGCTCCAAGGACCGAAGGATGTGGCCCAAGGAGGCCCCTGGCACGCGCCCCACGAACCCGGACCCGTGCAACGGCTTTGCAACCGCCTGGATGCTCCAGGAGGCGCCATGCTGGGCGCCACGCTGTGCCCACTGCTGCTTCTGGTGGCCATGCTCGGGAGCGTGCTGGCATCAGGACCCGGTGAGCGCTCCGTGGGGCTGGCACTCTGGGTTTGGGGGACACTAATAGGTTTTACATGCACGTCATAAAGCTCAAAAAGCGTATCCCCAAAAGCACCCCAACAGCTTCTGGAACCCTACTTAAACTCCAAAAATTACCTTCCACAGACGATGTGCTTGCCATAATAATTCATCCGAAAAGAAGAACGAAAAGCCAGTAAGCCCCCAAACTTCAAGCTCAGAGGCAATCTGTAGCGGTTCCTACGGGGGCTGGGCAGGGACATAATTCTGGCTGAGTTTTGGGATCAAGGAGGGTGGTTTAGACACTCAGAGCAGCTTGACAGGTTGTGATGTTCAAGGGTGAATCCAGCGCTTGTCTCTAGCTCTGAGATGTGGCCAGTTTTCCTACAGAATCTGTGGAGGGCGTCTTCTGCTTCCAGGTCATGTATTCCTCACAGTTTGGGAGAGTAGAAACGTGAGGATAGGGTACCCGCATGCACGGTCCGCTTCTGATGAGTGTCCTCTTCCTGTTTATTAGAAATTAAAATAGTAATTAAAACGGGGCCGTACCTTTTACATGTTAACACACTTCAAAACCTAGAACCGTCTGGAAAACCCAAAACCAAACTAAGAACTGTTCTCCAGGGGGAGAATAGAAAGTTGGCAAAGCTTTGCTTTTCCACCTGCTTCAAAGGAAGACACCTAGGTTGTATGCCTGCTGCTTCCAGTCTCCTGCTGCATGTTTAACTTGAAGTACAAAAGGAGGACCTTTGTAGCCCTTTCAGATACTCACAGGCTGTCTGCATGCTGCACCAAAATTGGGCCAAGGGAAAAAGAATAGTCGCAATACAGAATCGAAAAACATACCAGCAAGCTTTACTGTTCTTTCTTTTTTTAACTAAAACATATCAACTCCTTTTCCTTTCTTCCCTCTAGTTTACCCAACCCCCAACTCTCATCTCTTTATTTAATTGATGTGTGTGTGTGTGTGTGTGTGTATATATATATATGTATGTATGTATGAAATTATACCAGCAAGCTTTTCTTCATGAAATTCAATGGAATATAAATATTGACGTTTGAGTTTTATGCATGCCTATTTTAATGTAGTATCTTTAATTTTTAAAACTGAGAAGTACAAAAATTTATCAAGAGCTTTAAAAAGATTTTTTTTAAAAAATAAATTTGAACTTCACATGTATGGGTATTTTGCCTGCATGTAAGTCTGTGTATCTGTTGTGGGCCTGGTGCCCTTGGAGGTCAGGAGAGGATGAGTCAGAGAGGATTCCAGAGGCCTGGAATTACAGGCAGTTTGTGCACCGCCATGTGGGTGCTGGGAATCCAACCTAGGTCTTCAGTGCTCTTAACCTCTGAGCCACCTCTCTGGCTCCTCAAACAGTTTTTGTTGGTGGTGGTGGTGATTTTTTTTTTTTTTTTGGAAAATGTTAAACTTTACTTTTTAGGGCACTTTAAGATTCACAGCAAAACTGAACAGAAAATACTGTTTGGATGTAGTGTCTGTTCTTGGTCCTCCCACAGGGGTCAGCACATGGTCTTACAAGGATGCATTTGTGCGAGCCCATGATCCTGCTTGCACTCGGGTTCTGTATGTTCTGTGGTTTGCACATGGATGCCCATCACCGCAGGATCGGCTTCACTGACCCAACAGTCCTCCAAGCTCCTATTCCTCCTCCTTCCCACTATCCCTTAGCAACTGCCTTTCTCTGTCTGCCTTCTCCAGGAGGTTGTATACTTGGAATCAATCATACATGATGTAGCCTTGCAGACAGGTTTCTTTCCATCCCAAGCATGTAATTTAGATTCCTTGATGTCTCTTTGTGGCTCGATAACTTATTTCTCTGAAGTGTTGAAAAATACCCATTTGTTGTCAGTATCAACCACAGTTTATCCATTTACCTACTGAAAAGACATCTCAGGGGCTCCCAGTTTTATTTAACAGTGGTGAAGACAGCTGCTGTTTACACGCCTGTTAGGTTTTATGTGAATGTAAATTTCCTTTCCTTTGCACGGTCACCTGCTGTCATTGCGCTGCTAAGAGGAGACAGTGGTGTCTCACTGTTCTAACTTTCAATTTCCTGTTGGCACGGTGCTGTCTTGAAGTTTGGCTTTGAGCCTCGTCTTTAAACGCTGAGCCATCTCTTCAGCCCTGTGGCTGCTATCTTCTCAGAGCTCACTCACTCTTTCTTCTCTTTTGAGAGGGGTCCTTGCGGGTCACTTGCCCATTTTTAAATTTGGGTTGTGTGCTACTATTACCATAAAATTCTTTGTGTGTTTTGATTAATAATCTTTTTATCAGATGTACTTTATTTTTAACCTTCTTATATGTGTATATGTTGTGTGTATGTTGTGTGTGTGTGTGTGTGTGTGTGTGCGCGCGCGCAACAACATCAGATGTTAGTTCTTGCACTTTGTGGAGGGCCGCAACCACATTACTTCAAGGGACAAAGGTAGAGATTGACCTCTGTGACCTCAAGGTGTGGTAGTACACGCCTTTGGTCCCAGTGCCTGGGAGGCAGAGACAGGCAGATCTCTGTGAGTTCAAGGTGATGTAGCACACGCCTTTAATCCCAGCGCATGTGCTTGGTAACTTTCTACTGCTGCGTCCCTGCCTACTTCCGAGGCATCACCTGGGATAATGGGCAGCGGACCAATCCAAGAGTGACACGTCAGAAGCGAGGACTGTTTCCTTTATAAGGGCTGGGTTCCCCTCATTCTTGGTCTCCGCCATGTAAGCTTATGCTCTCCCTCTCAAGAAGCATTAAAGCTTTGCTACAGAAGGATCCTAAGTTTCCCGCGTGGTTCTTGCGGGCGAGACGGTAGCGCGGGACAGCACTTTATTTAAAAATTCTTGGTTTTCACTCTGAATAGGTGACCCTTGCACTCCTGTGGATTCTGTCTCCACCTCCCCCCCACCCCCACATAAGTAGACTTTAAACAAAAATAGAATATGGTCAAAGTATGCTTCATGCGTATGTAAAACAGTATAATGAAATGCATTATTTTGTACAGTTAACTAAAACCACAGAAAGCAGCATTGGTCCGAAGCCTTCCCAAACCTCTCTTTCCTGAGCTTCCTCTAGCACCGTGTGTGAATGCAGTTATACTGGACCATATCGGCTATTGCCGTCGTTGCTGCAGCAGTGTCCAGAAACACCTTAAGGGAGGAGTTTTTGTAAGCCAGACATTCCAGCTGAGTGTCTAAGTGTGTGGGTCGTTTGGAGACTTTCTCCTCCTTGCTTTCTTTTGTGGCTACAATTGTTTGCACATTCTTTATATTCTTTCCGTAGAGCAGCTCTGCACTGTGGGTTCCCATGTGTGTCCCAAGAACTGTGCAATATCCGATGGCTTTATCCCATTGCATGTTCACGGAGATTCTTTCCTGAGTGTTTTCGTGAATTTGAAAGGAATGATGAAAACTGAATGGCCTCCCACAGCCCTTATCTTTATGAGGTGTTTATTCCACTATGTTGATGAGAGCCCATGAGAGGTAGATGTCCCCATACTGTTCATATTTATAAGGTTTCTGCAGTGTGTGTGATTAAAGGTTAGCTCTTGCCCATATTCCTTAAATTGGCACAACCCATCTTTAGTGCGTATTATCACATCTTTAAAACTTCTTGGAAGCAAATACATGCTTTCCACTTTCCATACATCCCTCAGTGGGACTTCCTTCATGTCAAAGAGCAGATTGTTGATAACACAAACAGCCCATGTTTATATGGCTTCTCTCTGCATCCCTGACGTTCATGGTTTGTGCCCTGGGTACAGGTTTGTAACCTGATGGGTTAGTTGAGAGGATTGGCAGATGAAAACTTTTTCCACATAAACTGCATTTCCTTGTCTTTACCCCAGATGTCATCTTCTTGCTTTCATTGGAATATGGAATTTTGTTGAAGGCTTTTTTCCATTGACTGTTCTCTTTATTTTTACTAGGTCTCTCTACCAGGTGACTTCTCAGACTTGTCCCTGATTTTTGGACTGATTTCAGTGTTATGGGCTTTGTACTTTTCTAGTAAAATTCAGACTCTGGAAAGCCACCACAGGTTATTTGAAAGCATAAAAAAAATAAATTCTAGATCCTTAGTAGTTGGGAGCTGTGAACCCCCAGATCCCGAGTTTCTTGTAAACAACGTGTTATGCTTGCAGCTGCTCTGAGCACGAGACCCTCAGGAGTTCCTGATGGCAGGGGAGTGATTTCTGGTGGGTTTGGCTGGGACGTGGCTATCAGTTAAGGATCCTTATATAAGCTGCCCCTGGACACAATAAAGGGGACATTTTTGGGGCATTCCTGTTTCAAGGATGACCCGTGTCTCTGTCTGTGTGTCTTGTCTCTGTCTGTGTATCTGCCTGGCTTGTGCATGGTCCCGTAGTGCAGGCACCGCAATACAGGAGTAGTACCGTACTGTCATGTGGTATAGGCAGGCGGTACACTTAGTGACCTCATAATGTATCTATCTAGTTCATCTACCAAGGTATTCCCTTTTCACAGAGAAAATCTTGGGCAGCACGGAGGAGCATTTTGTCTTCTAAGTCAAGGAATATGGTCATCATTCTCTGTTGAAATCCTTGTCCTTGAAGGTTTCTGACATCATACCTTTGTAGCCCCCCAACAATGCTGCCTCCCCGCTACACATACCTGGAGGACCCAGGAAAGCTAATCCTCCCAGATGAAATCCACACTCACATTCTGGGAGCCAGAGTCCCTTTTGCAGGATTCTAGTCTCCGTTCCTACATCACTGAGTACAGAGATGCTGCAACACAGGCACCCAAGGGTCTTAAAGGGTGGACCATGGCAGAAGTGGTCAGTTATTCATAGGATTCTCTGAGGGTTTTGAAGCTATCTGATGCTGCCACATGCAAAAGAATGCCAGGACCACAAAATCCTGGAGGGAGTTGGAGAGAGGTTTGTACACGATGAAGATACCACAATATGGCAGCTATATTGTCAGAAGACGTGTGCAGCAGTAAACGAGCTGACCATTCTATCGGAAACACCATGGTGCCACCTAATGTCTTGGGCTAGCTTGTGGCATCACTGCTCTGGTGACACAGAGATGCCAGGTGATTCTATCACGTGCCAGAAGGACCAGGGCTTTGTGAGTGCCGTCATCTGACGGTGCCCACTTCTGCTTCTGTTTTGTGTGACTGTCTTTTTTTGGTTGGTTTTTCGAGATAGGGTTTCTCTGTAGCTTTGGAGCCTGTCCTAGAACTAGCTCTTGTAGATTAGACTGGCCTCGAACTTGCAGAGATCTGCCTGTCTCTGCCTCCTGAGGGCTGGGCTTAAAGGCATGTGCCACCACCGCCCAGTGTGACTGACACCTCTCCCCCCTTAATTAAATTAGTCTGAAGTATGAGTTATTTGATGTCCAGCCTCTATTAGAAGGACACAGGGTAGTGGAAAAGTATGAGTGACAGGTCTGTCACCTTCCACAATCCAGTGTGTCTGCTGAGCATTTATAGCCACACTTCCCTTTCCTTCTTTCTTCTTTCTTTCTTTCTTTCTTTCTTTCTTTCTTTCTTTTTTTATTTCTCCCTCCCTCCCTCCCTCTCTTCTTTCCTTCCTTCTCTCTCTCTCTCTGGCTTTTTTCGTCTTTTTTATTTTTTATTTTTAAAAAGAAAACAAACTATCTTTTTTCATTTTACATCCCAATCCCAGTTCCCTCTCTCTCCCCTCCTCCCATTCCTTCCACTTTTCTCCACCCATCCACTCCTCAGAGAGGGTAAGGCACATTGCTTTGGGGAAGGTCCAAGGCCCTCCCTACTATATCTAGGCCGAGCCAGGTATCCATCCAAAGAGAATGGGTTCCCAAAAAGCCAGTACCAGCAGTAGGGATAAATCCCGGTGCCACTGCCAGTGGTCCCAAAATCTGCCCCAGCCATACAACTGTCACCCACATTCAGAAGGTCTAGTTTGGCCCTATGCTGGTGTCCCCATCATGGTCTTGACCTCTTTGCTCATATTCTCACGCTTCCCACTCTTCAACTGAACTTTGGGAGCTCAGCCCAGTTCTCTGCTGCTGGTCTTCGCCTCTGTTTCCTTCAGTTGCTGGATGAAGGTTCTCTGGTGACATTTAAGATAGTCATCAGTCTGACTACAGGGCAAGGCCAGTTCTGGCACCCTCTCCTCTATTGCTTAGGGTCTCAGCTGGGGCCATCCTTGTGGATTCCTGGGAATTTCTCTAGTGTCAGGTTTCTCGCTAGCCCCATAATATCTCCCTCAATCAAATTATCTCTTTCCTTGCTCTCATCTCTGTCCTTCCTTCATCTCTGCTATCCTGTTCCCTCAGGTTCTCCTCCCCCGTTCCCTATCTCCTCATCTTCCCCTTTCTCCTCCCTTTTCCCCCGACCCCTATGCTTCCAATTTTCTCAGGTATCTTCTTCAGTTTCTTTCTTTAAAGACTTAAAGTTTTTGTTGAATAGGTCTTTCACTTCTTTAGTTAGTGTTACCCCAAGGTATTTTATATTATTTGTGGTTACTGTGAAGGATGATGTTTCTCTGATTTCTTTCTCATCTTCTTTATCATTTGTATAAAGGAGGATTACTGATTTTTTTTTTTTTGAGTTGATCTTATATCCTGTCACATTACTGAAGGTATTTATCAGCTGTAGGAGTTCCCTGGTAGGGTTTTTGGGGTCACATATATACACTATCATATCATCTACAAATAGTGAAAGTTTGACTTCTTCCTTTCCAGTTTGAATCCCCTTGATCTCCTTTTGTTGTCTATTGCTCTAGCTAGAACTATGTTGAATTGATATGGAGAGAGTGCACAGCCTTGTCTTGTTCCTGATTTTAGTGGGGTCACTTTGAGTTTCTCTCCATTTAATTTGATGTTAGTTTCAGCTTGCTGTATATTGCCTTTATTATGTTTAGGTTTGTTCCTTTTATCCTTGATCTTTCCAAGACCTTTATCATGAAGGGGTTTTGAATTTTGTCAAAAGCTGTTTCAGCATCTAATGAGATAATCATATGGTTTTTCTCTTTCAGTTTATTTATATGGTGGGTTACATTGACAGATTTTCGTATATTGAACCATCCCTGCATCTCTGGGATGAAGCCAACTTGATCATGGTGAATGATTTTCTGATGTGTTCTAGGATTGCCAGTATTTTATTGAGTATTTTTGCATCCATGTTCATGAGTAAGATTTGTCTGTTAATTTTTTTATTGGTTGAGTCTTTGTGTGGTTTTGGTATCAGGATAACTGTAGCCTAATAAAAAGAGTTTGACAATGTTCCTTCTGTTTCTATTATGTAGAATTCTGCACTGAAACCATCCAGCCCTGGGCTTTTTTTGGTTGGAAGGCTTTTGATGACTGTTTCCATTTCCTTTCAAGTTAAAGATCTGTTTAAATTGTTCTCCTGGTCTTGATTTAATTTTGGTATGTGGTACCTGTCCAGAAACTTGTCCATTTCTTTTACATTTTTCAAATTTGTGAAGAAAAGATTTTATAGTATGACCAAATGATTCTCTGGATTTCCTTGGTCTCTATTACTAAGTCCCCTTTTCATTTCTGAATTTGTTAATTTGAATGTTCTCTCTCTTTTGATTTGTTTGGATAAGGGTTTGTCTATCTTGTTAATTTTCTCAAAGAACCAGCTCTTTGTTTCATTGACTCTTTCTATTGTTTTCTTTGTTTCTGTTTTATTGATTTCAGCCCTCAATTTGATTGTTTCCTGTTGTCTACTCCTCCTGGGTGAGTCTGCTTCTTTTTGTTCTAGAGCTTTCAGGTGTGTTGTTAAGCCATTAGTGTGAACTTTCTCCACTTTCTTTATGTAAGTATTTAGCACTATGAACTTTCCTCTTAGCACTGCTTTCATAGTGTCTCTTAGGTTTAGGTACATTGTGCCTTCATTTTCATTGAATTCTAGGAACTCTTTAATTTCTTTCTTTATTTCTTCCTTGACCCAGGGGTGGTTCAGTTTCCATGAGTTTGGAGGCTTTCTGCCCTTAGCACTGTTGTTAAATTCGAACTTTAAAGCATGGTTAGTAACAAGGGGTTGTTCCTAGTTTTTTTGTATCTGTTGAGATTTGCCTTGTTACCAAGCATATGGTCAATTTTAGAGAAGGTTCCATGAGGTGCTGAGAATAAGGTATGTTCTTTTGTGTTTGGGTGGAATGTTCTGTGGATGTCTGTGAAGTCCATTTGAGTCATGACATGTTAATTCTCTTATTTTTCTGTTAAGTTTCTGTCTGGTTGACCTGTCCACTGGGGAGAGTGGGATGTTGAAATCTCCTATACAATTAGTGTGTGGGATTTGATGTGCAATTTATACTTAGTAATACTCCTTTTACATATGTGGGTGCCCTTGTATTTGGGGCATAGATATTCAGGATTGAGACTTCATCTTGATGGGTTGTTCCTATTATGAGTATAAAATGTCCTTCTCCATCTCTTTCTGATTGATTTTAATTTGAAGTCTATTTTGTTAGATATTAGGATAGCTACACCTGCTTGTTTCTTAGGTCCATTTGCTTGGAAAATTTTTTCTCAACCCTTTACTCTGAAGTAATGTCTGTCTTTAAGGTTGAGGTATGTTTCTTGTATATAGCAGAAGGATGCATTCTGTTTCTGTATCCATTCTGTTAACCTGTGTCTTTTTATAGGTGAACTGAGTCCATTGATATTAAGAGATAATAATGATCAGTGATTGATAATTCCTGTTATATTTGTGGTGTGGTGTTTGTGTGTTCCCCTTCTTTGGGATTTGCTGGCGTGAGGTTATCTGTTGCCTGTGTTTTTGTGGGTATAGTTAGCTTCCTTGGATTGGAGTTTTCTTTCTAGTACTTTCTGTAGGACTGGATTTGTGGATAAGTGTTGTTTAAATCTGGTTTTGTCATGGAATATCTTGCATTCTCCTTTGATGGTGATTGAAAGATTTCCTGGGTATAGTAGTCTGGGCTTGAATCTGCGGTCTCTTAATGTTTGCATCACATCTATTCAGGACCATCTAGCTTTCATGGTTTTCATTAAGAAGTCACACGTAATTCTGGTAGGTCTGCCTTTATATGTTGTCCTTTCTTCTTTGTAGCTTTTAATATGCTTTCCTTATCTTGTATGTTTTGCATTTTGATTATTATATGGTGAGGGGGACTTTTTTTTGGTCCAATCTATTTGGTGTTCTGTAAGCCTCTTGTATTTTCATGGACATATCTTTCTTTAAGTTGGGAATGTTTTCTTCTATGATTTTGTTGAATATATTTTCTGTGCCTTTGAACTGGAGTTCTTCTCCTTCTTATTAATAATTAATAATAATAATTATAATATAATAATAATATTCCTATTATTCTAAGGTTTGGTCTTTTCATGATGTCTCATATTTCCTGGATATTTTGTGTTAAGAAATTGTTGGATTTAATGCTTTCTTTGATTGATGAATCTATTTCCTCTATAGTATCTCCAACACCTGAGAGTCTCTCTTCCATCTCTTGCATTCTGTTGGTGATGCTTGTCTCTGTAGTTCCCTTTTGTTTACCCAGATTTTCCATATCCAGAATTTCCTTGATTTGTGTTTTCTTTATTGCCTCTATTTCAGTCTTTAAGTCTTGAACTACTTGCTTTACCTGTGTGTTTGTTTTTCTTGGGTTTCTCTAAGAGATTTATTGATTTCTTCCAAGTTTTTATTTGCCTTTTCCTCCATTTCTTTAAGGGAATTTTCACTTCCCCGAAGAAAGACGCCAAAAAGAAATACCACACTAGTTCAGAATTGAAGATAATAAAGGGTTATTTATTTAGGGATGGATTCACAGATCACAGTCCTTTGCAAGAATGGGGAAACAGGAACCGAATCCAGAATCCAAAAGAGAGGGAGCGCACGTGATTTACATTGGCATTTATAGTATAAGAGGCCACGCCCACATAGGCTTATAACTTAAAGGCTACTGGCTGAAGGAGTTTCTACAGCACCTCCCCCTTTTGTTTAAATAAGAGAGTTCTAAGCCTAATACAAAATCATATACAATAAGAACAAATATCAAGTATAAAAATTAGAATTACAACCAGCATAAGCAAGATCAAGAAAGAAATATGTGATAAATGTTTCAATAATTATCCTATCTTAAGGAGTCTAAGTCTTGTGTTATAAATAACTTGGCCAAGTCATGAGAGGAAAGTAACTACGACTATCTAGTCTTCTACATCATCAAAGACCTGAGAAGATAAATAATATTTGAGCAAACAAGAAGTGCAATCAAACAACTTCCAAAATGTGCAACAAATGACAGAGACAACTGGCTATCACCCAAAGTCTCATTTGCAACGCTGGAGCAACCAACTTCAGCTAAGACCTAGAGTAACTGGCAGACCTTTTACAGGGGCAGGAAAAAAATTTAAAACCTTGGCAAGATTTGACAGTCTTTTTTCTTGTATCTTGCTTTTCCTGTCTGGACACCGTGCATTTTGTCAGCGGTTGTTGCATTGGCAGTTCCTTGCCCAAAGGCCAGTTTTGCCAAGAAGAAAACAAGCTCCAAGTGACGTGTCTTTGGTATTCAACATTCTCTCGTGAATAGATAGGTGCTGCCAGGAGTTATCATGTCTCACATCAACAGAACCCTAAGTTATTTAAATGCCATATTCTACAACTCTTTGAAGTAGTTGAAGATTACCTATCTATGCGAATACAATCTCTATGTATCTAAATAGCCTGCTTAGTCTAACTGTAAGTATGACAAACATGGATGACTATTGACCTATAATTCTTAATACCTATATAACTTATAGACTAAGACTTCATATTAGAATGTTAAACAATCTTTAAACATTATTTTTCAATAATTACAGTTTCATTTTCTTCCCACAGTCTCTTGGTTGTGCTCACTCCTCTCTTTATCCTGAGATATTGTTTCCTGGATTTTCTTTAAGTTTGGCCTGTTGGAAATATTTTTAAGCTTGTTTATATCATGGAAAGCTTTTCTTTCTCCTTCAACGGTGGCAGATAATTTTGGGGTCATATTAATCTAGGTTGGCTGTTGTGGGTTTTTTCATTTTTTTGGACTTGTGGTGTAATGCATTGCTCCAGGATCTTCTGGCTTTCAAATTTTTCATTAGAAATCAACTGTTAAATAATTTTCCTTTATTTGTGACTTGTGTTTGATTTCCAGCTTTAAATACACTTTCTTTGTTTTGTATACTTAGTGTTTTAAGTATGACATGCCATGCAGTTTCTTTTCTAGTCTTGTGTATTTAACATTCTACATGTTTCTTGTATCTGTATGGATGTATTTTTTCTTAGTTTGGAAATGTTTTCTTTTATGATCTGGTCTATGCCATTGACTTGGGATTCTTCTCCCACATCTACGCCTATAATCCAAAGGTTTGGTCTTTTGATAGTATCTCACATTTCCTACATGTTCTTTCCTTATTTTTATTTAAAATTTTCATATTATTATTTTTTGTAGACCCTTTAATTTATCTTTGAGTCCCAATATTCTATCTTCTGCTGGGTTCATTCTACTCAAAAGGCTTTCCCTTGAGTTTTCCAGCTCAGTTATTGGATTTTTCAGTTCCATCTTTATTTCAGCTTGTGTTCTCTTCAATATTTCTTTTTATTGAATTCTGTTTTCAAATCTTGGATTGTCTTTATTTTAGTCAGCCTTATGTTCATGATTTCTTTTGGGCACCGCTCAAGAATTTATTCTCTTTAATTCTCTTTAAGTTTGTTGAGCTACTGTTTCTTTATGTCTTCTT
The DNA here is from genome assembly GCF_982192425.1 of Myodes glareolus. Classification (NCBI taxonomy): domain Eukaryota; kingdom Metazoa; phylum Chordata; class Mammalia; order Rodentia; family Cricetidae; genus Myodes; species Myodes glareolus. Next base: position 47,152,267 of record NC_142048.1, read on the forward strand.
TTTTAAAAAAATTAAAAATATTTATTTTTATTTTATGCACATTGGTGTTTTTCCTGAATGTATGTCTGTGGGAAGGTGTTTGATCCCCTGGAGCTACAGATGGTTGTGAGCTGCCATGTGGGTGCTGGGAAATTCCTCTTCCAGAGGAAGAGCAGCCAGTGCTCTTAACCACTGAGTCATCTCTCCATCATCCTCTTTGTAACTGATTATTGTACTTTTAAATTCATGTCTTAGATTTGTTTGATCCAGATACTCTTTTTCCATATTGGATTTTTTTTTTTTTTGCAATAAGATCTGGGCATATGGACTGCTTTTGTTCTTTTTCTGATATGGACAAAATACAGGATGTGCAGGTCAGGTTGGCTCTACATTTTGGAAATGGCTAAGGCCGGAATAAATCAGGCAGACACAGGGTGCTGGGTTGTCAGGCAGGATGTGCGTTCTGATCTGAGCCTGGAGTTTGCAGGTAGGTCTGGACACTGCAGAAGGAGTGTAGAGTGAAGGATCAGACAAGACTCACTGGACTAGATCATGATACAAGATGTGCAGTATCTGATGAATGGAGAAGTTGTTATATGGCTCAAGGGACCCATAGGTTGAGCCTGGGCACTGGGGGACCATGCTAACAGGAGTGGACAGATGAGGCTAGGGCACAGAATGTGGAATCCTGCCTTTATCTGGGTGATTGAGGAGGGTGTGTGGAGGAGAGGATTAGGTGTAACCACCCAGATTTACCCTGGTGAAGAATATGCAAGATCTGGCTGGGTGGGGAGTGGTGTCATTTTAACTTTAGCTTTTCTGTACCCCTAAACTGACATGTTTGACCATTATCTACAGTAGATTTAAGGAAATGAGGATGCTTACACATTCTTCTTTCTATGCTACACTTCCTGGTGGTGCGTACTATTATATGTCACATAACTTAATATTGTATTCATCATGTCGCTGTGACTTCCACAGGTGTGGTGTGGCCTTTACTCTCTATTTGAGTGTATTTAGCGCGTACTTCTAGACTTTGTAGTACAACATAGATAGAGTTATTGGGAGAGATTTGTCTTTTGTGACAAGCGCACGAGGATTCTTTTCTTGGGCAATTTATTAATAAATATGTCTTTTTTTGGTAGTTGAATGACAGTGTTATTCGGTATCGATTTCTTGGGTTTTCAATTCATTAATTTAAATGGAGTGTTGTAATATTGGATACCTGAGTCAGGCTGCGCTTCTCCCCTTATGCCTGACATGGTTTGCGTCCCAGTGCTCTGACGGAAAAAGATGGACTGTGTCTTATGACTTCCCGTCGCCGTCCATCACAGCGGAAGCTGTGGTTGGAGCCCAGAGGCTGGCACTGAAGCAGAGGCTCTGGAGGAAAGCTGTGTACTGGCTTGCTCTCGTAGCTCATTCAGCTTGCTTATGATGCAACTCAGTACCAACTCCCCAGAAGCGGCACTGCTCACGGTGGGTTTGGCCCACTGACATCAATTGTTAATCAAGAAAAGGGCCCACAGACTTCCCTATGGGGCCATCTTAAGGGCTCGCGTTCTCGTTGGAGCTTTCCCTTCCTAGATGACTGAGCTTGTGCAAAGTTGGCAATAACTTTACCAGAACAATGATGTGTGAAACACTTCATGAGTTAGTCTATCAAGTTTGCACAGGGGCTAATTCCAGTTTCAGGGGCTGTGCTCGTGAGGTCAGCACTAGAATTTTTGAAGGAGCACACACTGATGAGCCACTCATGTTGGCTAAGTAAACCTTATGAAAGAAACTGAAACCTAGTCAAATTAAAAGCAAGGTTACTAATTATGCCTTTCTTTCCTCAGATTCTCAAAATTCATTTCTACAAATTGTATTTCCAGAGAAAATTGAAGATAGTACAAGCTCAGAAGTAAGAAACGTCAATTCACTATATAAATTGCTATATAGAATTTTATTTGTATAACATAGCTATGGAACACATAAACTGTATTATGTATATAAACTATATTATGTATATATCTAACTACTGATAAGGAATTCAAAGTTCTTATGGTAAAAGCAAACATAAAAATTAGAATGGTCTGCTAAAAAGGTTTGTCAATTCTTAATATTTTTAGCAGTTCACATGTACAAAATAACAGAGAAAAGTGTCTGATATTAAAGAGATGTCTGGAGATCCAGGAGGAGAATAATATTCTTTAAAGTAGCTGATTTTGTTGGTACCTTGTAGCAAAACATCTTTATGCTTCATCTCTGTACCCATAGTTCTCAAGTAAGAGAATTTTTATGCTAATGTTTTAGAAAGCAAAATCATTCATTTTATTCACTGATTTTTGGAGTTGGTATTTGGCTATGTTAAGTGTTTTAGGAGTTTTAAAAATTTAAAGGTACCCGCCTTATAGGTAATGAATCTCTTGAGTATCTGAGTGTGGGCATGTGTGTGTGTGATGCACAAACATGTGTGTGCTTGGAGTTGCTTTCTGGCATCGTTCCTTGGGAGCTGTCCAGCTTGTTTTGTGAGACAAGATGCCCCACTGACCTGGGGCTGGCCAGTGAGCCCCAGGAAATCTGTCTTTGCTTTCCCAGCATTGGGAATGTAAGCATGTGCCAAGTACAACTGTCTTTTTAAATGTGTGCTCTGGGGACCAAACTCAAGTCTTCATGCTTACCAGGCAGGCGTCTTACCGGCCTCGGCATCTCTCCAGCAGGTGATCAATCCTTTAAGATCTTTGAATTAGCATACAGTAGTGAGCATGTATTAATTAGCATAAATTGATTGTACACGGCTATCCATTTCCGCTCCTGCCTCTTCCCTTTCCACATTCTACTTCCTCTCCCAATTGTCCCCCTTTACTGTCATGTCATGTATGTGATCTAGGTTCCACAGGGTAGGAGGCCAACACGTGCGGTTACACTGAAGTTTGGTGAAGCACAGCTTTCATGCTGCAGAATTCAGTCTCACTAACGAGCCTTGATAGCAACTATGCAGCTTGCAAGCATGGTGCGTTCCATTGGAGAACGTTTCTCTCGTTCTACCTAGTTCCCCCTTGCCCAGCTGTGGTCCGCCTGTCTTTCTATCCCCAGACCTCCGCAACCATTGATGATCACACTCATCTCAATTAAATCTATCTGTTTGTAATGGTTATCAGGGCATCGCTTTCTTAAAATTAACACGGAGTACCATATTTATCCATTAGCCAGTGGATAGGCATTTTTGTTTGGCTCATGCCCAGGCTTTTGTGGAGAACTGTTTATGAATATTCATGTGTGCAGAGGTATTTCCTACCTTTTGGTTAGACTCTTGGCAGTAAAATAGATAAGTTTATGCTTAACATATTTATAAGCTACCATGCAGTTTCCCGCAGCATCTGTTTCCACATCAATTTATAATTCACACAAATAACATTTGAGCCTTCCAGTTTTTCCACGTGACAAGGAGCATTTGATGTGGCCATAGGGTGTGGGGAAGAGCTGTTACGGCTCTCATTCAGCTTTCTTCTAAATGTGTGCCATCTTCTGTTGGGGGGGGGGTCCCTTAGCTATTGATGCACCTTTCATTCAAATGTTGCTTCTAATCATTCATTTGCTTTAAGTCTGCATTTATTTACTTTTGAATCCTTAGAGTTCATTGTATATTCTTCTCCAGATCATTGTCCGATGTATGAGTTGTAATATTCTTGTCCCAATTTATGACTTACCTTTTTATTTTTTTTCAAAATATTTGAAATGCAAACACAGTTTTGATGATGTACGGTTTGTCACATTTCCCTTTAAGGGTCCTGTGGTTGGTTTTGTATCTAAGGCCTTTGTTAAGGACTAAATCGTGCTCCCTCAAACTTCATATGTGGAATCTCTACCCCTCACTGTGACCGTGTCAGGAGACAGTGCCTTCAGGGATGTACCTGAAGCTGAATGAGGTCATAAGATAAAGATCTTAGACCAAAGTCCGTGCGCTCTGTCTTAGCCTGCTGTCTATTGCTGTGATGAACGCTAAGACCAAACACTCCTTGGGAAGAAGAGCTCCTTGCATCTCACAGGTCCCGGTCCATCCTGTGGGGAAGCCAGGGGAGGGCCCAGGGCAGGATCCCCGAGACAGGAAGTGACATAGAATCAGGAAAGAGTGTTGCTTTTCAGATTGTCTTTCCTGGTTTAATCGGCCTGTTTTACCTTTTGTTTTTGTTTAAGACAGGGTTTTGGTAAGTAGCTATGGCTGGCCTGGAACTTACTATATAGACCAGGCTGGCATCCAACCCCGGGCAATTCACCTATCTCTGTCTCTTGAGTGCAGGGATTAAAGGCATCGGCCTGCTTTCTCATATAACCCAAGAGCACCTGAGCAGGGTTGGCGCTGTCCACAGTGGCCTGGCCCCTCCCACATTAATTATTAATCAGGAAAATGCCTCTCATATTTGATTTGCCTACAGGTTAGTCCGAAGGAGATATTTTCTCCTTTGAGGTCCCACCTTCCCAGACGACACAAGCTGGTATCAGGGGGACAAAACAACAACAACAACAACACAAATAGAGCAACCGAAAACCAGACCCTAACCATCACAGCTTCTGAGAGGAGGTGGAGATTACAACGGAGCATGCGTGCAAAGCAAGAGTCGTAGGAGGATAGAAGGAGGAGCAGAGGCCCCAGAAGCCCGACTCTGCTGCCTCCTGCTGGGGCCTCCAGCCTCCTAAACTGCGAGAAGATGATTTTCTCTTCTCAGTGTTTATCTTGTTTGTAGGATTTACTGCCTAGGTGTCCGGAAGAAGCTAATACAACTTTTTTCAGGCATATCAAATGTGGTGCCCCCACAGTGAGCTGTTAACGTGACATTCTGGGATGGTGATTCTCAACCTGTGGGTCGTGATCCCTTTGTGGCTGACCGACCTTGTGACAGGGGTCAGCCACCTAAGGCCATCAGAAAACACAGATGCTTACATTACGGTTCATAACGGTAGCAAAACTGTAGTTACGAAGTAGCAACAAAAATAATTTTATGACTGGGGGGGTCATCCCAACATGAGGAACTGTGTTAAAGGGTCGCAGCATTAGGAAGGTTGAAAACCACTTCTCAGGGATGAGGAAGCCTCAGTTGAGGAATTGCTTCCACTGGATTGGCCTGTGGCTACATCTGTGAGGCATTTTCTTAATGGCTGTTGATGCAGGAGGGCCCGCCCACTGTGGGCAGTGCTATCCAATGGCAAATTCTCCTGGGCTGTATAAGAAAGTAGCTGACGGTGAGCCTCAAGCAAGCCAGTAAGCAGATTCCCTCCATGGGGTCTGCTTTAGCGTCTGCTGCAGCTTCCCTGAATGGTGGACTTTAAACTGTAAGTTGGAAGAAACCTCATTCTCCACCAAGCTGCCCTTAGTCAGTGTTTATCTCAGAGCAGAAACTGAAGTAACACGGATTTTGTAACAGATCACTAAGGATGTGGACATGACCTTGGAAATGTGTGGACAGAGACTGAGAGGTTTGATCATGCTGGGAATAAATCTTACATTGCATTTCGGGTTCTATTGCTGTGAAGAGATACCACGACCACCACAACTCTAATAAAGGAAAACATTTAATTGGGCTGGTGTATAGTTCAGAGATTGCGTTCATTGTCATCATGGCAGAACATGGCGGCTTGCAGGCAGACTTGGTGCTGGAGGAGCTGAGAGTTCTACCTCTTGATCTTCAGGCAACAGGAAGTGGACTGAACTAGGCGTAGCTTGAGCGACTGAGAACTCAAAGCCCGCCCCCACAGTGACAATAAGACCACACCTACTTCGACAAGGCCACACCTCCTGATAGTGCCACTCCCAAGGAGCTTATGGGGGCCCATTACATTCAAACCACCACACTTTGTTTGGTGGACCAGAATATTGGCTGAAGCCCAGATGAGGGCCCAGAATGAAAACATTAGAGAACACGTGTGTAATCATGAATAGAACATTGATGGAGAAGCAACAGGCTCCTAGTGAGGTCACAGACGGAAGTGAGAAGCATTTTCATAGAAATGGCAGGCTAGGAGAGTCTTGTGTACTCTAGTGTTTTCAGGGGGTAGACCAGAAAGCTGGCTGGAACTTGATTTGGCAGATTGCTAAGCAAAGCATTGAGTGTTTGAACCGTGGCCTCCGTGAGTAATGTCGGCAGCCATATGCGAGAGAACAGAGAAAATTGAAAGAATTTTTAACTAAGCAGGGATAGGGATGGCTCTTGAAGACTGGAACAATTCCCAGCCTGTACGTATTTTAATAACAGACGGGCATATTCTGGAGGCAGCATCCAAGGTGGCTGGGCTGCAGGCTGTGAGGAGGCTGCTGCTCCTGCCGTCAACAGTCAGACACGCTGAACCCAGGAGGAGAGGCAGGCTTCCAGCAAGGGGAACACTGATGGCCAGGCCTGAAGGGAAGAGATAAAGGGACAGAGTGGAAGAAAGGAAGACTGTTATAGTTTCAGAATTCTACAGGACAAGGACAACAGAGCTGTGTGCATTAAGTACAGATTTTGTTCATTTCTTCATTTCTTTTGTGTGTATGAGCGTGTGCAGGTGGTATACATAGACACCCTGGAGCTGGAGTTACAGCAGTTTGGAGCTGCCCGGGGAGTTGAACTTGGGCCTTTTGGAAGAACAGTTCCTGCTCTAAGCCACGGAACCATCTCTCCAGCTCGCTCTCCCTGCCACTATTTCCCCTTCCTCCCATCATGCCTCTGTGTGTGTGTGTGTGTGTGTGTGTGTGTGTGTGTATACGTGTGTGTATGTGTCTGTATACATGTGTATTTTAAGATCTCTTTATTTTTGTTGTGTGCGCATATGTGTTTTGCTTGCATATGTCTGTGCCCAGAGCCTGCAGAGGTCGGAAGAGGGAGTTGGAGCCCCTGGGCTGGAGTTACAGAAGGTTGTGAATGATTTCTATGTATTAATTTACAAACTAATGGGTTTGCTTGTGACACTTTCATGCCTGTAGTGCACTATGGTCATACCCCTAGTGCTCAGCCCACTTGTCTCCTGCCCCTCCGAACCCTAGTAGTTCCGCTTTTACTTTGCCTTGCTGCCGCCTCAGTTCCGTGTGCGAAGAAACACGTGTCTTTCTGCTTCCGGCTCAGTTCCGTGTGCGAAGAAACACGTGTCTTTCTGCTTCCGGCTCACTCAGCCCAACACAATGGCCTTCCTTCATCCATTTTCCTAGAAAAATATGATTCCGTTCTTCTCGATGGTTGAGCAATACTCTACTGTGTGTAGCACACTTTTTCTACCCACTTCTCCACCGAAGGGCACTTGGGCCGACACTCCAGTTTTGTTACTGCTAGCACTTTGATAAACGTGTGAATGCTGACTTGAATTCTTTGGGTATGTCCAAGAGCGGTAAAGCTGGCTGGACCATTTTGTGGTTTATTTTCTGAGGAACGTTCCTACTGGTTTCCTTAGTGGATGCAATATGCCGATTTCCACCAAACTCACAGTGTTTGGCTGGCTCCTTTTCCCACATTCTCACCAGCGTTTACTGTGTGCTTTTTGGGTAACTGTCGTTCTGCCTGGGGTGAGAGGGTCTCTTCAATCTGCAGCTTCTTTACTTTCTGTACACAAGTCCTTATATTGCACTTAATGCCACTTGCCAATTCTTGCTATTATTTCCTGAGTTGCTGGGGTCTCACTCAGAGAATCCTTGCTAATACCTTTATCTTGGAAATGTTTTCCGACACGAGTTTTAAGTTTCAAGTCTTACCTGAAGCTCTTTGGTGCGTTTTGGGAGAATTTTGATAAGACTGAGACAGTTTCTCTTCTACATGTGGATGAACACAGATGCTGCTTTTCCCCCCAATGCACATCTTGTTCCAAGGCCACCAGTATTGAGAGTGAGATGCTGTTGAATCGTGGGTTTACTTTTGTGCATTCTGCACTATCCCACTGGTTGATGTGTTTGTGTTTGCGCATTATCACTATGGTAACGCAGTACAGTTGGAGTTTGCTCTTCTATTGCTATGAATCAAATCTCTGGAGTTTTAGTGGGGTTTATATTAACTGAAGAACATTTTCAGCAATATGGCCATTTTTACCGTACTAATTCTGCCCGGACAGAAACATGGGTGGTACGGTGGGGAGTGTGTCCTTTTTCCTTCTACTGTCTTCATTTTCTTCCTTCAATGTTTGGAAACTCATTAATAAGTTCTCTCACATCCTCCCTTAATTTATTTAATGATACTTTTGGAATTTTGTGAGTGAAATTGCATTTGTGGTTTTGTTTTCAATGATTGCATCATTTGAATTTTTTTTAACTCTTCAGTACTTTTTTACACTCAGTTCCCAAATAAATACACGGAGACTTATTAACTTAGCTTGTTTCTAGCCAGCTTTTCTAACTTAAATTAGCATGTTTCTCTTTTATATTTTGCCTCTGGGCTTTTTACCTTTCTTTAATCTATATGTCTTTCTTCCCTTTTTACTCTGTGGCTGGCTGTGTGACCAGGTGACTGGTCCCTGGTGTCCCCCTCTCCTTTTCTCATTCTTAGCTCCTCTCTCTGGAGTTCTCCTGTCTATTCTCTCTGCATGACAGCCCTGCCTAGCCCTCTCCTGCCTAACTATTGGCGGTTCAGAGCTTTATTAGACCAATCAGGTTTTTAGACAGGCAAAATAACACAGCTTCACAGAGTTAAACAAATGCAACCTTGTTGCTCTGCTGTAACTGTTCATCAGACTGGGGTACTTCCTGGTGGAGTCTTTGGCGTCCTTTCAGTGAAGGATCATGTCATCTGCACATGGGGATAATTAACTTCTCCTTTTGTTTATAAACATTTTCCCCTTTCTCTTATTGCTCTGCATAAGATTTTAAGTGCAATATTGAGTAAGAAAGGAGAGAATGGACAGGACCCGCAATCCTGATTGTAGAGGAAGCTCTTTTGTTTCTTTCTCCATGCAGTGTAATGCTGGCTGTTGCTCTGTTGTGTACACTGCTCATTATGTTGCAATATGATCTTCCTATTCCTAGTTTCCCGAGGGCTTTTGTTGTGCAGTGATGTTGAGTTCTGTCAAGGACTTTTCTGCATCCATTGATATAGTCGCATGATTTGCCTTTCAAGATTTATCTTCTAAAATATGTATATATGTATGCATACTGACTAATCTATATCAACTTGACACAGGATAGAGTCATCTGAGAGGAGGGAACCCCAATTGAGAAAAGGCCGCCATAAGACCAGACTGTATGTAGGCCAGTCCATAGAGCATCTTCTTAGTGATTGATGGTCAAGGGCACAGTCCAGTGTGGGCAGAGTCATCCCTGGGCTGATAGTTCTGGTTCCATAAGAAAGCAAGCAGAGCAAGCCATGGGGAGCAAGCCAGTAAGCAGCACCCCTCCATGGCCTCTGCACCAGCTCCTGCCTTGGTTCCTGCCCTGCTGGAGTTCCTGTCCTGGCTCCCTTCAGTGATGGACTACAGGGTATAAACCAAATAAACCCTTCCTCCCCAAGTTGCTTTTGGTCATGGTGTTCCATCATAGCAATAGTGACTCTAATTAATACAGAAATTGGTACCAGGATCGTGGGGTTATTGCCGGGCCAGACTTGACAGTGTTTTGGGGAGGATTGCAGAAGGATTTTGGAACTTTGGGCTAGAAAAGTCATGGAGCGTTCAAACCTTGGTGAGCTGTTCTGTGGGAGCTTGGAAGATAGTGCTGAGAGAACAGCGGGTGATGGAGGCTGGTTTGTGAAGTTCCAGAAGGAAGTTTGAGAGTCCCTAAAAGATTTTCTCAGGAAGTTAAGAATCTCTGCTTCTCATTAGTTGGGGCTGAAGAAGTAGCTGTGTTTAGCAAGAGACCAGAACTAATAAAGTAAAACCCTTGCTTTGCTGGGACCTAGATGCTTCTCAGTGGGAGCTGAGAAATTAGTGGTGACTGAGAAGAGACCAGCATCGTTGAGACGAGGTGTTGTGAGGGTCAGCACACAGAAGCTGAAGCAGCAAGCAGCAGGGCTGTAACTCCTCCCAGCAGCAGAACTTGGTGGTCTAAGAGTCTCCTGGGTGGTACTGGTTTTGAAGGCATGAAGTGAGATCCTGGAGGTCAGCTCAGGCGTGGCACTGGGTGCCAGGGACGGAGTTGCTGAAGAGAGTCTGGGAGAAGTTATAGGTGAAAGTGCAGCCTAGTCGTGGTAAGGGACCCCAGCAGTTTTGGGGATGCTGGTCTCATGGGATGATTACCCAGAACAGCAGCAGTGGTGGGGTGGAGCCAGCCAGAGCCTAGAAGACAGACTGTGTGTGCTGTGGAGGTCAGAAGAGGGTGTCAGGTCTCCTGGAGCTGGAGTCAAGGGCCACCCAGTGTGGGTGGTTGGAACTGAACTGAAGTTCCTTATTCAGTTACGTTGCTCTCTTCCCAGGAGTGGAATTTCTTAGTCATCAAAAGTAGGCATTTGCCTGCTGCTAGAAACTTAAACATAAATTTAACATATCGTTCGGCAGACAACCTGTGGCTCCCGTAGATGAACCCTGATGCTCGCTCTGAGGCACGACTCCATCCCCCCGTTTATTCTGCCAGTGCCGGGAGTGTGTGCCCGGGTGGGCCCTGAGACTGCAGGTGAAGAGCTGTTGCTGGCAACTAGGATCCCCACATTATTCTGCTTCTGTTTGAGAAATAATTTATCCCAGAACTATGGAGGGAACAGTTGGGGCGCTTCCATCTTCATGGTGCACAGAAGAGACTGTGGCCCGCGTGGGCTCCTCTTTCATAGGTGTTTAGGATTTAGTGATGTGGCACTCTAATCCCGCTAAGTTGAGTGACTTGTGTGTCAGTGAATGGTTACATACAAAAGGTAAATATTTACAATATCTCATTGCCCGTTTTTAACACAGGCAGTGTGTGACGATTTTACAAATTGTTCGAAACATTCTTAGGGAAGGGTTGGTTGATTCTGAGTTGCTGTTTGCTTCTCATTGAAATTTGTCCTCACCCCGTTCTTCTGGTCTCTCTAGGAAAAGATATCCTACGTTATTCCAATAAACAAGAAGCCATACACTGTGCACCTCCAGAAAAGGTGACTTTTCTTTCATTCTTTAGCGTGGCATTTCATTTTATGTCATTCGAATGGTTTACTTGTCACAGCAGTGGCGTATCAGAGCAGCGACAGAGCTCTCGTTGGAATTGCCACTTGTCTCTCTCTAGTGAACGGGTGTGCTTTGTAGTCATTAAATTGTTGTCCCCAATCACTCAATATATTATTAAATATATAATTATATAATTAATATAATTATATGCCTTCTAACTATATAAAAATCATAAAATGTAATATATCATATATAATAAAATATAAGATATAATTATATTAACATATAACCACTATATCATGTATCATTAATATCACATATATCAACCTGTAATATTAATATATTATATATAATTGAAATTCAATATTAATCTATAGTGTCATACTATACATATTAGAATAAAGAAGCAGAAAATTTTCACAACTCTCCATTCAGTTTATATCTCTGTAAATAAAAAAATGGCTTTATCCCTCTTGCAGCCTCTTCCCTTTATTAAAAGGAGCTTGGTGAGCTGGAGAGATGGTTCAGTGGTTAAGACTGCTAACCGCCCTTGCAAAGGACCTGGGCTTGGTTCCCAGCACTCCAATGGCTCATAACCACCTGTAACTCCAGCTCTAGGAGACAGGATACCCTCTGACTTCTATGGGCACCTACACACACTGCGGTGCATAAATCCTTGCAGGCACATACATCTACATAAAAAAGTAAATCTTTTTGAAAATTAAAAAGAACTCATTAAGTTGCAGAAATTATTTTGAGTAAATGTGTATTACTTTGCATAAAGTGTATTGTGTGGCAAAGGAAGCGCTACCATTATACCAAAAGTTGTCTTTTCCTTGGAAGCTCCAGAGAGTAAGCCTTTTAGTTTTTAAGGTCCTCTCATTTCTGCCCAAGCTTCTTACCTCTGCTTTTGTGCCTGGAATGTCCCCCGAGCATGCGCAGATTACCCGAGCATGCGCAGATTAATGGACATGGCTATGTTCCCATAACGCTTTATTTGCACAAACATGGGGTGGGGCAGAGTTTACCGATGCCTGCTCTGTTGTTTCTAAAAGAGTAACTGGATTTCTCTTTTCTGTACATAGTTATTTTTTAGCAGAGCGTTTTATGGTTTATTCATATAAAAAAGGATCTGTGAGTTCGCGCTTTTCAGACATCCCGGTAAGACTTAAGTTATTTTATGAATTTCAGAAAACTTGAAAATAATTGAGTGAATGCTTTCCCAATGCAAAGACTCTGAGGACCTGTAGGTGATATACGTGAGGTACTTGCTGCCTGGTCACTAAGAGCCCCCGATGTCCTGGTGAAGTGAAATTAGTTGACTGAGGGCCTGCCTTGCACGGGTACTGCCTATGAACTATGGCTTTACCTATACTTCCCGAGAAAGTGAATATAACTAAAAGGAAAATAAGCAGATTAAGAACAGGAGCGCACAGAAGCACAGACCAAGACCTTTTGTATCCATTGTCCCCGCTGCATGCATCACACATCATATACATACATCATCATACATGTACTGTGTTCTACAATGTCCCTCCCCTAACCTTGTTCAGACCTGAGGAATTTGAATGCTTGCCCTACTTGATCTATTATCGAGTAAAACAATGCTCTACTTTATTTTAACACGGTTGTGTGTGTTCTGTTTGTTTTTGTTTTGTTTTGTTTTTGTTTTTTCCTGTCTCTTCACTTGGGCTTTCTGCTTCTGGAAGCGTGTTGTGTCTGGTGAATGTGTCTGGGGGAGCACTGTATCTTTTTGTCCTCGCCACACCCCTTCTCTGGCACGGCTTCTGTCCTTGCAGGTGTCAGACATGCTTTGGTCAGCACGGCTTCAGAGTCCTCCCCCTTTGCTGGCACGCCTGGCCCTTCAAGCTCCAAGACTCTTAGGCTCCAGTGATCGTTAGTTAACATGTTACAGTTTTAAAGATTCTCAGGGCTTTTAATTGAAGTCTTAAAGTCTATACATTGGGAAAAAATTAAGGAGACTTTTTGAGTATCATTGTATACAACCCATTGTAAATCGTGTATTTACGAACAGTCTCCACACGCTTCTGTCTGTTTTCAAAGCAGGAAATGATTTGAAAGGTTTGCCAGTTCCTCAGTAACTCGTGTCCTTTTTCTCGTCCTTAGATGCAATGCTACTATCAAGGCTACATCAAAGGCTACCCGACCTCTGTTGTCACGCTCAGCACGTGCTCTGGACTGAGGTCATTAAAGTTCTCCCACTCCGGCTGTGATATTTGTCCGTGGGGAACGCACTCCGCTCTGTTGGCACACAGTGGGGGCGGATTTTCCCACATGCTTGTTGGCAATGTCCTCCAGATGTGGTCCCACTGGTCTGGGATCTTTCTCCCTTGCTTTGCAGACCAGAGATTATTCTACCTTCTGGAGGGTTTAGACTTCCCAATATCTTTGCTCTGCTCTTAACAGCAGAAATGACACAGGAATGTTTTTAGTTGGAAGAGCAAGGTTTAGGACGGTTTATTATTTTTTTTCAGCAATTAGAAATTTTATAATACCCACCAGGGATTTTAGTGTTTGGAGATAAAAGTAAAATAAATGAACAAAAATGAATTTTGCTTTTCCTCCTGAAAAATATCTTTACAGTGAAGAGTCAAGTCATAACTTTGTAATTATTAATTCAATACTCTCTTTTTAAAAAGTGATTGACAATACTTTCTCTAACTCTTGAAAAATCATTTGGTTTCTTCTTTCCTGCTTCGGCTAGGTTCTCGTCTTGTCAGAATTCTCCACCTTTGTTTTTAGTGTACATCTTTGTTTTTACAAATGCATTCTAAGCTTCCTGCTTGGAACCCTGAAATTTAAACCTGAAACCAGTTTGTCATGCAGAAGTGACACACTGAACGACCTCATTTCCAGGAAGCCAAGTTCTGTAAACAGATGATCTCTTCAGAATCAGGCTTTGAGTTTTTATTCAAACCATACACTCAACCAAAATTAGCACCATTTTACAAACATGGCTAGATTAATTGTCATTAGTAAAATTGCAGATGTACATTTTCATTATAAAAGTTTGGTAATCAGGTTTTCAGAGTCCTGCAGGCTAGAGAGACATTTACTAATGTTTCAATTTACTAAGCTGTTCAGGAGCCACTGACTGAAGCACAGGGAAGTTATTTGATTACTGTCAGACTGTGTTCCTAGAAATTTTAGAGCTGATTTCTATTAGTCTTGTAGCTAACAAAAAATTTAAATAAAAGAAAGAAAAAAATTTGGATTTTTGAGCTAGAAAAAATGTTTTTCTCCTCAAAGTCATCTGTGAGACAGTGTTTGGAGCAAAATACTATACGGCTGAAAGCATTCTATGTCTTTTATCGTTTCATTGGGTGCGAATAGAATTTCACAATGCAGATTTTATTAAAAGCACTTTACAATTTCATCCCTACTGTTGCAGAGGAATCCTGCAGTTTGAAAACGTGTCTTATGGAATCGAGCCCCTGGAACATTCGCTTGCATTGCAGCACATTATTTATAAATTAGGGAATGAAGAAAATAAGTTAACGATTTTTAACAAAAATAGCAGAAACTTGGAGATGCCAACAAACTACGGCATTTTTATCAATGAAAAGGTGAGTTTTGTATACGTTAATCATTTTCAAAGCACCTGTTAGTTCTAATTCATTACAAAAAAATGTGTGAAACCGTTGTGTGGTTTCAGTAAGGCCATTTCTCATGGCTAGCCCTGTCTCTTACTGCCCTGAAGTCAGTCAGGATCTTTTTCTTCTGGCCACATCCTATCGTTTATTTTACGTTGCTCATTTAACTTTAGCTTTTGTTTTTGTTTTGTTTTGTTGTATTCTTATTGGTGTGAACAAAACCACCTGAAAAGAAGCAATGTCAGCAGAGAATGATTGTCTGAGTAGAAGAATTTCAGCACCATGGAGAGAATGGGATGTTGTGGGTCCAAAGGCCAGTTACCTTTCCCTAGGCTGGGTCTAACTCTGGAGCAGCCCTTCCTTGTCCACCTCTGTGCCAGAATTAACATAAATTGTGACTTAGTAGATAGAAAGCTTTTGAGATCTATTAACTTAGCAGATCACTGGCTTCCATCAATCCAAAGGCTGAGAATGTCATCCAATAGCACCTTGAGCCTATGGGAAAGCGTCTTTCTTATGGACCCACCAATACATTTTAAAGTTGCCTTGGTTTATGATTTTCTTTGTTCTGCAAAACTATAAGCTCCTTGAAACTGATTTCACGTTGGAACATGGGATTTTGGGGTCACCTGAATCTGTGCTCCAGGGCCCTAGTCACTCAAAATAATTCCATAATAAACTACCTCTTATTCTGATTGAGATGAGAGTGGTTTTGCACCAACATTAGCATAGTTAAATACGTATACAACGAAATGTCCCTAACAGAACTGTTGGCCATACCCAGATCGTTCAGGGCACACCCTGGACAAGGATATGGCAGTTCTTCATAAATGTAGCTCTGAAGAAGAAGTGGAATTGTCACTCAGGTCATGCAGACATAAACAACTACATTTGGAACAGAGCACAAGGAGGTCCAATAGTTCTGTTAGGGACATATCAATAATAATGTAGAAAGGAGTTGATGCCTCCCTCTGGCCTTCATGTACACACACACACACACACACACACACACACACACACACACACACCCCTGATGAATACATTTAGCATTTGCTTGTACATGTAGGATTTCAGGGCTAATCACTCCATGCTAAATAACCAATTAGGAGACTCATTGATGGTGACTGCTATCCATACCCCATCCCCATTAGTCCCTAGTTGCTGGTAGTTCTGTCTCTAGAAGTAGATTGCTGAGAACCCCGTTTTCCACACTAGCATGCCTTTTGAGGTTGTCACCAACCAGGTCTTGTTTAGGTGACTATATTGAGGTATCATAGGTGTAGTTTCCCTGTCGTTTAAAGGAAACACAATTCATAGCAGACCTCCTGGTCTTGCAATCTTTCTGGCTTTCTTTCACAATGCTCCCTGAGTCTTGAGTACTGGAGTTGCATTGTAGATATGTTAATTGGGATTGGGCACCCCAGGATCAACTGTTCTCTGCATTTTGACTAGTTGTGGTTTTTGATTATTTTTTATTATTATTATTTTTTGATGATGTTGTCCATCTGCTGCAAAGAGAAGTTTCTTTGATGATGGGTGAGAGTCTTACTTACTGTGGTGTAACATGAAGGGGCCTGCTTGTTGGGGTTTCTGTCCCACCCAGTACCCCACAGTTGACAAGCCCCAAAGAAAATCACACAGAGATCTCCATAAGTTATAAAACGGATTGGCCCATTAGCTCAAGCTACTTATTAGCTCTTGTAGCTTATATCAACCCATTATTCTTATCTATGTTAGCTACACAGCTCAGTACCTTTCTCAGTGGAGCAGCTCACATCTTGCTTCTTTGGAGTCTGGGCAGGACTGGGAGGAATGGCCTCCTTCCTTCCTAGAATTCTCCTGTTCTCATTGCCCCGCCTCTACTTCCTATCTGGTTGACCCGCCTATACTTCCTGCCTGGCCAATCAGCATTTATTTAAAACATGATTGGCAGAATACAGACAATTCTCCCACACCACTGTGGCTATATATATAAATATTCAGAATGCAGTTTGGGATTATACTGGTTTACTAACATGGCAGTAGTAGGTTCTCTCTAAGGTGCTTGGCCTCAGCAGTCCTTGGGTATTTGGCTAGCTTTCCAAAAACAGGCTTCATTTCCCTCCTGTTGAGCAGGCCTTCAGACCAGCTAGATAGCTGTTGGTTGCTGCCAAGACATGAGTGTCACTACTGTGTCTTTATGGACACCTTGCCATGCTGGTCATTGTTGTGGTTCATAGGCACCACAACTGGCTTGGACTAGCAATGGCTTTATTCTCTTGGCAGCTTACATGTCACCTTCTGGTACCATGAAAGCTAGTCCTCAGAGAAGGAGGCTTTTTGGGTCAGATCCAGCTCCCACCATCCAAGTCCTGTGTCCCAAGTGTGTGGTGTGTGTCTTCAGCAACAGTGACTTACCTTCAACCTCTAGGAGACAGCCAAGGACAACAGCAATAGCCTCTATTGTTGGGGAGTCTCTTGAACTCCCTTGACCAACAATTCAAAGGGTGTTTTTTTTTTGTTTTTTTGTTTTTTGTGTGTGTGTGCTTGATGTTAGTTATGGCTCTTGATAGCACACTTCCATTGTCTGTTCACCAGCTTAAGTTTTTATTATATTATGGCCAGGAGGGGTGCACAGAATTATTTCAGTTTTTCTAAATTCCTTCAGATTTGTTTTGTGTCTCAGCATATGGTCTAAAAACTTTCATGTTCTGCTATGCAGAATGTCTATTCTTTTGTGTTTGGGTGGAATATTCTTTAGATCTTGTTAATTCTGATGTTTCTCTGTTTTTGTCTGAACAATCTGTATATTGGAAGCATTGGCATACATAGTAAAATCACTACTATTAACTAGCTCGAGATAATTTATGTCTTTATAGCTCAAGATAATTTATGTCTTTAAATCCAGCACTACACTTTTTGTGAAATGTGTGCACTAGAGTTGAACACATATGTGTTTAGGATTATCATGGCTTCTTGCTTAATTGCTATTTAAGTCTGAATGAATGTCCTTCTTTAGTTTGAAGTCTATTTTCTTGTCAGATACTAGGACAGTGACATCTGCCCTCTTCCTGGTATTATGTTCTTTTAAATTCTTTGAGATTTCTTCCAGCTCATTTCCACTAGGTGCCATTACTATGGAATTTATATTTTTTGAAAGAAACATGTTAATTTTTGTATTGTTTTCATCTGCATTGGTATTTGGGCATCTGCAGTTAGTTTGTTGGTTCAGTTTTTTTCTGTTGTTGCTCAAAGATTAAGTGTTTTCATAATGTCCCAACTCTTCCACATTTCATGCATATATATTAAAACATTTCATTTTTGTTCAATGCATATTTATTCTTTTAGTGGAGGCGTTTCCAGTGCTTAGGAGGAGGCTAACTTATAGCAGGTTTGGGATGGTCATTTCCTGTTTGTCTGGTATTTAAGGATAAAGCTGTTATCCCATGTCTTCCACTTATCGGCTACATCCTGGTTCCTGCAGTGACCTGGTTTAGGACCTTGAGATAAGTTTCCCTGGCAGTGTGGGTTGGTTTGGATCTCAAAGCTGTATGAAGTAACTGGAAGATTCCAGTCAGACAGCTAACAGTGCACTAGGGAACGTCTAAGGGAAGGAATGGGGCTGGAAGAAGGAGGTGCTCCCTGGCAATCAGCCTCAGGGCTTTGGAGCGACCCAAATCGAGGGATGCAAGAAGCTTACATCAATCTAGGGGCCATGTGGGATGGCGGTCCCAGGGTACAAAAAGGCTAAGATGTGGTCACTCCAAAAGGGAGGGAAAGAGGCCAGGAGCTCTTGGGGTTTTGTGAGCCGGGACTGGGTGTGTCAGCAATGTTATTCAAGTTATTTGTGACTAGCTTCTTTGGATTTCATCCTTGTTTGCACAGCGGCTCCAGGTTTGCCAGGACAGAAAACTTAGTATCATTTTAAGGTCTTTCACAGTTTGTGTCTAGTCTTGGACATAGATGTGACTTTCTGTATTTTTCAGCGTGTATGCCTGAGACTTTTCAAAGCCTTTGCTTCCTCACTCAACTTATGCCTTCTTTTGCAATGTCTTTACCACTATGTCGTCCCATTGACTTCCCTTTGTTGTTCTAGACAGCAGCTAACTTACTTGCCATGAACTTTTTCTTATACAAATACTTCCCACAAGTCCACCCAACTCTGTGAAAGTTCCAAGGCGGAGGCATCAAAAAGCTCTGTGTGCAAACTCTTTCGGAAGAAACACATAGCTGTTGTAGGAGGTTGCTTGTTTGTTCCTGGTTGCTCAGCCCGAAACAATCACACAGAAACCATATTAATTGTAATACTGTTTGGCCAATAGCTTAAGCGTATTTCTGGCTAACTCATATCTTAAATTAACCCATCTCCATTAATCTGTGTATCACCACAAGGCTATGCCTACCAGGTAAAGTTCCTGGATCTGTCTCTGGTGGGGCTACATGACTTGTGCAGGTTTCCGCCTTTTTCTCCCAGCATTCAGTTTAGTTTTCCCCGCCTACTTATATTCTGCCCTGTACAGGCCTAAGACTGTTTCTTTATTAATCAGTAGTATTCACAGCATATATCACATAGCCACAGCTCTTTGAGAACAAGTTGGCATTGCCATCTCTAGTACCAATAAGCCACACAGAGAACATTGACCACCAGTCTCATGGATATTAATTAACTGGGTTTCCATGATGGGATTTCACTGAAAGTTAGTAGTTGTTTTTGTTCTTTTGTTTGTTTATTTGTTTTGCTTTTTTTTCCACTAAAGCAATGCCCTGTTCTCTTTCCTATGAGTATTTCCCCACTCTTCCTGCTGTATGGGGACTGACAGGATATGCACCAGCTGGTACTCTAAGAGTACACATGGCAGTCAGAGGAGACCCGGGCTGAACTGGCACTGCAGCATTTGCCCTGTAGAACTTGATGGACAGCTTTGATGAGGAGCCAGGGGAAGCAGATTCTCATCTTGAAAGACATTGCAGTCATATTGCAAAGCCTATGGCTACGGGAAGAAATGAGACACAGTCATAGGTTCTTAGCCTTCAACATCTGTTTCGGTTTTGTTTGTTTGTTTTTTGTTTTTTGAGACAGGGTTTCTCTGTATCATTGGAACATGTCCTGGAACTAGCTCTTGTAGACCAGGCTGGCCTCGAAATCACAGGGATCTGCCTGCCTCTGCCTCCCAAGTGCTGGGATTAAGGGTGGGTACCACTATTGCCCAGCGTAGCCTTCAACATCTGTACAACCTCTCCAGCAAAATTTGAATCCACTTCTGACATTCAGATCAAACCGATGATTAAAAGTGCGTGACGTTTTAGTATATGAGCAGTTCACAGGTTGGAAGCTGTGGATTCATTGGCTGACTTCATAACCAGTGTTCTTATCACTGGGTTCCATGCTATAACCCCCAAGCACTCCATGTTAGCTCTCCTACCTAGTGCTAGCTGTGAGTGCTGCCCTAGTAGTTTTAATAAGGAGCTCCAAGTAAATGCCTTGTGAAAATTTAAACTTTTGTGTGCTTTTGTTCCTTTGTAGGTGGAAACACCTGTAAAACAGTCATCTCCTCTCTATCTCGAGATGAATATTGTGGTAGACAAAGCCTTGGTATGTGCTTTGATTTTCCTTTTATGTATTTGGTGTGGGACTGGAGAGTTGATTTAGCTGTTAAGAGCACCTGTACCTCTTCCAGAGGACTCAGGTTTGAGTCCCAGCACCCACATGATGACTCACAACTGTAACTCTCAATCCCAGTGGATCCAATGCCCTATTTTGACCCGAGGGCACAAGGCATGCATGCGGTGTACTTATACACATAAAATAATAAAATACACAAACCTAAAAAGCACTTTAAAAAAAGAGTTGCAAACTGTTGGCGTCCTTTGGTGTCGGTCCTTAAGTATTTGTGTAAATGTGTGATACCTCGGGCTAGAGGTGACTAGAATATTCCACTCCTCACTTTCCATAGCAGACACCACAGGACAACAATTTGCTAACTGAAAACCAGGCAGTTGAGATGACCCAATAGGAGACAATTCTGGCAAGCCTGTAGAGCAAGAGCATCGCTATGAAGCCAGAGAGAGTCCAGTCCTATAATGTTTTGCTGGCAGCAAAGGCGGGTGTACCCACACATGCTGTAAGACACAGACAGGTGTTTGGTGCCGCGCCTGTCCCACGTCATTGTTTCCTGGCAGGAAAATGTCTCTAGATCCTTGACTCCCGTAAGCAACAAGTCATTTGATTTCTAGGGATCTATGTCTTTTCCATGTTTTTGCCTGATGATCCAGATTTGATTATCACCCTGGTGAACTATCACAGTGAACAGAAATACACGTTAGCAGTTCTGTTCTTAAGTAGAGCTTGCCAGGAATCCAGAGCTGAGGTCAGAGGTAATATCTGAGGAAGAATAGGCCAACGCTTGATGGTTACACTCCTAGTGAAGGCCAGAGGAGGTGTTTAAAATGATGGCGCCTACCAGAGGTCATCGAGGGTCAATCCATATTTCAGTATTTACATATATACCTGCTTGCACTGACTGTGTATGTATGTACATCTGTATGATGTATACATGTGTGTTCTGAAACATTGGGGATTGTGTATCTTATTTGAAACACTGAATTCTTTATCAGCCACAAACTTCTAATGTAGCTGTAAATATAAAAAACATCGTACAAAAATAGTATTTTAACTATAAAAATCATTTCTATCTTTTAGTATGATTACTTGGGCTCTGACAGCATGACTGTAACAAATAAAATTATTGAAATTATCAGTCTTATAAATTCAGTAAGTAATTTCCTTTTTATATTTTTATATTAAAAATTTTCACTTTTGAAATCATTGAGATGACATTTCTGAATAATTAGGTCATTAATATAAAAAGAATGTGGATTGGCGAACCTTTTAAAATATTTTCTAGGGTAGGGCATTTATAAAATAAGACAGGTTAATATGGTATGTATTCATTTCTTCTGTTTTTAGGTGTTTTCCCAACTCCAGGTTACTATTGTGTTGTCCTCATTGGAGTTATGGTCAGATAAAAATAGGATTCCTACCGTTGGTGAAGCAGATGAATTATTGCATCAGTTTTTAGAATGGAAGCAATACCATCTTACCCTAAGACCTCACGATGTTGCGTATTTATTCATGTAAGCATGCTCGGTCCTCTATAAAGAAAACAAAAGGCTTGCGATATAGCTGAATTCGGGGAACAGTTATTCATTTCTGATCACCCAGACACTTTACTCAAGGTTGATGCTTTTTAATTGCCAGGCAATGCAAAAAAGATGAATAGCATTTGTTTCTAAGCTTCTTAATCTTTTATAAAACTCAGAGTGAAATCTGCAGAGCTTCATCCATTTTATGACGTAAAATCAGTTGTTGAATAAAAGCCTGCACGCGGTCATAGCAGAGCTGGCCCTTAAAAAAGAATCCTAAGAAAGATCCAGGACTCATGTAGCGAAGATCATATGTTGATTACACAGGTGGCAAAGGCTGGGTGTAATGTTGTTTATATGTACTTACATGAATGGGTTTTCTGCATTATTTTAAAATGTTAGTTTAAACACGTTAAATGGTAGCTATGCATTTGCAGTTGCGTTCATAATAGAATTGCAACATATAATAGGTGTCTTTATATGTATGTTCTTATCTCTAAATATATGCAACACAATTCGTTTTGATATAGTATAAAAAGGGATAAAATTGGTTTTCTGTCACATGGATAGACCAGCACCCTGTCACACATTTTCCCTGTGAACACCTTTTAGAGTTTTTACAGGGCTTCGAGGAATTTGATTGAGCCATTAGGGAATGACTAAATGTTTTCAGTGTTGTAATATCTTTATTATATGGAGCATTCCAGTCAATGTGAATGAATCCATCGCTCCAGTTTTTGAATTATTCTTCAAATATTCTTCAAATATTTGAAATATTTCTCCAGGAAAACTTTTGCAGTTTTTTTTGCTGGAATTCTTCCAGACAATTTTGATATTTATTTCTAGGCCTTTTATTTATTTGTTTGTTTATTTATTTGCCAATGTTAGTTTTTTAATGCTCTGCAATATTTTATAGATAAACAGAAATGTAGCTAATTTCTGTAAGTACAGTCTCAGTCATCATCATCATCTTTTTTTTTTTTTTTTTTTTTAACGAGACAGGGTTTCTCTGTAGCTTTGGAGCCTGACCTGGAAGTAGCTCTTGTAGACAAGGCTGGTCTCGAACTCACAGAGATCCACCTGCCTCTGCCTCCCGATCTGCTGGGATTACAGGCGTGTGCCACCACCGCCCAGCCTCAGACATCTTCTATTACTGCAAAGAGTCAATATGGCCAAGACAACTCGTATGAAAGAAAGCATTTAATTGGGGGCTGGTTAGCAGTTTCAGAGGGTTAGTTCATTATCATCATTCATGGGGAATGTGGCAATATGCAAGACAGACATGGTGCTGGAGAAATAGCTGAGAGTTACATCCATCTGAAGGAAGCAGGAAGAAAGAGAGAGAGGGAGAGAGAGAGCAAAAAAGGAGCTAGCAGTCTAACAGCCTTGGCATGGGCTTCTGAAACCCAGACCCCTCCTCCAGTGACACACTTCCTCCAATAAGGCCGCATCAACTCCAACAAGGCCCCACCTCCTAATCCTTATAATCTTTGCAAATGGTTCAACTCCCTGCTGACTAAGCATTTAAATACAGGAGCCTATGAGGGCCATTCTTATTCAAACCACCATAAGTACCATTTTTTTTATCAACTTTTTAGAAGAATTTTTTGAAATTATAAATGCCATTACCTAAATTCATTTTTCCCAGGCACAGACTTTGTTTCATAGGTTTTCTTACAGATGCAGTCCTAGAGGGTGATCTCCCGGGACTCTCTCATCACACCCTGTCAGCTCCATTATTATTGTTAATATTTTGCATTGGGTGGTGCTTTTACAACTGTTGAAGCAATATTGATGCATACACTGCTATTAACTGAAGTGCATGGCTTATATTAGAATTTGTTTTCTGTGTTGTATGAACTCTTTAATATTTAGTAAATTTATAATGATGTTAAGATGTTCTGGTATTTTTTCCACACTTTTTATTGACTTTGTGTGCATGTGTGTGCTCACGTGTGTGCCTACGTGTGTGTGCGTGTATACGTGTGTGTGTGTGTGTGTGTATTTGTATGTTTGTACGTGTACAGGTACATGGACGTCACAGGGTGCATGAGGAGGTCAGAGGATAACTAAAGTTAGTTCTTTCCTTCTACCATGTGGATTCTGGGATCAATCTCAGGTGGTCAGCCTGGGAAGTCAGTGCCTTTATCTCTGAGCCGTCTCCCAGCCCCAGTGCTTTCTCGTTTTGCATGTAAAATCATGACATCTGAAAGTTACAAGTTTTATTTCTTTGGCTGTCTGGCTGTATTCCTAAGGCTACACGTGAGCAGGAGTGATCAAAAATATTTTCATGTCATATTTTTATCTGAGAGGAGGAATCTTGGCTTCTTAATATTAAGAGTAATATTCCCAATGCAGTTGGTGTAAAAGCCATTTAGTAAATTCAGAAATTGGCCTCACATTTTAAAGTAGGGCTATAAAATCACGGGTACATGCTAACTTTTACCAAATGACTTTACTTTGGATTCTGTCAATTATTATTATTATTTTTTTAAATCTCTAGACTACTGAGGCTATCTTGTGTGGTCAGGTTTGGTTCGTTATGTTAGTTTATGTATATTTATGTATGCTATGTTTGTTTATGACTTTTTGCTTTCTGCATATTAGGTTTTTGTAAGACTAATCTTTGTTTCTGAAATGGTGGTGGTGTGCTTCTCAATTATGTTTATTACAGTTTTTGCCTTCTAGGTAGTTTTTTTTTGAGTTTATTTATACTTTTTAGATTCTCTTCATCAACATTGGTTAGTTAAATTTAAAAATAATCATTGAGGATAATTTATCCGTATCATAGTGACAGTTTCTAGAATTTGGCTACAAATTGTTGGGTTTATCACAGTTGTGTTTCATAAAAGATTCTCCTTATTGGTTTGCATATAGGCTTTTGTTTGTTTTGCTTTTGGAGGCAAGGTTTCTCTGTAGCTGTCCTGGAACTCACTCTGTAGACCAGGCTGGCCTTGAACTCAGAAAGATCCACCTGCCTGCCTCTGCCTCCTGAGTGCTGGATGAAGGCCTGCGCCACCACCCCTGGCTGCATATGTCCTTTTAAGTGTTGTGTTTATGACAAATCTATGAAATATCTACCTCCACTAAAGAATTCAGAGTCCCGACCTCTAGCCACGCAGCCACACCTGTGCTCCAGGGAGGACAGAATCTTCTTCCGGGGAGGTGGGGGGGAGTACAGTTATTCTGAATTCCCCTGGGGCTGCAGCTGCCCTTCCCTGCTAGATCTCCCTCCCGCCTCTTATTAACTCCCTAATATGGCACATCTTGTTAACCAGATGCGTAGGGGATGGCCTACCTCTGTCTTTTGGAACTAGAGAGACAGGCCACCCGCCATGCCCTCTGGCATTTATGTGAGGTCTGCATATCAAATTCTGTGCTGTTGGTTGAGTCTGAGAGCCTTTGCTGCCTGCCCTTCTTCTGGGACCTGTACATCTTAGTCACTGCTCAGGTGTTTGTCTTCTAAGGTTTAGTATTCTGTGCTGACCTGAGTTCTACAATATTGTAGTCTTATGTTTTCCTGCTCTTCTCAGCCCTTTTTTTTCCTTCTGTTTGTGCCGTGCTCTGGCTTCTTTATTTCCTTTAGTTCTGCTGGTTTTTAAATTATCTCCTTCCTTCTACTAAGTCTGGGTTTTGCTTGTTGTTTTTCTAGTTCATTGAACTACAATGTTAGGTTGTTGATTGGCGATTTCCAAATTTTATGTGCAGCTGTCCCTGCTTTTTCTCCATCTACACTGAGTATCTTATTGCAACCCTTTAGCCTGAGCCCCTGTACTCCTAGGGGTAAAGTGAGTTTCTTGTGAGTACCATATAGCTGCGTGTTGTATTTTAATTCATCCAACCACTGCGTATCTTTTAAACTTGAGAGTTTAAGTCATTTACATTTAAGGCAATTCTCAAGGACTAAAGCCTAACTTTGTGGGTAAGTCATCTTTTTCCCTCTAATCACGGACTTTGATTCCTTGCTCACTTTTTCAGTTAGTCTGTTACACATTTTTTTGTTTTGTGGTTACCATAAAGCTTTTAAAATCTTTTTTTTTTTTTTTTGATTATAGCAAGCAGTTTTCGAAGAGTAGCTGTTTGGCGTCAATAGAGAAGAGCAGATGAATGAAATAAAAGGAGAGAAAACTCCTTGGCCCCTCTACCGTTTCTCCTCATTTCTAACTCTGAACTCACCTCTTACTCTGTCGTCTAGCTCTTGATACGCTATTGTACTCTTTATTTTTGTCTTCAAGTTCTATATGATAGGTTTCCGTCTCATGTCTGCGATACTGCAGAACTTTGCATGAACTGGATACTTTTTTTTAAATCTGTGAGTTCTATACATGTTGATGCTTCCTTCTTACTCTACTTAGCGTCTACTTGAAAAATTCCCTCTAGCATTTCTTGCAAGGGTGTGTTTGTTGTTGGTAAACCCTCCCAGCTTTTGTTTACCTGGGGATGTCTTTATTTCTTATCTCTAAAGCATAACTTTGCTAGGTATAGTGTTTTTGATTCACAATTTTTCCTCCAGCACCATGGCTATGTGACATTGGCCTGTCTTAGCTTAGAAGTTGCCTGTGAGCAGGAAGGAGACATCCTCAATTGTTAATTTTCTCCTGTTGCTTTAAGAATCATCTTAATTTTTTAACTTTTAACCCCTATTGATCTGTATCTTAAGAGAGAACCCTTGTGTGAATCTGACTGATGAGATATCATTATCTCTCTTGAATAAGCTTGAAATTCTCAAGACTCCTTTCAGTCCAATTAATCATAATATTTATTTTTTCAGCGCTGTCCAAAATTTCCCAAATTTTTCTTCATTCTCTTTTCTTTGTTCTTGTCAAGAGTATTTTAGAGTAGTCTAGCATTGAGACCACTTCTGTTTAAAGAAAATTTCCATGAGTTTCCTTCATTGCTTTTTGTTTGTTCTCCTCAATGTAGTTTTAAACATCTTGGCTTTGAGTTTATTTCTTCTTTTTTGATCTATTCTGCAATCAATATATTCCCTAGTGCTTTGATTTATTAACATTTGTAGGTTCAAAGATTTCCATTTGATTTTAGAAAATGAAATGTCTCTGTTAAAAGTTACTGACTTTTTAAAAAATTATTTTATGGGATTCCTTAAGACAGCTATTTACGATTATTTGGGGTCTGTCCAATTAGTCATCATGGTCTGTTTTAGATACCTTCTTCTGTCCCTTAGGCGAGACTATGGTTCCTTGAAAGGTCTGATATCAGGTGATACACTTTGAAAATTTGTTTCTTCCCATCTTTCTGACCTGGGTTGTTGATGCCTGCCCTTCCAGAAGTTCTATGCAGGTTGCCTGCTATTCTTGCTGAATCTATGTCTACAGCTGCCACCTCCTCACTAGGTGGTGCTTTATATTCAGGGTTTTTCTGGTCTGCAATTGGTGCATTGTTGCTGCTTCCTTATTTGTATTCACTGAAACTGTTTATTACTGCTTTGAAGGGAGGGGGCAGGAGTTTGCTCCGATTAGGACTCCATGAATGTCAACTAATCGGACACTAATTATCGATCTCTAGGTGCTGGCCCATGAAAAGTGGTCCTGTGACTTACTGTTGGTCAGAACTGAGAGTCATGGCTCTGCACTGTGGTTTCCTGCCTGTGATGTTGGCAGACAATGAAATGTCACTTGGGAAAGCAGGAAGTCCCAATCTCAAATGTCTCAGCTAATGTAAGAGGACCTATGAACAACTCAGCGGGGCTCTGACTGCTCCCTCTGTGTCTTCCACTTGAGAAACAGAAGACCAGCTAAAGTAACGTTAAAGATGAATAACACAAGACTCAAGGTCACTGTGGAGAGATGATGGAGGACTAAGCCAAGAAAAGCCACAGAGACACACTCGATCCAAGTGTGAGGTATTAGGACCAGATGGCAGATTTAACCCCACTGTCAGCAGTCAGACTCAATAGATTTGGTTTAAACAGGACAATCTGAAGATGGACACTGCAGTGTATTAGTTACTTTTATATCGTATGATAAAGCCCTATGGCTAAGGCAACTTGTAAACACTGACTTGGGTTTATAGTCCTAGAGGGCCAGAGTCGGTGACCACAAAGGGAAGGCTTGGTGGGAGGAACAGAACACACATCTGACACTGCAAGCAGGAGGCAGAGGGCACTCTGGGGATCACAGGAGTCTCCTGAAACCTCAGCATCCCCCCAACCCCCAGTGACATGCTTCCTTCAGCAAGGCCACACACCTTCTCATCGTAATCCTCCTCAAACGGCCGCCAACTAAGGACCCAGTATTTGAGGGCCCCAGACTTATGGGGAGCATCTCATGTAAGCCACCACATGTGGCATCAAGTTGAAAAAGTAAGAGCTTGTTATAGGTCACGTGTATAAAACCAAGTTTTAAAGAAAGCAAAATGATGAAGGTCACGGTCTTTACTAATAATAAGATGCTGGGCCTGCTATGCCACCAGGTGAAGACCCCAAGGAAAAGATTTTGACTAAGGCCCATGTCAAATAGTAAGGAAAGGTGAATGCCTTAGGAGGGCAGGTGTGCACAGGCCTTTATGACACCAATTACAGAGCCTTGCAGCACACAGAGAAGAAAGAGAAACTGATTAGCGGTTTGCTGCATATTTTAAGGTCCCCCTTGGATAGACATAATTAGCATATAAACTACAACATGACTATCACCTGATTTAAGCTCGTCGACCTTTATAAATCATTGCACCTACTGGGGCCAAGTATATGTGCAGAGTGAACGTTTTAGATAGAAAACGAATAGCCATGGATTGAAAAGGATTCGAGTTATTGATAATATATTCTTTAACCACAGAATTAGTTTAAAAGCAGTAAGAGATTTTTTAAAAAATTTCTTTTTTGAAATGAAAACATACAGTGTAAATGTATGTAATGTAAATGACCCATGACTCAAAGATTTCCAATTAAAATGTTGGAAAGTGTTTTGAGACAAACAATACATCAAGTACATATATGAAAGTTTGTAGACTAGTTAGATGACTCAGGGTTGGGAGCATATACTGTTCTTGTGGAGGACTCAGGGTTGGGAATACATACTTTTCTTGTAGAGATCTCAGTTTGGTTTTCTGCTCTTCTGTTGGGTGGCTCACAACTGCCCATGACTCCAGTTTCTTGGGATCTGATGCCCTCTTCTGGTCTTATTAGTACCTGAAGTCACTGTACACAACATGTAGATACAGAAACATAATTAAAAGTAAAAAAAAAAAAGTGTAAAAAATGTGAGATGCAGATAAAACAGTGGCCTCAGGAAATTTTATAGTAATAAATTCCTATATTAGAAAGAAGGAAACATCTTATTGCGCCATGTTGCATGCTGGGGTTCAGTTGATATCCCTGGGTGGGGGCTGCTCTTCTATGAAGGGAAACAGGGGTGATAAATCTAGGGGAGACAAGAGGTGGAAGAGTTCCGTCAGGAAGTATTGTATGAGAGAAGAATAAACAACAGAAAGAAAATAAAGAAAAGAAAAGAAGAAACATGCCTATATTGACTTTTTCATTAAAAAAATGAAAAAAATACCTCAGCAAGTTAAGCATAAACAATGAAGATAAAAGCAGAAGTTAGCAAAAAAGGGGTAAGAAAAATATAGAAAATTAATAGAATAAAATCAGATTATTTGGGATAAATAAAACTGTCAGGTCTTTACCTAGATATAGTATGAAGAAAGAGAACCTGTAACTCACTAGTAACAGAAACGAGAAACTCTTTAGATCTTGAAACAGGAATGAACAAGTATAAAGAATGTGGACCTTTACTTGAAATCAACACACTTCCCTCGAGATGTGTGCTACTTGGCTGAAGGGCGGACAGCTAACCGAGTCATGTGTCTAGGGAAAACGGGACAAGAATCATCAATGCGAGTACAGAACTCTTACCTCAAAGGCAACAAGAGATTGATTATTCTGGAGCCAAGGATGAGAGGCCATAGCCTGGGAACAGAGATTCAGTCCCGTGGGTCTAGTGTGGTAACAACTTCATGAAGTTTTACCCCAGAAAGTCATGAGCCAAGAAACCTTTCAAAGATATTGGTGGGTATATTGAGTGGGCAGACTACAGCCAAGGGGAAAATCTTCCCCATTGGTCTTCGGTACTGAGTTTATTCTTCTTTCTGGTAAGTGGAAGCCAGGAATCTGTTTATACAGTTCATGGTATTTGCCATTTAACAGTCACAGAGACGTTAGGCCACACCCAGAGCTAGGTCATAAATGACCATGAAGGGAAGCTAAAATTGACCCAAGAAGATTTGGCTCTGGACTTGCGACATTCTGGTCTCTGTACTCCAACGATCTCGACAGTCAGTTTTGTAGTCACAGCTTCTGTTCAGGGCCATCACAGTGTTTACACGTGGGAGCCACATATTGTTTATTAACCATCATTAAAGTCCCTTTGTAGCTAGGAAGACTCTTTCCCAGACTCTGGCGTAGATGAGGCTGCAGTCCCAGGGAAGGAGACGAGCTGGAGGATCTGAGTTTGAGCCCACGTGAGAAGTCAAGCGTGGTGGCTCTTGTAACCTCAGTGGCAGAAAGGCAGGGACAGTATTGAAGGGCTTTCTGGTCAGCGTGCCGAGCCTAATCAGCCAGGCAGCCTCAGGTCTTTGTCCCCCCACCCCCACCCCAAAATTAAAAAAAAAAAAAAGCTCCTGAGGGTTAACCGTTGACCTCTGACCTCCACAGACACCTACATGTGTGTACGCACTTGCATGTATATTCACCCACTGCCTTAATCTTCCTGCCCAAATTTCATGTTTTAAGCAAGTTTTTTTTTTTGGTGTGTGTGTGTGTGTGTGTGTGTGTGTGGTGTGTGTTGGGACACTTGCTTTGACCAGTTGAACAAAGCCCTTTGTGGCTCACAGCTGATCTCGATTGGAGAGACGTGAGGATACAGGCTTTCATCAAGCCATTGTGGGTCTCTGTTCCACAAAATCTCTGCCGTGTCTTCACAGCATTCCTAGCTGTAGGCACATTAGCAGAATAGCCGCTGGTTCTCCCCAGCCCCCTTTATTTTCCTGCTTTTTTGTGGAGCCAAATGCTCTGAGCACCTCGCCTCAGCCATCTTGCGGAAGTCCCTGCGCTCAAGAACTTTGGTGAGATCGGAGAGTGGGGTCACTGCTGTCATGATCCTTCTTTCTCAAAGCTGGGGCGAGAAGGGTGAGTTCAGAAATAAAAGTCCTTCTCCTAAGGCACTGTCACATTCTCTACGAAAAAGTGACACATTTTTTTTCCATGCAGCAAGTTTTGTTGCTGCCACTGGAGAAAAAGTGCTTGTTGCAAACCTCGGAGCAGAGGCTCGGCTCGCCTCAAACCAAAGGTGAGGAGAGCAGCAAGGCCAGCTGAGA
The DNA here is from genome assembly GCF_982192425.1 of Myodes glareolus. NCBI lineage: Eukaryota > Metazoa > Chordata > Mammalia > Rodentia > Cricetidae > Myodes > Myodes glareolus. The sequence goes on from NC_142048.1 coordinate 47,183,319, forward strand.
TGAGAGCATTTAGTCCAGTTTAGTTAAGAATCCCAAATTTCCAACAATAAGGACATTTTTAACCATTGAGCCTCAACTGGCTTCAGAGTAGGATTTTCCTAAATTAGGGCCTAAAATTTTCAAGAATTCTCACAGCTAGGTTGTTCCCTGGGATTAATGACAAATGTGTGTTTATATATTTATTTAGCTACAACGAGTACCCAAATTACGTGGGGGCGACGTATCCTGGAAAGATGTGTGTGACCCGCTACTCCGCAGGAATCACAATGGTATGTTGTTATTCGTTCCTTGAGAAGGATGTGAGCTGTGGTTTCTGAAGTGATGGAGGAGTAACCATTGTTGTCAAGTTCGTAGGCTAGGCCTAGATGAGAACCTAGGACTGAGTAGCTGAGGGAGGGCATTGGGGGAGGTGGGAACCACTGGGGAGACATACTCAAAGAATGAGGCATTTTGGAAAGCCATGAAAGTCTTGAAGTGGAGGGATGTAAATAGTTTATATAAAAATTTAAAATCCCTTTATAATCAAGACAGAGATAGATATAGAAATAAATAAAACATTGGGAGAGAATTGAGTTGAAAATTAAAAAATGAACAGAGCTCCATATTGCCTGGCTGCTTGTATCTTGCCTAAGAGGAACTCCGGGTTTTCACCCATCCGTGAATCACGTTCATTACTCTGAAGCGTTTGATACAAAATCCAAGGGTTCCCATCTGGAAAAGAGCCTTCCCCATTCAACAGTGCCCTCTCTTTTGTCCCCTTTGTTGCCTTAGTACCCCAAGAACATGACTTTGGAGGCCTTTTCGGTCGTCGTCACCCAGATGCTGGGTCTCAGTCTGGGAATATCATACGATGATCCGGCGAAATGCCCCTGCTCAGAAGCCACCTGCATCATGAACCCAAGAGCTATGTAAGCTTTCTGCAAACGTTTATTTGTTGGTTGTGTTTACTTTGCGTTAAGTGCAGTGTTGATTTGTAGTCTGAATGAACTGGAAGGGAACCGAGCTCATGATAGAACATGTGCCTGCGGCTTGAATAGAAGGAGCAGTGGAGTGTGAGGGACATTACTGAAAATTCTAGTCAGGGCAGACAGTTCGTATGTAATATGCGGGTGTAAAGGAACGTTCCTGAAATATGTAATTTGTGTAAACCCCCCAGTAAGGAGCCTTTAAAATTGGAAAACTATGTGCTAAAAACCATTCTGAGTTTTTATACATATTATTAACCTCTCAGATTCTCACAGTGTGTCTGGAGAGCGAGTCCTATTATTATTATCCTCGTTTTTACAGGAGAGAAATTGAGGTATGGAAAGAATCACCCACGATCAGCAAGTTGGTTAGTTAGTGGTCACCACCTGGGCAATGTCCCTGTCACCTTTAGTACAATGGCCACCTTCGGAACACAGCCATCCTTTTCTCTAAGTCTGTTCACACTGTGTGTAAGAGAAGGGACTGCCAATTTAAAAGTCTGACAGTTCTGCACAGGTTCAGCTCGAATAATTGCACAGTGTGTTTCATGCATTATTCTGTGTTAGTCCCCAAAGAAGGCATGCAAATCCAGCAAATGTCATTTCCATTTCTTGCCTTTTGTTTCTCGGTACTGGGGCTGAACTGGGACACTCTACTTCTGAGCTCTACATCCCCAGCCCAGGATTAGTTTTTTATTTTGATACAGAGTCCCAAAAGTTTCCAAACAGGCCATGACTACCCAATCCCACTGCCTCAACCTCTTGAGTATCTGAGATTATGGCTTGTGTCTGAGATTATGGCTTGAGTATCTAAGATTTTGGCGTTGTAGTAAGCACTTAATTAATATTTTTGACAAGTCCCTAGAGTTCATAAAACCTAAGCGATTGTACACAATATCAGTGGCCTAGTGGGCACCTTAAGCCAAAGAGTCAAATTAGGCATTTCCCTTGTTATTTCATTTGCATAATGATCCTGTGACAGTTAACTTATCAGACAGTTAATATATCGGAATTAGTTGATATCAAGTTCAAGAAAACTTCAGTATTTATACTAGCTCCATCCTTAGGCTCCAATGATTCTCCCAAAATACGATTTTGGTTATTTAATTTATTTAAAAAGGAGATGTTCACTTTTAAAGACGGTGTATGAACCAGGTGTGGTGACTGGTGCCTATAATCCCAGCATTTGGAAGACAGGCAGGATGAGTCCCATGAGTTTCAAGGCGGTGAGGGGTACGTAGAAAGAAGGTGTGTGTGTGTGTGTGTGTGTGTGTGTGTGTGTGTGTGTGTGTGAGAGAGAGAGAGAGAGAGAGACAGAGACAGAGACAGAGGGAGAGACAGAGAAGCAGAAAGAGATGGAGAGAGGATATGAGGATGAAAGAGAAAGGAAGATGAAGAAGGATGAGGAGGAGAGGGAAGGAAAGAGGAAGCGATGAGAGACAGAGTACTTACACAAGGTAAATCTGGGAATGGAGGAATTGAGCTCAGGAGACGGAAGAAATGTCTAGAAAAGCTCAAGATCAGGTTTACTCTCAAGTCTTCCTTTTTTCTGTTTATATTTTTTGATAAAAATGTTCTTAACAGGATATTTTGGTTATTTTCAACCCCATCCCAACTCCTCCCGTATCCTCCCTACTTCCCTACCTACCCAACTTTATTTTAGTTCCCCTCTCTTTAAAAACAACAACAACAACAACAACAACAAAAACCCCTAGAAACCCATACCAAAACCAAACATAATCCCTGCACAGAAAAAGGAAAATCAAAACAAACAAAGAAAAGACCAATAAGAAAAAAAAAAAAAAAGACGAGATTACTATTGAGTCATTGTGTGCTGGCCAACTGCTTTTGGAAATGGGACCTGTCCTGGAGTGTGGTTGGTATACCCACTGAGACTCCATTGGAGAAAACTGGTTCTCCCTTTGCTAGCGGGTTAGTGGGTATCAGTTGCAGATATTGTCCTGGCTAGTGGTGGCGGTAGGACTTTGTGCCCATCACTTCACCCCTCTCTGCTGGGATCCCAACTAGCTTGAACCAGTGCAGGTCCTGTTTGTGCTACCCAATCTCCGTGAGTTCACAGAGCACCAGTCCCACTGCCTCGGGAAAAAACTGTTTGTTTAGAGTCACCCGGCACATTCGATTCTTAGAATCTTTCCATCTTCCTTTCCAATTGGATCCCTGAGCCCTGAGGAAAGGGCTGTGATGGCGACAGCCCACTTAGGACTGAGCGTTCCCAAAGTCTCCCACTGTCTCACGTTGTTCACTGGTGGGCTTAGTTCCCCTTTCCTGCAAAAGGAAACTTCTCTGATGCGGGCTGATTGCGGAAGTGATCTTTGGTTGCAGGAGTACATTATTTCCCTGATTGGGTTTAACATCAGTTTTTTTTTTAAACTATTGCCAATGTGATCTTTTTCTAATTTTTTTCTCTCAGAAAGTTCAACACACACACACACACACACACACACACACACACCACATTATTATTTTGGATCCGTTAATATTATTGGAAGTTTTTTTTATTAGATCTAAATGTTTTCTGATGAGTCTGTGGGGTCTTAAATATAGAATCATGTCATCTGCTAAGAGGGATAGTTTGATGGTTTCTTTTCCTAGTTTTGTTCCATTTTATTTTTCTCTTTTCTTTAAAAAATATTTTACTTTTAACGATGTGTGTATGTGTGTATGTATGTATGTATGTATGTGTTATGTGTGTGCCTGTGGAGGCCTGAAGAGCTGAACCTCAATGGAGATAGGATCACACACAGTTGTGAGCCGCCTCATGTGGGTTCTAGGAATCTAACTTGGGTCATCATGCCCTCTCAACTGCACAGCCATTGTCCTGCCCCCTCTTGATCTTTTTGTTTTTGAGACAGGGTGATGTGGGATGCCCCTATGCATGCTGTGAATGTGTTTTATTACATTGGTTAATAAAGAAGCTGCTTTGGCCTATGGCAGAGCAGGAGATAGCTAGGCAGGAAATCCAAGCAGAGACACAGGGAGAAAGAAGGCGGAGTCAGGGAGACACCAGCATCTGCCAGAGGAATAAGAGGCCAGAGCATGGCTGGTAAGCCATGGGCACGTGACAATATGCAGATTATTAGAAATGGGTTAATTTATATGTAGAGCTAGCCAGTAAGAAGTCTGAGCCATTGGCCAAACAGTTTGTAATTAATATTTAGCCTCAGAGTAGTTATCTGGGAACTGGAGGGTGGGAGAGAAACCTCCAGTTATAAGAGAGTCTTACTATGTAGTCCTGACTGACTTGGAACTCACTATGTAGACCAGGCTAGCCTCAGTCTCACAGAACTTTACCTGCTTCTGCCTCTTGGGTGCTGTGGTTAAAGGCACATGTCACCACACCCTGCTGTTTCTTCTTTCTTGTTGCTCTAGCTGAGGCTTCCAACGCTATACAGAATAAGAGCAGAAGGGGGGGGGCACTTGTTCTGCATCTGACAAGAAAAGGTTTTGACATCTTCAGCGCTATCTCAGAATAACGTTGGTCATGGGTTTTTCTTACATGGTCTTCTATCATGATGAGGTTATGCTCCAACCGGTCCTAGTTTCTTCACCACTTTTATCATCAAGAGGCATTGAACCCTGCCAAATGGTGCTCTTGCATCTATTGAAATGGCCATGCGATTGCTGTTCACATTCTGTTTATAAGGTTCTTTACATTTACTGATTTGTGTGTGTTGAGTCAACCTTGCATTCCTGGCATGAAATCAACGTGACTGCGACCGATTATCTCTCAGTACGGCCCTAAATTCTGCTTGCAATTATTTTGTTGAGAAAATTTCCATCTCTGTTCATCAGAGAAATTGTTCTGTTACTCTCATTACCCAGCTTCGGTCTGGGGGTAAGGTTGGTTTCATAGAATGAGTATGGAAATGTTTCTTCTCTTTCTATTTTATGGAACAGTTGGAAAAGTCTTGGTCTGAGAGAATTTGGCGGGGAGTACACCTGGTCCTGGGATTTTGTTTATGGGGAGACTTAATTACTCTCATTGTCAGTTACAGGTTTATATAAATCATTTGCATCTTTTGGCTTTAATTTTGGCAGATCATATACCTTTAGAAGAAGGGGTAATAATCGTGGAAGAACAACAATTTAGTGTTATTTTAGTTTCTATTTGTTTAAGTTCTTCCACGATTATTACCTCTTCTTGCTATCTACTACATTTGGCTTTGGCATCTTTTTATTTTTCTAGAAACCATTTCAGACACACTACTAGATTACCTGAGCTCTCTTGTTATTATTTTTAATGTAAGCATTTATTGCATGGCAGCCCTTTTAGGCTGTATCACAGGGTTCTCATGGCCTGTGCTCTTATTGTCACTTGACCCTAGAAATTTTCAAATTTCCTTCCTGATTTATTTCTTGTCACTCTATTCATTCAAAACATGTATTAGTCAGTCTCCAAGTATTTTTGTATAATCTGGGATTAGTCTTGCTGATGACATCTATCTGGCGTGATACAACACAGCAAATTATAGCAACTTCTTTTGAATTTGTTAAGGCTTGCATTGTGGCCTATTGTGTGACCAGCTTTTGGGAATTATTCTACTCAAAAGAATGTGTATTGCCCGTATGTTGGGTAGAATATTCTTTATCTGTTGAATCCATTTGGTCTATGCTATAGTTTAGCTAAAATTTATGCTATGGTTTGTTTGTTTTGTTGCTTTTTGATTGTCAGCCCTATCTTGAAATGAGAATGTTGTGTTGAAATCTCTTCCCACCATTGTGTCAGGATGAATGTGTCCTTTTATGTCTTTAGTATTTGTTTTATGAAATTGGGTAGGGCAAGGTTTCACACATAACTTACAATAATTATAGTTTTGTTGACTTGACCCTCTCTTAATGTCTCTCTTTATTTCCTATGATATATACTGTAATACATGTAAAATATATAAATAATAGCCCTATTATTTCCAGACTTTAGCTCAGTTTATGAATGGCTTTATTAGTTATATTGGTTTCTTGGGGAAAATGGATTGCTGTCTTAATGTGATTTATTCACCTGCATCCTTCAATGGGTGAGTCGAGGCCATTTGCATTTAAGGTTCTTAGTGACAGGTGTTTGTTATGACTGATGATTTTCTTGGCTGCTGTTCTGATTGGTTTATTAGTGAACCTTTTAACCTCTTCTGATATTATTTAGAGGTTTGTTGGTTGGACATTATCTATTCCTTTCTGAACCTTATCTGTTTATCTTTTTCTTTTGCAAACTCTCTTCATTCATATGTTCACATGGATGAAACTGTCTTTCTTCTTTCTCTGTGTATAGTTGAAAATTGGTGTAACTTTTATGAGTAGGGTCTAATCAAGTTCCTTTATCTGTTATAAAATCATAGCTTTTACTATTGATTTGTATTTTTTTTTTGTTTTGTTTTTTGAGACAGGGTTTCTCTGTGTAACAGTCCTAGCTGTCCTGGAACTAGCTCTTGTAAACGAGGCTGGCCTCGAATTCAGAGATCCGCCGGCCTCTGCCTCCTGAGTGCTGGGATTAAAGGTGTGCATCACCACTGCATGGCTGTACTTAATTTTTTTAAGCGACAAAATGCATTGTGGCGAATAAAATCACATGACCTCCTCAAGAATAACTATGAACACCTATTAGGAGTATTTGCTGTCATCTATTAAATAATATCACAAAGCTAACATAGGCTATGGAGTTATGCTTTGAGATGTATTCTGCTAATGACAGTATATGAATTCCCTTTTAGGCAATCTGCAGGTGTGAAGGTGTTTAGCAACTGCAGTTTGAGTGACTTTGAACGCTTTAAATCTAATGCGGGTGCCAAGTGTCTTCAGAATAAGCCGCAAATGCAAATTAATCCAAGACCAATCTGTGGAAACGGCAAAGTGGAGGGTAATGAGATCTGCGACTGTGGTTCCCCTCAAGTGAGTGTGCCATCTAGGAGGGCGTAGAGCAAACCCATTGTGTTAGCTTTTCTTTGTCAGAAATATTATATTGCTAAATTATACCATGCACCATGCACTGCTGCAAGCAAATTTCATTACTGTATGTTCGAGTTTAATCTGTCGTCAGTCCAACACAAAATTTTAGGACATAGCTTTCCCATGGGAACCTGTCATATACTGTCGACTGCACTTCAGGTAGTTTTGATAATTTGCATGGCAGGAAAGTCCTGAAAATATAGTGAATGCAGACGGTCCCGGGTAAGGTGCTTCTGGGTAATAGAGCATCTATAGTGATAACAGAAATCACCTCGAATACAGCATAAATGCAGTAGCACTGTTCATATACATAGGCACGAATTATTGCTTCGCACAGCGCATCACCAAAAGAGATTGTGACTCTCTTGTTGAGCAAGTCCTCATCTTTCACTCTTAAATTACTCTTAAAATTTTGCTTTTAAAATTCATTTTTACTGGGGCCGTGCTCTCCACAAAATAAAAGGACCAGCTACACAGACGGGATGATGAGCTTGGCAGACATGAGTGACTATGGTGGCCGTCAGATCCAGACGCTGATCATCATTGCCGAGACTTGTCATGCCTCTCTTGTGTTTCCACACTGTTCATCTCCAGGCAGTTAGTTAGGGTTTCTACTGCTGTGAAGAGACTCCATGACCACAGCAGCTCTTACAAAGGAACATGTTTAATTGGGGCTGGCTTAAGGTGTCAGTGGTTGAGTCCATTATCCTCCTTGTGGGAAACATAGTGGCATGCAGGCAGACATGGTACTGGAGAGGGAGCTGAGAGCTCTACATCCTGATCCACAGGTAGCAAAAAGCAAACTGACTTGAGCTTCAGAGACCTCAAAGCCCACCCCCTAGTGACTCACCTCCTCTGACAAAGCCACACCTACTCCAACAAGGCCACACCTCCTAATAGTGCCTCTCCCTCTGTGCCTATTGGGGACCCTTTTCTTTAAAGCCACCACATACAATCCTGTTCCAGTCTCCTCATCTCTCTCTAACTATATTCTCTTCCCTGTTTCTTAGGAGATCATTCCCTCCCTGCACTGTTCCTTACTTCTGTGGTTATTCAGATACTAGCATGCTTATTGGATGCTTAGAAGACAATGTCTGCATATGGGAGAAGACATATATTTGTCATTTTTAGTCTGGGCTACTTAGCTGCAAATGTCATGATTTTGTTTTTTTTTCAAATAGTAACTTTTCACTGTGTCAACGTGCCATATTTTCTTGATATATTCATTTGCTGATGGACATAGAGACTGTTTATATTTTCTAGCTATTAGGAATAGAGCAGCAATGAACATCATTGAGCAAATGCTCCTTTAGCATGATGTAGAGTCCTTTAGATATACGTCCAAGAGTGAGAGAGCTGAATCTTTTTTTTTAATTTTTTTAAAATTTATTTATTTATTTATTAAAAATTAAATAAAATTAACCTTGGGTCAACCAACAATCACAGAGTCTGAATGGATCCACCTTAAGACCTCTGAATTTATGTTATGATTCTATAGCTTGGTGTTCTTGTGGGATTCCTAGCAGTAGAAGTGGGGGGGATGTCGTTGACTATTTTGGCTGCTATTGGGACCCTTTTACTCCTTCTTGATTGCCCCATCTAGCCTTGAAATGAGGGTTTGTACCTAGGCTCATTGCACCTTGTTATGTAGTGTTAAGTTGTTATCCCTGCTAGGGGAGAGAGGAAGTAAGGGGGCACTGGGAGCAGGGAAAGTAGGGGAAACTATAGTCAGGATGTAATGTACATAAAGAAAATAAAAATAAATTTAAGAATGAAACTCAGATAAAAACTCAATCAAAAAAAATGTTAAAACAAAATAAAATGAAACAAAATTCCTTTTAAAAAACAAAACAAAACAAAAAAATTTCCACCTCCTCCCCACCTCCCTTTTCCTTCTCCCTCCCCACCTCCCTCTCCCTCTCTAGTCCTAAGAGCAGTCAGGGTTCCCTGCCCCATGGGAAGTCCAAGATCCTCCCCCCTCCATCCAGGTCTTTAAAGGTGAGCATCCAAACAAACCAGGCTCCCACAAAGTCAGCCCATGCAGTAGAATCAAAGCCCAGTGCCATTGCCCTTGGTTTCTCAGTCAGCCTTCATTGACAGCCACATTCAGAGTGTCCAGTTTGATCACATGCTCCATCACTCCCAGCCCAGCTGGCCTTGGTGAGCTCCCATTAGATCAGTCCCACCGTCTCAGTGGGTGGACGCATCCCTCGTGGTCCTGACTTCCTTGCTTATGTTCTCCCTCCTTCAGCTCCTCATTTGGACCTTGGGAGCTAAGTCCAGTGAGAGTTGAATCTTTAGGTAAATACATTCCCAGCTTCCCGAGGAACTGCCACACTTAATTTCTGCAGCGGCTGTGTAAATTTGTACTCCCACCAGTAATGGATGGGTGTGCCCCTTACCCCACATCCTTGCTGGCATGAACTGTCATTTGTTTGGATTTTGGCTGTTCTGAATGGAGTAAGATGAAATCTCAATGTGGCTTTGACTTTCTTTTCTCTGATGGCTAAGGGTGTTGGAACATTTCTTTTAAGTGCTTCTCAGTTCTTTGTATTTTATCTTTCAAGAGCTCTGTTTAGATCTATGCCCTATTCTTAAACTGGGTTTTGTGTTTTCTGAATGTTTAGTTTTTTTGAGTTCTTTATATGTTTTAGATGTCAGCTCTCTATTGGATGCGTCATTGTTAAAATTTTTTTTCCAATCTTGTCACCTGCCACTTTGTCCAGATGGTGGTGTCCTGCGCCATATAGAAGATTTTCAGTTTCATAAGGGCCTAGCTATTAATTGTTGTCCTTAGCATCCATTCTATCTGGGTCCATTCAAAAAGCCTTCTTCCTTGCCAATGAGTTCAAGACTATCCCCTTTTTCCTCTTCTGCTAGATTCAGGGTATCTGGCCTTATGTTGAGGTCTTTGGTCCATCGGAAGTTGAGTTTTGTGCAGGATGATAAGCGTGGCTCTGCTTGTGATCTTGTACATACAGCCATCCAATCTGACTGTGTGTTGAAGATGTTGTTCTTTTCCCAGTTTTATCCCAAGTCTCTCCAGGTCTTCTATCATGAAGGGATATTGATTTTTATCAAAGGCCTTTCTGCATCCAATGAGATGATCATGTGGTTTTTGTCTTTCAGTCTGTCTGTGTGGTGGATTAAGTTTATTGATTTATGTATGTTGAACAATCTGCATCTCTGGAATGAAGCCAACTTGATCATGGTAAATAATATTTTTATTGTGTTCTTGAATTCTGCTTATAAGTATTTTATTGGAAAATTTTGCATCTATGTTAATATGAGGTATTGGTATATAATTTTCTTTTCTGTTGAGTCTGTGTGGTTTAGGTATGAGGGTAATAGTAGCTTCATAAAAAAATTAGGAGATGTTCCTTCAGTTTCTATTTTGCAGAATACTTTGAGGAGTGTTGGCATTAGCTCTTCTTTGAAGGTCTGATATAATTCTGTGCTGAATCCATCTGGTCCAGTAATTTTTGGTTAGGAGATTTTAAATTACTGATTCTATTTTACTAGGGGTTTGTGGCTTGCCTACATTGCTTATTTCATCTTGATCTGACCTTGGCAGGTTGTATAAATCAAATAATGTATCAATTTCTTTTAGGTTTTCCAGTTTGATGAAATATGTATCTTTAAAGTGTGTCCTCCTTATGATACTCTGAATTTCCTTGGCATCTGTTGTGATGTTTCCATTTTCATCTTCGATTTTATTAATTTGGTGTTGGAGGAGGCCGCTTGTTTGTTTTCTGGCCACCTGAAATAATCACCCAGAAACTATATTATGGATTTAAATAATAAATTTTGACCCATTAGCTCTAGGTTCTTATTTGCTAAGTCTTACATCTTAATTTAACCCATCTCCATTAATCTGTCCATCGTCATGAGGTCGTGGCCTACCAGCAAAGTTTCAGCACATCTGTCTCTGGTGAGGATGCCATGGCTTCTCCTTGACTCCGCCTCCTTTCTCCCAGCATTCGGTTTAGTTTTCTCTGCCTAGCTCTGTTCCCCTATATCTCTACTATAGGCCCAAAGCAGTTCTTTTATTAACCAATGATATTCACAGCATACAGAGGGGAATCCACATCACCTCCCCTTTCTGTTTAAATAAAAAGGAAGGTTTCAACTTCAACATAGTAAAATGACATAAAATAGTTATCAAACAAGAATTACAGTTGCAATATTTATATACATATCTTATATTTTTATCATAACTAAGGAAAACTATATTATTACTATCCATTCTTTAACTCCAGCAAAGACTCCAGAATGATGTATTACCTAAGAAAACAGGAAGTGTATTGAAAGCTACTTCCAGAACTCTAGAATTGACAGAGACTTCTCGCTGCCTGGACAGTCATCCAAAGTTCTTCTGTACTGTTGGGGCATCTAATCTTCAGCCCACAGGCCCATAGTGTCCAGCAGACTTTTCCACAAAGCAGGAAATTTCAAAGATAGTTCCACCTATATTGGCATCTTATCTATTACATTTTTCTGTGTCCTTCAGAATGTTTGGTAGACTCTTTCATAAAGTAGGAACCTTTTAGTCAATTTTAGCAGTCATTTCTCTTTGGGTCCTGCATGTCCAGTTCATCAAGCAGTCCAGGAAAGAGTAGTTTCTCACCCAAATGGCTAAACAACTCCATAAGGAGCCTCTTCAATGCCCATCTTTCTCTTGAAGTAGATTGGAACTGCCAGGAGCAGATGTGTCTCATTGTCATGAAAAGTCCTAAATTCTTAAACATTTTAAATGCCATATTTTGTAGTCTTTGAAAGGTTTGAAGAATCCCTATCCATCTGAAATACATCTCTGTACATCTAGAAAATCTAACATGACTACAAGCTTGACTATTATAGATGATTATCTATTAGCCTATACTTTTTAATTATACATTGCATTTTTAAATGAGCTACACAAACGCAATACCTTAATTAAGAGCAGAAACATATGCACGGTATAACAAAATTGTCCTTAAATTTGTATCAATAAACCAATATCCACATCAATGTAAACATCTATTGGATATCCCCCTTTAAATATAAACAAACATTTATAAACAATATTTGGGAATATGGGCATAGTTTTCTCCAAACTGATTCCTGTTGTTTATTGGGCAAAGTAATTTTTTGAGGAGTGTTCAAGGCGACCTTTCAGGGGCTCTTGGTCCATCAAACCATATTAGTCTGGAAGTATTCTATAGGTTATCATCTTCTGTGGAAACAAAAGCAGAACCTCTATTTCAAAGCAACATATACTTAGAGACCCACATTTTGAATTTAAGATACCTTTAAAATATGTATGTTGGTTTAGCTTAGAAATCCCCAGAATCAAATGTCTCTCTGCAGTCAAGAAATTCAAAGAAAATACAATAATATTCATAATCCAGACTCTGTGTATAGTTCATCTTTACGTGGCTTATTATTTTTTAATTCCCTTTAATCTATGATTGTTTATATTCTGTCTCTTTAAAGACTTTGTTTTAATTTTTTAATGATTTGCTTAAAAAATTTTAATGATTTACTTTTTAATGGAACTAGCTCTTGTAGACCAGACTGGCCTTGAACTCACAGAGATCTGCCTTCCTTCTCTATACTCTGTTTCTTCCCTCTCCCAAGCCTACGTATGTTTATCCAACACTATGACCAATTTAGAGGTCTTTTCCATCTGAATTTGTCTTTATTCTATATTTATAATTATTTTATGACCAGGACTGATTCTTAAAATGCTAAGCCCTTCTTATAAATTTAAGTGGCTCCATTGTTAGGAGAAACACAGCACTGCCTGCTTGCTCTGAAGAGTCCAACATGTTGGAAGTCCATTCACTGCCTCTGCAAGTCTTGCACATTTTCCAGTCTGCTATCACTGAATCAGGAAGACCTCTCTTAAAGGAGCCATGCCTCTGCTTGCTTCTAGCAAACAGAGCCCACACAAGAAAATGCTTCTACCAAGCCATGCTTAACTCTGTTCTTTTGTGTTTAGGATTCCTTTTTAAGCTTTATCAGGTTTTACATGGATTTAGTAGGCCACTTCTTTGTTTCCTGGCTGCCCAGAAACTGAAATAACCACACAGAACTGTATTAATTAAATCACTGCTTGGCCTTTTAGCTCTAGCTTCTTATTGGCTAACTCTTACATATTAATTTAACCCATTTCTATTAATCTGTGTATCGCCATGTGGCTGTGGCTTACTGGTTAAAGTTCCATTATCTGTCTCTAGCAGGTCTATGTGGCTTCTCCCTGTCTCTGCCTCCTATCTCCCAGCATTCAGTTTAGTTCCCTCCCCATGCCTAGCTCTGTTCCCCTATAGCTCTGCTATAAGCCCAAAGCAGTTCCTTTATTAACCAATGATATTCACAGCACACAGAGGGGAATCCCACATCAATTTGGATGATCTCTCTCCATGATTTTGTTAATTTATTTAAAGGTTTGTCCATTTTGTTGATTTCCACAAAGAACCAACATTTGGTTTCCTTATTCTTTATGTTTGTTTTTGTTTTCTATTTTACTGATTTCAACCTGAGTTTATTTCTTCCTGTCTACTCTTTCCGGCTCATATTCTTGTTTTTCTAGAACTTCCAATTGTGTTGTCATTATTTATATGAGTTCTCTTCAGTTATTTTTTGATGTAGGCAGTTATCACTATGAATTTACCTCTTAGCACTGCCTTCATTATATCCTAAGGTTGGGGAATGTTGCATTTTTATTTTATTTTATTTTTCTTCTTGATGTCTGTCTTGATGTAATTTCATTCAGTAGTGAGTTTTTTAACTTCTATGAATTTATATATTTTTGCTATTTCACTTGTTCTTGATACACAACTTTAATTCTCGGCTGTTAGATAGGATATCGGCTGTTATTTATCTCTCTTTTTTTGTTGTTGTTTAGTTTTTCAAGACAGGGCTTCTCTGTGTAACAGTTCTGGCTGTCCTGGAACTAGCTCTTGTAGACCAGACTGGCCTTGAACTCACAGAGATCTGCCTTCCTCTGCCTTCTGAGTGCTGGGATTAAAGGTGTGTGCTACCACTGCCCAGTGTTATATCTATCTTTTTTTACTTGCTTTTTGACCTAATAATTGGAGAATGTTCCGTGGGCTGCTGAGAAGCAAGTATATTCTTTTAGCGTTTACATAGATTTTTATTGTGGTTGTTAGATCCATTTGATCCATCCATCATTTAATTCCAGCATATTTCTCTCTCTCTCTCTCTCTCTCTCTCTCTCTCTCTCTCTCTCTCTCTCTCTTGTTTTTTGAGACAAGGTTTCTCTGTAACTTTGGAGTTTGTTCTGGAACTAGCTCTTGTAGATCAGGCTAGCCTCAGACTCACAGAGATCTGCCTGCCTCTGCCTCCCTAATGCTGGCATTAAAGGCATTTGCCACCACCGATTGATTTCAGGATTTTTCTCTTAATTTGTTGTCTCAATGACCTTTCTCTTGGTGGGTCAGGGTTACTGATGACTCCTGCTTTCAATATTTAAGGGTCAACATGTGATCTTAGCTGATAGTAGTGTTGATAGTAGTGCTTTTTGGTACATAAGTGATTTAAATTGTAATATACTCTTGGGTGGATCTTTCCTTTAATAAGCATATATTATTCCCTAACTCTTCTGATTAATTTTGATTTGAAGTCTATTCTGTCAGATATTAAAATAGCTGACTGTTTGTCCCTTGTTTCAATTTAAATGGAGAATTTTTTCTATCCCTGTGGTCCCTATTTCTAAAGCTAGGATGACTTTCTTATAGACAATAGATAGATGGGTTTTGTTTCTTAATTCATTGCTATGGATTTTTGGTTAGAGATTTGAAGCCATTAATATTTACATTAAATATTGAAATGGGTTTATAGGTTGCAATATTTATTTTTGAAGATTTGTATTCTTAGTTGTGCTTTGTATTTCATTAAATTATAGCTTTGTTTTCTTACTAGAGTCTCTTAGGTGTTGCTTATTCATCTCTTCATGTATGATCCTTAGTGCTCTGTTCTTTGTTATGAATTTTAAAGCTCTTTTGTGTCCTTAAAGTTCTCTTTCCTTCTTTAACTATTGCAGGTAGTTTTTCTGGGTACAGTACTCTAGGTTGTCAGTCATGGTCTTTCAGAACTTGGAATGTATTATTCCAGACTCTTCTGGCTTTCAGTTTTCACTGAGAAATATTCTGATAGGTTTTCCTTTATATGTGACTTTGGTTTTTTCTCTTGAAGTTTTTAGTAGTTTTTCTTTGTTCTATATATTTAGTGTTTAATTATGCTATGCTGTGGGGTGTTTTGTTTTTCTGGTCTTGTCTAGTTGGGGTTCTGTGTGCTTCTTCTATCTCTATGGGTATGTCCTTCTTTAGTTTGGGGATTTTTTTCTTCTGTGATCTTGTACATGATCTCATCCTTGCCTCTGGCCATTCTTCTTCCTTACTCAAGCCTATAATTTGAAGGTTTGGTCTTTACATAAGGTCTGAAAGTTACTTCATGTTCCTTTCCTGTGTTTGTTTAATTTTTTTATGCTCTCTTTTTTTTTGTCTAGATCCTTTACTTTGAGTCCTGATACTGTCTTCTGCTTGATTCGTTCAACATGAAAGACTGTTCCTGCATTTTCCAAGTGGCATATTAAGTTTTTCAATTCTTCATTTCTGCATGCGTTCTCTTCAATATTTCTATCTCTTTAATGAATTCAGTGTTCAAATTCAGAGTTACCTTAGTGTCATTCTAACGGCGAATCAATCCCACACCAGTTATGCTTTAAAGGGTTATTTATTTTGGGTGGTAAAACTTACATACACCATAAACCATCAGGAAGGGAGCCTAGTCACTGGAGCAGGAGCCGGGAGCAGGAGCCGGGACCAAGCGCTGGAACCAAGAGGCCCGAGCCGAGATCTGTGGCTCTTTTTAAAAGAGAAATATACCATGCCCCAGTGGGCTGGTATTTCAGCGGCTATTGGCTGATGGAGCGGAAGGCCCTCCCACAGCACCATGGGCTCGTGCTTCAGCGACTATTGGCTGAAGCAGCGGAAGATACTCCCGCAGCACCTCCCCCTTTTGTTTAAGTAAGAGAGTTCTAAGCCTACTACAAAATTATATACAGTAAGTACAAACCTACACAATTATATACAATAAGTACAAATATCCTATTCTAACTAGCTGAAGTCTTGTATAATAAATAACTTGGCCAAGTCATGAGAGGAAAGTAGCTACATTTATCTAGTCTTCAACCCCATAGAAGATCCAAGAAGGGAAATAATGTTACCTGAGTAATTAGGAAGTGCAATCAAAGAACTTCCAAAACATGCAACAAATCACAGAGACAACTGGCTACCTGGGCAATCACCAAAGACCTGCTTGCAGTGTTGAAGCATCCAACTTTGACTAAGGCCTAGAATAACTGACAGATTATTTTTAAAAGGCAAGAGATTTCTCAAAACCATCTTACCCTGTCTTGGCAAGATTTAACAGTTCTGTTTATCCATTTCTGGATTTTATCCATTTCAGGATTTTAACAGGCAAGAGATTTTTCAAAACCATCTTACCCTGTCTTGGCAAGATTTGACAGTTCTGTTTATCCATTTCCGGATACCGTGTATTTGTCAGTAGTTGAAGTATGGGCAGTTCCTTACCCAGAGGCCAGTTTTGTCAAGAAGACAAGCTCCAAGTGGAGTGTCTTTGGTGCTCAACAATCTCTCGGGAATAGGTCAGTATTGCCAGGAGTGATTGTGTCTCACTACACAGAACATTAAGATTAAATTAAATGCCATTTTCTACAGCTCTTCGAAGAGGTTGAAGACTATTTATATATAATCTCTATGTATCTAAAGAACCTGATTAGTCTAACTATAAATATGACAGACATAGATGACTATTCTAACTACAACTAAGTTACAATTAATTAACTGTAATTAAGATCTACAATTCTTAACATGTATCTAACTTAAAGACTAAGAGAATAAACAACTGTGCAATAAATGAGGACAATGACCTCCAAATGTAAACAATAACTATCAATACATAAACAACATATGAGTATCTTAATCAGAGGTAGAAATGTACACTGCAATATGGTATACATATATCAATACAATATATATCAATACATAAAAAATGTTTTAAACAGGTAGAAGCATGCATACATACAATATTCACTATACGCCGATGTAATTATCTATAAACAATAACTCACAAATACCATTATTATCTATCCAATTATCCCCCCCTTTTTTCCCAAAAGATCACTGAGCTTATAAAATTCCTTTCCCAACTCTCAACCGTATACTAATTATAATCAATCCCTAAATATTGTTCCTAAACCTGAGGACAAACTTTGCTGAGAGAGGGGACATCGTCCTCTAGAATTACTTCCAGCTGTCATGGGGGTATGGTTCTTTCTGGAGGATCCTGTGAAACTAAAATGATGGTTAAATTTCAAGGTCAATGTCTTTTAAAATTGCAAACAGTCTCTGAGTATTTGGTGGAGGTCTGGCCAGAATGTTGTTCAAGATGTGCACCATTTCAGCTAACCAAGTTGGAATCATCTGTGCAGCTGATACCCGGAACAGGACTTGTAGTAGCACTATCAGTATCATGACGTCATATCAACCGAGTGGAGTTGTTGTTATGTTGTTACGGGGGTCCCATCTTCTTCCTGGAAACTTCAAATGTCAGTGCAGAAAGAGCTCGTTGTTCATTGTGGAAAACTTCAACATTAATTATATAGACATATATAAACATATATTCAATGAAAGGTATGATAGACATATTCGATGAAAAGTGTGATAGATATGAAGAAAAGCAAAGATGTTTTCTAAACTCATATTTCTTTCCGTCTCATATCATGGCTCTTGACATAAGACAGAAACTCCAGAAACTCTGGGTTTTTCTCCTAACAACAGGCTTGGAATTAGAGAGGGACCAATCCAAGAGTCCAACTCCAAAACCAGCTCTATAAATTCAGAAATATGATTTAGTATATTCCAGAGCTTCATACTCACAGAACCTATTCAGTTTTCTTGATAATCCATATTGGGTAGTTATTTGTCCATCTGTCAGTATTCAAACATCCAGGGTCCTTTGAAGTTTCAAAGACGAACGTTTTCCTGTGGAGACAAGAACAGAACTCTGCCCCCATTTTATGTTTTTCTTACCACCTGTATGGTCATCATCATTGTAGATGCTATCATTTCTCCGTTCCAAGAGGTTTCTTCTCTTCAGATCTAACCTTTATTAATTTTGATGGTATCCACAATTTTTCTTCTCCTATGGAAACAAGAGCAAAACCCCTTCCCCAACGCAACACATCTCCTGGCTTCCACTGTGAGGTCAGCACATCCTTGAAATAAATTGGTTGATTTAATTCAGCAGACTTTTCCAATATCCAATGTCTTTCTGCAGCCGTTGTCCCTTTCTCATTAGCATTGAGAAAATTCAAGGTTAATAAAGCATTATGTAACCTATTCCTGGGGGTATTTTCCACCCCTTTCTGTTTGTTCAACATATCTTTTATAGTTCGATTTGATCTTTCTATAACTGGTTGACCTGTAGGATTGTATGATATACCTGTAACATGCTTAATATTATAATAAGCAAAAAATCGTGTCATTTTCCTAGAAACATAAGCTGGACCATTATCCGTCTTTATCTGTGTAGGTATACCCATGATGGCCATAACTTCTAATAAATGAGTGATTACTGAATCAGCTTTTTCTGAGCTTAAAGCAGTTGCCCATTGGAAACCTGAGTACATGTCAATGGTGTGATGTACATATTTTAATTTGCCAAATTCTGGAAAGTGAAACATATCCATCTGCCAAATTTCATTCCTTTTAATACCCTTTGGATTAGTCCCTGCAGGCAATGGTGTTTGGTTATAAAAAGAGCAAGTAGGGCATTTCTTTACAATCTCCTTAGCTTGTTGCCATGTAATAGAAAACTCTTTTTTCAAACCTTTGCTATTGACATGATGGTTTTTATGAAATTCAGATGCCTGCAGCACACTACCAATCAATAATTGATCAATATCTGCATTACCTTGTGCTAGAGGACCTGGCAGACCCGTATGGGATCGGATATGTGTTATATACATAGGGCAGAGCTTGTTTCTGATCATGTCTTGTACCTGGATAAACAATGAGGTCAGTTCTGTATCATCAGGTATAAATTCAGCAGTTTCAATATGCAAAATAACTCTTTCTGCATATTGTGAGTCAGTAATTATATTAAGAGGTTCTTTAAAATCCCTAAACACCATAAGGATGGCATATAATTCTGCCTTCCGGACAGAATCATAAGGACTTTGTTCCACTTTACTCAATTCTTCTGATTTGTAACCTGCTTTCCCTGATTTATTAGCATCGGTATGAAATGTACAGGCTCTGGTTATTGGAGCATCATGGACAATTCGAGGGAGGATCCAAGAAGTTCTCTTTATAAAGTTAAGTCTCTTGCTTTTTGGGTAATTGTTATTGATTTCTCCCAAAAAATTAGCACAAGCTCTTTGCCATGGTTCATTGTCTTCCCACAACTTTTTTATCTCATCAGCAGTGAAAGGCACTATAATTTCTGCTGGGTCTATACCTGCTAATTGACGAAGTCTCAATTTTCCTTTTATAATCAATTCAGAGACTTTTTCCACATAAGTTTTTAATTTTTTACTTGGTTTGTGTGGTAAAAAGATGCACTCTAAAATAGTATCTTCCCTCTGCCTTAAAATTCCCGTAGGAGAAATTCTGGAAGGCAATATGACTAGAATGCAACTAAGATTTGGATCCACCCTATCTACATGTGCCTCCTGTAATTTTTCCTCAACCATCGTCAGTTCCTTTTCTGCTTCAGCTGATAACTCTCTGGGACTATTCAAATCTTTGTCACCATCTAAGGTTTTGTTTAAATGAATTATTAGATCAGGTGTTATCCCAACAGCTGGTCATAGACTGGAAATGTCTCCTAATAATCTTTGAAAGTCATTAAGAGTTCATAACCGGTCTCTCCTGATTTGTGCCTTTTGAGTCTTAATTCTATGTAAACCTATTTTATAACCTAAATAATTAACAGAATCTCCTCTCTGAATTTTTTCAGGAGCAATTTGCAATCCCCATTTAGGTAATACTATTTTTACTTCTTCAAACAGCCTTTCTAAGGTGTCTCTGTTTTTATCAGATATCAGGATATCATCCATATAGTGGTATATTATGGACTTAGGAAATTGTTTGCGTATAATTTTCAATGGTTGGCTTACAAAATATTGGCACAGGGTGGGAGAGTTTAACATTCCCTGTGGGAGGATAGTCCACTGGTACCTCCTTGCAGGCTGAGAGTTATTATAGGTAGGCACTGTGAAGGCAAACTTTTCTCTGTCTTTTTCTTGTAATGGTATAGTGAAGAAACAATATTTAAGATCAATAACTATAAGAGGCCATCCCTTTGGTAACAGGGAGGGCAGAGGAATTCCAGATTGCAGGGGGCCCATAGGTTGAATAACCTTGTTGATAGCTCTAAGATCTGTCACCATTCTCCATTTACCAGATTTTTTCTTAACAACAAATACAGGAGAGTTCCAAAGGCTGGTAGATTCTTCTACATGTCCAGCATCTAATTGCTCTTGTACCAGCTGTTCTAAAGCCTGTAACTTTTCCTCAGCTAAAGGCCACTGTTTAGTCCATATTGGTTTCTCAGTCAACCATTGTAGAGGCATGGCTGTTGGTACCTCTGAAGGGTCATCAATTGTGTTGTGTTCTTGTATAGCTCTAATGGCTTGTGTCTGCCATCTGTAATATCTTGTAATATTGTCCTTAGAAATATAGGCTCTGGAAGCAGAGGAATGTTAATTTGGGTATTCCATTGCTGCAATAGGTCACGGCCCCATAAATTCACTGCAATATTGGCTACATATGGCCTTAGTTTTCCTATTTGTCCGTCTGGACCTATACAATTGACCCATCTCATGCTTTGTCTTACTCGAGATAGGGTTCCAATTCCTAAGAACTGAATATCTACCTCCTGAAGAGGCCAATGCGGATGCCAAGATTCTGGAGTAATGATACTTACATCCGCACCTGTGTCCAGTAAGCCAATAATAAATTTGCCATTTACACACACTCTTAGCTGTGGTCTTTGTTCATTTATAGAAGTCTGCCAGAATATTCGTTTACTTTGTCCTCTTAGATTTCTTGATTCATTCACCACATTTAATTCATCCTTCAGGCCATTATTGCTTTTAACAGCAGGCATGGGGCATTCTAATTTCCGTGAAGAGGCACGTTCTCTGCAGTGATCGGAAATGACTGGACCACATTTGCCATGGGGGCCTTCGAGAGGCCCCCTATTGAGTTTCCCGATGGCAACGGGTTGCCCTGTTTATCTCTTGCTGACCTACACTCATTCGTCCAATGCCTGCCCTTTCCACATCTCCTACATAAACCTGAAGGCTGAGTCCTCCTATTCCTGTTATTCCTAGAAGAGGCATTATTCCTGGAATTCCATTGTCTGCAGTCCCTTTTCATGTGTCCCATTTTGCCACAATGAAAGCATTTTGTAATCTGATGTCTCCTTTTACCTTTGGAAATTGCTTCTTGCACCCATGTTTCATTGCCATAATCAAATATATCAACATTCATTGTATGTAAAACCCATTCATCCAAAGGCACTGATCTGAGCTTTAAAGTCCCCAGGATCCTTTTGCATTCTACATTGGCATTCTCATAAGCCAAAGACTCAGTTACTATATTTCTTGCTTCTGGATCAGGTATCCCTATTTGTACAGCCTTAGTTAGTCTTTGTAAAAAGTCACTAAAGGGTTCTCTCTGACCCTGTTTGACCCTGATATACGATTCTACTCTCTGACCTGAGTCTTGAACCCTGTCCCAGGCCCTTAGAGCTGCTGTAGCACATATGGATAAAATGTTTTCATCATAAAGAGCTTGTTCCTGAGGATCAGAGTAAAGTCCTTCCTCTAGAATTTGATCTAGAGAAACTTCAATTCCTTTCGCTGATTCTTGTTGTTGTAAAAGTCTGGCCTCTTGTTTGAATAGGCATTTGAAATGCCATAAAGGTCTGTTCTCTAGGACAGCTGACGTGAGCTGGTTCCAATCTTGAGGGTGGCCCTGCTGCTCAGAGCCCAGGATTTTAACATCTCCCTAACAAAGGATGAATGTAGTCCATAATTCACAATTGCTTATTTAAATTCTTTCAGATCATTCATATGTATAGGCTCCCATGTATGTTCTTTAATGACCTTAGGGTTTTTGGAGCCGGTTATCTTTTCTGATGTTATTACTGGAAAGGCAGGTATAACTCTATGTAGACTGAGAGTTTTTTGAGGTGAATGTTGCCTTTCTACCTTTTGCTCCTGTTCATCAGAGTCTATGATTTCCTCAGTCTTAGTAAATCTGCTCACCATTGCCTTCTGTAAGTCCTGAATCTCCTGTCCAGTATTATGCTCCAAAGCCTTCATTAACGATTCTAAGGCATGGAGCTTGTCCGTCAGAGACACCATTTCCTTCTTGGACACAATCCTCATGGCATGTACTATGCCTTTTTGTATGGAAATCCTGTCAATTAATCTATCATACCCTTTTGATAAAGTTCGATTTTCACATTCAATGGTTATAATCCTCTCAGCTAATGTTTCAGCACTTACAGTCATGGACTGGAGGTTACGAGTCATTTTGGTTGTCCCCTCCTCCAGAGCAGTGAAGCTCCCTTCTAAAGAAGCAATATCAGACTGTACCTTCTTGATATTTTGGTCAGTCGACCGAGTCATATCAGACAAAGATCTAGTCTCCTCCTTGAGAACTCCAAACTCTTTTTTGAGGAGGTTGGTATCAGTCTGAATTGTTCTTAAGGTTTTAATCTCTGCCCTCAGCATTGTAGATTCAGTCTGTAAGGACTGTATCTTTCTTATAAAATAGTCAAACACCAGAAAAGCGACAGATCCCAGGAATAACAAAGTAAGAGGAATATTCCTTCAGAATATCCTTCATAGCACAATTAAAAAAACCATTGAACTTTTGGATAGTAATATTTTCTGACATTTTCAATCAAAAGAAATTGTACTTGTATGTATGTATGTATGTATGTATGTATGTATTTTCAACTGAAAAGAAAAATCTTACCTGTAATGACCATTGCCTGCCAGTAGGAGGTGGGGCGCACCTGAATCCACGTGGCAATGGCGTCGAATCAGGAAGTAAACTCTAGAATATATACACTCAAATCCAGAGGTTAAATTCACAGATCACAAAAGGTCAGAGAGCTTCTAGTGGCCAATAAACAAGGCAGCCTGGCCTATCCTGGCCGGGCTCTCCTGCCCTGCCGTTCTGTTCAACCCGATGCAGAGGGTCGCGACACAGCCACTGCGCTGTTGCTAAAGAGGCCTAGTGCTTTGGGCCCCGTGTCCCTGTGCTGGAATTAAGGGTCAAGCTGCTTGCAGCACTCCCAATCAGTTATGGCGGATGGCAGAGGTTTCAAACAGCTTGCTGGAACTTCAAAGGGAGCTTGCGCTGTGAGCTCTTTGACTCACGTTGCAAGGAAAAATTTAAAAATCCGTACAGAACAGGGCAAAGTAGGCTGGCAGAAACTGTCCGGACCTGTGTATCCTGGGAGGCATGGAGGTTATGACTGAGGGAGGGCTCGTGCCAAGACCAGCTGGCCAAGCCGAGCCGGCGGTAGGTAGCCAAGCCAGAGGCCGAGCTGGAGGTGAGGGGGTGGGGTGGTTCTTAAACCAAACGCTGGGCGCCAAATAACAGCGAATCAATCCCACACCAGTTATGCTTTAAGGGGTTATTTATTTTGGGGAGTAAAACTTACATACACCATAAACCATCAGGAAGGGAGCCTAGTCGCTGGAGCAGGAGCCGGGAGCAGGAGCCAGGACCAAGCGCCGGAACCAAGAGGCCCGAGCCAAGATCTGTGGCTCTTTTTAAAAGAGAAATATACCACGCCCCAGTGGGCTGGTATTTCAGCAGCTATTGGCTGATGGAGCGGAAGGCCCTCCCACAGCACCGTGGGCTCGTGCTTCAGTGACTCTTGGCTGAAGCAGCGGAAGATACTCCCGCAGCATCATTCAGCTATGTGTTTATACATTCTTGGGCACTTTCAAGGGTTTCTTGTTATGGGAGTTCAGTGAAGTTGTTCTTCTTTCTCTGTTGTATCCAACTGTTGGAAAAAGGTATCTCGTGTATTTTTCTATGGCTTCTAATTGGATTGGGAGGAAAAGTAGGATATCAGTTATTCTATTAAGACCCCATTAATCATAATGATTATTCATGAATGCTAATATTGGTACAAGCCACTATTGTTAATGTCTTCCTAGATTACACAGCTCTATCAAGTTTTGCCACTGACATATATCTTTCTTTGCAGCAATGTGGGCCCAATAGCTGTTGTGAACCTAAAACTTGTGTTCTGAAACAAGGAAATAAATGTGACAGCATGTCTCCCTTACAAACCTGCTGCCGATCTTGTCAAGTAAGGTTTAAGTTTAGTGACATTGTATAAGCACATATGAACTATACAGGGGATGTATTGACTTATGACTACAGTTTTATGTGAAAGCAAATTACCTTTTAAGTGAAGAAAAAGATAATGAATTAAGGATTCAGTTTCTTATTTTGTGACATTCTCTCCATTGCTGCAGTCTTTGCCTAATATCGTATTTCTATTAACTTGGTGCTACCCCCCGACTCTTCTTCTGTGTGTGGCAGAGTTTCTCTGACCCGTGCTGTGCTTGAGCTCATTCTGTAACCCTGGATGTCCTTGAATTTACAATCCCCCTGCCTCAGTATCCCAAAAACTTGGAATTACAAGACAGTACCACAAGGTCCAGTTAACCATTTTCCTTTTCGTTTTAACTTATAACAGAATTGACAAGTCTTCCACAATTGCAAACTATGGTGTAAACATTTCTATTTTTAAAAATTGACTTAATTAAAATATTTTCACCCTACAAGCCTATTTTCCAAAGCTAACAGTTGTTTTTGCTTCCTTGAATGAAAGGCCAATGGAGTGTGTTCCTGTGTGCGCATGTGCACGCACATGTGCTCACAGTGGCCTGTATGGGTAACGTGGCCCATATGGGGGCCAGGTGCTGACACTGGGATGGCTTTCCTCTATTGCTTCTCTACTTTAGGTCTTGGATCTATGTCTCTGTCTCAGCTGGAAGCCTGATACTTCAGTTACACTGACTGGTGCATGAACCTTTGAATCTGCTTGTCTGGCCTACCACCCCCACACCTGCACTAGTCCTGGGTTTGCTGATGCACACGGCCACACCCAGCTTTTATGTGTGTTCTGGGAATGTGCGCTCAGTTCCCCATGCTTTGCAGCAAACCCTTTCCCCATTGAGTCATTCCCTGATCCCAGAGCATAATTTTTCTTATACCAATCCTTCTATTTCTCTGCCCTATCCCTTGTTTTCATATAAGCATTCAGCTTATTTTTAAGTGAATAGCACAGCAACTTATACTAAGAGATTGAAAAACACTAAGGAATCAAAGGAACACACGACCAATATACTGTTTTGAAATACTTGTGAACACAGTATTGTTATATATAATTTTTTTTCCTGTTAGTTTTTACCAAAAAACCATGTATGCAGACCCCCAAAGCATGCAAAATGTGATATTCCTGAAGTCTGCAATGGGAGCTCAGGAAAATGTCCATATGATATAACCATACGCAATGGGAACACCTGCAGGGACGGCGGGTTTATTTGTTACAATGGAGACTGTCCAGACCTGAATAAACGCTGCGAGGAGATATATGGAAAAGGTAAATTTTTTGTTACATCTAAATCAGTGACTCATGCTTTCTTTTCACATTGCTCAAACAATAGGAACCACCATGTAGATTTCAATTTTTATTTAATATTTACATTGTTTCACAAATATTTTTTTATTGAAGTGTGAATGTCAAATACAAAATGGCTTTGGGTATAGGACTTGATAATTGATATCTGTACACATACTTAGATATTTGGTATAAACAAGCTAATTAAAAAATACACATAAAACTTCCCTTAGGTACTGCTTTCTCTTTTAGCTTTAAATAAAATATTAAGATCTAAGCTCTTAGCAAATTTCAAATATATAAGAGAGTAATGTTTCCTATTTTCATGAGGTTGTATTTTAGCTCCTTTAAGCTGAACCACTTTATATAAATCAGACCTTGAACCTCTTGACTGTTATCTCTTTTCCCCTTCCCCGGGTCCCTAAAAACTACCTTTTCATACTGTGCTTCTGTGAACTTGACAGTCTTAGATTCACGTGTAAGTGAGATTGCTAGCATAGTTTTCACTGCTGTACCTGACTCATTTCAATTAGCACAATGTCTTGTAGAGATTCAGTCTTGTGACAAAAAGCATCAAATCTATGCCTAAATAGCACTTGATATTTAAATATCCTATCTATCATCTACCGATCTGTCTATTTATCTAGCCATCTATCTACCTACCTACTATCTGTCTGTCTATGTATTACCTGTATGTATGTATGTATCTATCTATCTATACATCTATCTCTTACAAATTATTTTTAAATTATGTTTAATCTGTTCATTATTTTTAATTTAAAAGTCAATGCACTTTTAGGTTGTTTTAAAATGTTGGCTGTTGTGAAGCCTGTGATAACGAGCCTGGAACTGTGCATATCTCCTTGGGAAAATGCTTTCATTCCCCCTTAAATACAGCAAGGTGGAATTCTGAATCATGAGATAACTCTGTATTGAGTCCTTTTTTTTAAAAAAAAATTAAATTAATTTTTAAAAACAATCTTTTCTCATTTTACACACCAATCTCAGTTCCCACTCCCTCCCCTTCTCCTACTCCTCTCTCTGCCTTCGCCCCTCCCCACCTCCCATCCACTCCTTAGAGAGGGTGAGACTTCCCAGTTCTTAAAGAAGTTCTCAACTGTTTTCAATAGATTCTATAACCAGCTCATACTTCTGCCACCAACGGCTGAGTGCCCCTTCACTGTCACCCCATCCCCGTTACCAATGGCTGAGTGCCCCATCCCTGTCACCCCATCCCCGTTACCAATGGCTGAGTGCCCCATCCCTGTCACCAATGACTGAGTGCCCCATCCCTGTCATCCCATCCCCGTCACCTATGGCTGAGTGCCCCATCCCTGTCACCCCATCCCTGTCACCAACAGCTGAGTACCCCATCCCTGTCACCAATGGCTGAGCACTTCCACCCACCATGCTCACCAATGTTTGTTAGCTTTTGTCTTTTTTGGCATCCACCTGGACATCTGTGAGACATTTCACTCTGGTTACTCTTTTGTATTTGCTTGATGATTAGTGATGTTGAACAATATTAAAAATACTTGTGATTTCCGTTGGTTTGCTCTGTGGAAGCCGGTGAGACCTCTTGCCGGTTTGGCCACCAACAGCTATCGTCTCCAAACCTTTCTGAAAAAGGAAATGCCATAGTGTTTCTCTCCACATTTCCAAGAAGTAGCTCCTGTCACACGGCTTCTAGAACAGAGGGACAGCCACTTCCAGATCCAACGGAATCCCGCCTGGGTCCTGCTCTAAGCAATGGGTACCATATGTGTACCCATTGCTTAGAGCACTTGAGCTACACTCACAGAAAACCAGCCAATTCCCAGGCCACTGAAATGGTCGTCTTTTGTGTGTTTGTCTTCCAGATCCTGCGTATGGGTCTGCTCTATGCAAGAGACTTATTTCCGCTTTAAGGTTCTCTACATAGGTTGATAGGAAGAGATGGGAAAGATATCTTTATTATATGATGGTAAAGAAGTCAGCTCCTCAAGAAGATATATTGTAAATTTATGAACACCTAAACATATAAATCAAGTATGAAGGGGAAGGGAGACCGTAAGACAGCAAGAGAAGGGGAATTTAATTCATCACTTTGCACAAGATGATTGTTCTGGCAGACGATAGGCTAGGAAGCTGTTGGTTACTTTTCTGGATTACTATGAAGAAAAACCCCTGTTTGTCTATGCAAATTTTCTCTTGGTTCCCTCTGTAGGATCTTTGAATGATGTTGGTTTAACAACCACTCAGTTGGACTTGCAAGAGAGAAACTAAAATGTCTTTCAGTAAGGTGAAACTGCATTGGAAAACTTATCTGGAAAGACCACAAAAGAGTTTGTTTCAAATATTATGCTTAAAAAATATATCTAGGGCTGGAGAGATGGCTCAGCCATCAAAGGCAAAAAAAAAAGTCCTCTATAGTTTCAAATAGAACAGATATAGTTCATATTTAAGGTCCTGGTATTGTTTGCCAAATTCCTATGAAAGAGAAATGGACATGGTTGACAGTCAACCAGCGTTTGGTGCCAGTTGATTATGTATGGTCCTTATTAAGCATGTAACTATTTAGTTAGCATCTTAATCGGGTGGAGAAGCCTTCCTTCTTACCTTGAGAATATGGACAAGAATTGGGTGAGAACATCAAGGTTGAGACCAGGATTCCTATTCTTACGGAGCTTACATTTCAATGTGGGAGGCATCAGATGAATAAAAGAATGTATGGATAGACAAATAAAAAATGAATAAAATGGAAAAAATGCATGGTGATATAAGCGACATTAGCAAATGTAAACAAGGGATCAAATAGTGCAAAACTATAGGCAGGGTGACAAACAGCGATCAAACAGCGCGAAACCACAGACAGGGTGACAGGACAGTACCTGACTGCCTAGGGTCTGGGGAAAGGAAGCAGCAGGGAAAAATGGGAACGGTGAGAAGGAGCCAATCAAGGCATGGCTTGGAGAGCATTCCAGGGAGAGGAACTTAGCCAATGTTTGAGTACTCCGTGGGATGTGGATGTGATGCGGGTCACATAGCCAATGTTTGAGCACTCCGTGGGATTGGATGAGATGCGGGTCACAACCATTGGAAAACGCTTATTTCCAATGGTCTTGGGCGTTCCAGCTATCAATTTATTTTTACATAAGTAAATTGCCTAATAACTGTAATTTTGCTGCAGAAGGTGTCTCAGTCCCCAAGACTGTCAGAAAGAGTGTCTCCCCATGGCTGTGACACACGGGGGGTGGGGGAGAACTGCTGATGGAAGGCCTGGTTGGAGTTGGACTCTAACTCAGTGTATCAGGATCAGAAAAATGCCCCCCTTTTTATTTTAGTATATGCTAAACCAGTTGAGATATTTAAGAGGCCAAAACTATGGTTTTGCTTTAGTGAAGATCACTGTAGTTGTGTTTTTGTGGTAGATAGTATGGGTGGGAACCCCTGGAAAGCAACATGGTAGAGAAGGTGAGACATGACCTCACTTAGGCTGGCCTTATGGGCAGCGTCAAGATTAGGAGATGGAGGTAGCTAGTGAGGGGAAATGGTCTCAGGACCATTTCTAAGTTTGGCCTCATCATCTGACTGACTAACAGTATAAAATAAAAGAGGGTATGGATAAAACAGGGTTTGGTTAGTGATGTTAAGTTGAAATATCTATTAGTCAAAGGCAAGATCAGTTCTATGTCAGGTAAGAAAGCGGACGTTCCTGTGGGCTCTCAGTTGATGTAGAGTGAATGACCTACTGTGTTGAATTAACTCTGATTGTGGTTAGGGAAGGCAGTGCCAAGCCCTTTACTGCTCTGTGATCTTTTTGAAGCATTACCTCGTTTGCAGCAATAACCAATATTTTTATTTCTTTATAAATAAAATATTTATACAGTATTTTATTGTTCTAGTACCCTCTTTGAATAGCAATCTATTAAAGCGGGTCTATTATTTGATTGTATTTTGTAGGACTTGATAATGTCATACAGGGAATCATAATACAGTATCTTGTTCCTGAATAGGTGACGTCTGAATAGGTTACTTAGGAGTCTTGGTAGATGCCTTAGATTTAAGGCGTCATTCCTTAGATGATTTATTTGCAAAAATGCTTTCCTTTTAATGTCTCAGTCTCAGTTTGGGAAACTAAGTTTGGTTAAAAGCAAGCCTCTAGTACTGATGGAAAAGTGTGTGTAAGACAACCTCTCCCCACGAGTTTCATGCCCAGTTGCTGTGGGGACCTGGGAGAGGGAAGGTTTATGAGAGTTTATGATTCCGGGTTACACCATCCTTTCAGGAAGATGTGAGTAGACGGAGACGGCCGCTCACATCCCATCTGCTGTCAAGGGCAGAGAGAACGCATGATGCCTGCTTCCTTGTGCTTAGCCCTGTGCTGTTCTTTATATAGTTCAGGACTCAGCGTAAGGACTAATGCCACCCATGGTTGGCTGGGTCAAACCTTACACAGACAGGCCAGGCCAATCTAGACACTCCCTCACTGAGACACCCGTCCCATGCTATTCTATATTGTCATGCTGACATTAAAACCAACCAACTTACGGCCTATGTTTCAGAACCTAACCCATCTCAGAATTCTGGCACTTCCTATTAATGCCCCTAAGTTACAAATCTGTCAGCGGATTAACTCCCTGGTTAGAGCAGACACTCACGATGCAGTTTTACCCTTCCATGATTTCATGCAGTACCCAGGACGAAGCCTTCAGCAGTAGTCCATTTGGGAAGACTTGCCTGCTATTGAGCAATGGTGCCTTATGTTGCTGTCTGTGACAAAGCCCACCCTGTACACACGTCTCTAATTCTCCCTTCTCTTGTATTCTCTATTATGGGATTGAATACAGTGTAGCAAAGCATCATTAAGTTATAGTCATGGACACCACCTTTCTCTCAGAACTTTCTCTGTCCTTATGACTTATTAAGAAACTGAGTTAGGTAATAATGGA
The DNA here is from genome assembly GCF_982192425.1 of Myodes glareolus. Classification (NCBI taxonomy): domain Eukaryota; kingdom Metazoa; phylum Chordata; class Mammalia; order Rodentia; family Cricetidae; genus Myodes; species Myodes glareolus. Next base: position 47,213,932 of record NC_142048.1, read on the forward strand.
GACAGAGGTTAAGGAAATACAGTGTATGAGGACATGGAGGAACATACAAATATATTTTAATCTAAATATATTTCAAATTTTGATAGGTTCACGGAATGCTCCATTTTCCTGCTATGAAGAGATCCAGGGTCAAACTGATAGGTTTGGCAATTGTGGTAAAGACCGGCAAAACAGATATATATTCTGTGGATGGAGGTGTGCCACACAGAACAATACTCTTTATGTTATATACTTATTTTACTTAGCTTTTGTCCTTAGTATATGCCACAAATTCCAGTTGTTTCACATGCCCCATGTGCACGGCAGTGAATCTGAAGGCCAAGGGAAGGTCCAGGCCTGAACATTGTTCTGCTACGAGATAACATACAAAGAATTTATTTGTAGGTGATCATTTGGTCCCTAACTCCAAATTTAAAACCGATGTTCACAGTGCCCACAAAGTCTTTCCTTCCAAAGTTACTGTTTTTTTCTTCTAAAAATATTTATTAAGATCCTGCTATGTACTAGACACTGAGTTAAATAATAGTTGGCACACATATACACACCGACAGACATATACATACACAGATATAAAGACACACACAGACATATGTATGCACACACGTACACAGACACACATATGCACACACACACACACACATACGCACAGACACACACACACACACATGTTCAAACCATTGGTAGATTATCAAATGCACCATGGCCTTTGAAACTTCTTTGAATTGTTTATGCTTCCTGATTAAAACTGACTTATAAGCTTTGAATCTGTAATGTCTACAGAACTTTTTTGGAACTGTTAATCTAGAATACCACCTTGTCTTAAATTTCTATAAGGACTTATTTTATTTATGGCATTATGGTGGGATTTTTTTAAAAATCACGTTTAATATCAATTACAAAGGTCCTTGAGGATACATGTAATAAATTTATTCATTTGTGATTATTTTTTCATTATTACAATTATTCATCACTGTCTCTAACTGATTACTTCACAGTAACTATATAATCTACAGAATAAACAAGAGACTGAGTAATAATGAATATTTTATATCAGTGTGTGTCAGTTTTCTACCTTAAATATTTAAATACACATATCATATCTTCTCTATGTTGGTATAAATGCTGAGTCATGGTTTTTAATCAAATAATGACAAAGTATTTCTAATAACCACCTAATGCATGCTAATCATTTTTATGTTCTCAGGAATCTCATCTGTGGGAGATTAATTTGTACATACCCCAGCCGAACTCCATACAACCCACCTAATAATAGCACTGCTTCTGTGATCTATGCTTTTGTTCGAGACCATGTATGTATCTCTGTGGACTTTGGATCGAGTGTCCAAGACGATCCGCTCAAGGTCCTTAGTGGTTCTATGTGTGACCAGGATAGGGTGAGTCACTTGTAAGCAGTTTATCAAAAATCTTGTTTTATTTGGGCCGGGTGGTGGCGTACGCCTTTAATCCCAGCACTCGGGAGGCAGAGGCAGGTGGATCTCTGGGAGTTCGAGGCCAGCCTCATCTACAAGAGCTAGTTCCAGGACAGGCTCCAAAGCTACAGATAAACCCTGCCTTGAAAAACAAAACAAAACAACAACAATAAAATCTTGTTTCTTCTATTATTTTTGGTCAGCATTTTCATATTAAAGTATCCAACTGTGACTTGCGCTGTCTAATCCTAAATATTTGGAGGGAGAAATGAGTACCTTTAGCTGATGTTTAGCTGGTAATAGAAAAATAGAAATGTTTCATTTCTTTAGAACTTCAGCATAATGAGGGAGGGCTAGAGTGTGGAGAGAAGAACTCTCGGGAATAGACTGTGCTCAAGTACTTCACAAAGCATTTTTCATCTGAGAGGAAATCCACTTAGCTTTCGAGGCTCACTGGATTAGGCCACTCCTGAAGTCAGGATGCCTAGAATTATTATGTGACATTTTACCGGCCACCTGAACAATGTGTTGTGTTTCTAGAATAAGTAATTTTGGAGATAACAGCATTTCCTTGAGAGGGCTTTTGTGGAAACTAAAGTGGGTTACATAAAACGAATGCAACAATGCTTAGCAATAGTTTGAGCTAAGTATAGTTTGACTGATTTTACTTTGCGTCCATGACCCCAACTCTAGAAAATACATAGGGATTGAATTTTCCTCAGAATCTCATTTAATTTCTGACCACACCTGCATTTGTGTGGAAACACGTCATATCATGTTTTATTAAAGCTACCTACTTCCCAGACTACATGAGAGCTGTTTCAAATGCCAGCCCCTATATTTTTGGTGTAGATGCATAGGAAAAATTCAGTTTCTCTGTTTCTTCCCGTGTTCTAACTCTCTACCTCTCACATCACAGAGGTGCGTTTGTTACGATCATTATCGCCCTGTCTTTAGAACACTTGGGTGTACCCAAATAATCTCAAAATCCTCAGTGATTAACACACGCAGTCCCAAATATCACACCATTCAAACAATCAAAGCGCAACAGAATTAAAATAAATATATTATGGACGGTGGTGGTGCACGCCTTTTATCCCAGCACTCGTGAGGCAGAGGCAGGCGGATCTCTGTGAGTTCGAGGCCAGCCTGGTCTACAAGAGCTAGTTCCAGGACAGCCAGCTGTTATATAGGGAACCCTGTCACAGAGACCCAATATATACATACATCTAGTACTACTTTTTTAAACTAGTAAGAGTAGACATCAACATTTGAGGAATGCTGCAAAATGACTAGCCTTAAATTTATAGCAGTGAATGGTTGTGGTTTTGATATTAAATTTCTGATTACAATGTTAAGATAGGGCTGGAGCCCTCTGACTTGGAGACTTCTTTCTGCTTTCTCTAGATTTGTTTAAACAGTGAATGTGTAGAAACAAGATTCTTTAAGATTGAGTCACAGATTTGTGCAAGCCAGTGCAACGGAAATGGAGTAAGTAGCCCCATGTTCCTTGAGTGTTCCACAGCATCAGGAATGTATTGGTCTCATTTGGGGTTCACAAGGCACCAAGGCCTACTGACACCTGGGAACTGAAGTGCACAGTCAAACTCAGTAGCTAAAATTAATGTTAGAAAATGTTTTTAGTGAAGTCCAATTGATAATGACTTTAATAAATTCTGTTACAGTGAGGCACTTTTCCAAGGGCATTAAAAACCTAAGTAGTTATGGGTGGTGGTGCACGCCTTTAATTCCAGCACTTGGGAGGCAGAGGCAGGCGGATCTCTGTGAGTTCGAGGCCAGCCGGGTCTACAAGAGCTAGTGCCGGGACAGCTAGGGCTGTGTTACACAGAGAAACCCTGTCTCAACACACCCCGGCGAAAAAGGAAAGATAAAGGAACCTAAGTAGCCTGTTCACCAAAGGAGATAACTCTCCTGTTTGTGAGTCTGTGGGTTCATAAAAATGTCAGCTTCATCTCTCTCTTGAAAATACATCTTTGTATTTATAGTATAGCACATCTCTATGCTTACAAAAGAACTGATTGACAAGTACAAGCCCCTCCCCCTCACGGCAGTGTCACACAGCACGGCGTTATATCCGTTATAACTGGTGACAGACTTCAACCGGTTATTGTCACCCAAAGTCTGGTGTTTAACAATGCAATCTTAGGATCACTCGGTGTCTTCCGTCTGTGGGCATCGTTTATTTCTGCACCGTGCAGTGTCCTCTGTACTTGGCTTATCTACCCTTCTTTTCCTCTACCCACCAGCAGCCCCTGATGCTTGTACTGACTTCACAATGTTTCTGAATACACACTTCTCAAAAGTGTTCTGCACTGAGCTCTTGTCTCCTCCCGCCTTATATTCCCCTCTCAGTCCAGCCATATTCCTTCCTGTTTCCATCTCCCTAGAGCTGGGATTAAAGGTGTGAGCCGCCACCTCCTGGCCTCTAGTGGCTTAGGACTGCACTCTGATCTTCAGCAGTAGGGAGGTGGGTGATGGGAAAAGAGAGGGCAATAGGGGGTAAAAATGCCCCAAATTCAGCTTATGCATATATGTAGTTGTTAAAGAATTAGAAAAACAGTCCAAAGTGTTGTTAAGTCTTCATGTCCAAGCCTTTCTCATTCGCTGTCTCTCACACTGTTCTGGTTTTATTCCAGTTTGCTCTAAGAAGATAAAAAAATTATTACTTTTGCCTTTGTTAAGGCTTGATTTATTTGCCAATGTGTGACTTTTGGAGGAAGTTTGTCCACCCACTGAGAAGAATGCTAATTCTTTGTCAGGTGGAAGTTTTGGTGTCTTTCTAAGTTAATTTGATCTATAGTGAAGGTTAAGTTAAACCTGAAGTTTCTCTTCTTTTGGTTTTTTTTTTTTGTCTGAATGTTGATAAGAGTATGGTCTTCAAATTTCCCATCATCCTTGCATCTGACCTGCCTGTTCCTTTACAGGCAATACTCTGTCTCTTATGTACTTGAGAGAACTGTCATCCAGGGCACATTTATATTCACCATCACTATGTCTTTTTGATGAATTGTTCCCTTTATTGCTTCTACGTTTGCTTTGTGGTAATTTTTCAGGATATGTATTATTTAGAACACACACACACGCACGCACACACATGCACGTATGCACACACACACACACATGCACAAACACGTAGCACTGCAACTCACTCTCATATTCCACCTCCTCATTACACTGTTTTACACTTCCCTTCCTTTCCCTTTCTGTGTTTATCAGGGCAAGGTGTACTCTCCCCCCACCCCACCCTCAGGGAATAGTCACCTTTACGTTTTTTATTTATTTTTATTAAATTAAGTTTGCCAGCCTGCATCATTTGATATTAAAGAGTATCCAATGACCATCCTTTGAGACAAGGTCCTACCTTGTAGCCCAAGCTGGCCTGGAACCCGTGTCTCTTGTGCCTTGGCCTTCTGAGTGCTGGGATTACAGGTTTGCACCATTCACCTAATTTTAGCTTTAGGGATCTTTTGCATTCTGGACACCCAGCTTTGTCACTGGGATGTCACACAGAGAGGCTTTGCTTCTGGTTTTGTCTGTCTGTGGCTCTAACTGTCCTTTGCATAATACTTCTTTATGTATTCCGGATTTCCTGCTGTAATTTAGTTGACCAGGTCTTCAGCGTCTTTTAGCTCCTGGTTGTTCATAGCAGAGTCCTCATACTGGTCTCTGAATGCGGAAGCTCAGGGACCTTGCTTTAGTCTAGGGCATGAGTTTTTCTGTTTGAACTAGTCTGTCTTGGCTCCTTCCACTGCAATTTTTATTTGATCTTTTTTTTTCTTTCATTGTCAAGATTTTCATTTGGCTCTCTGCCCCAAAACTCAATTTCTTTGCATTTAAAAAATTTATTATCATGGAAATTGCTGATTTTTTAAATCAAGATTTCCTTCCTTCCTTCCTTCTTTCCTCTTTTTTTTTTTTTTTTCAAGAAAGGGTTTCTCTGTAGCTCTGGAGCCTGTCCTGGAACTCGCTCTGTAGACCAGGCTGGCCTCAAACTCATAGAGACCCACCTGCCTCTGCCTTCCAAGTGCTGGGATTAAAGACATGCACCACCATTGCCTGGCTGAGATTCTTGTTCTTATGTTGAAATTTAGAGCCAGTGAAGAGGATATAGGCTGGGTCACATGAAAAGCAGCTCGTTGCTAGGAAACATTTCACAATTAGCCTGGGGAAGGTTTTGGTCCTTGCTTGTAAAGGCCACGATTTGAAGCAGCCAACAGGAAGTCACTGGATCTGAAGAAGGGGAAAAAAAATGAATGCAAGTCAGCCTTGGGATCAGCCGCCTCCGGCACACTGGCTGATGGGTGTGTCAGAAGTTGCTCTCTAAATTTAAGGGCAAACATTTCAAGATGTTACAGCTTCCTTGATTCAAATATGTCTCCCTTGGGTACTTTTTAATAGTTCTTTCTTTGGCGGGTGAAGTTCTAGTCTCTAGATTCACTTTATGGAATTCTCTCTTTAAATCATGTATATATACTCATACTTGGCTAAGATAAAACAGCAACTATGATGGCACAGCATGGAGTTTCACAGTTTTAAAAACGCATTGACATGTCTCAAAACGATCCTAGGTATGCAATTCGCTTGGCGAGTGTCATTGTACTGGTGGCTACGCACCTCCATACTGTGCAACGCGTGCCCGAGCTTCCCTGAGGCTCAACCAACTTGGCAAGTATTTATGTCTTTAGATAGCCCTTGGGAAAAGGTTATAAAATGACCCAGTTACATTCAAACGAAGCCACATTTTTCCACCTGAAGAGAGACTTACAGTATTGGAATCAAAAGGCAGTTAGACTTTTCTCAAATAATGGGACCAAATGTTGGTCCCAAACAGAGACCCACTCACCATTTCTGTCAAATGTGTGTGAGGCCAGGCGGGGTGTTTCCACGACAGCCTTTGGTGTCTGTCGTTTATACACCTATTGAAAGTAGGTCTGGATCTCTCTGTCTCTGTCTCTCTCTGTCTCTGTCTCTCTCTCTCTTTCTCTTGAGTCAGGGTTTCTCTGTGTAGCCCTGGCTGTCCTGGAACTCATTCTGTAGACCAGGCTGGCCTCCAACTCCCACAGATCCACCTGCCTCTGCCTCCCCAGTGCTGGGAATACACGTGTGCTCTCACACACCCAGCTGGAACTCTCTGTTTTAGAGCAGAAGATGCCTTTTATCTTTCCATAGTATACGTGCTGGTCCCCGCCCCCCAGATCCTCCCCATTTTCCCCACTCACCCATTTGCACTTTCTTGAACACTTAGGATCTGCCCAGCTCGGGTAGGAACTCTCAGCAAGGGATGGAGTCAAACTTCTCCATTTTAATCTCGTGGCCCTGTACATAGTGTCACAATCTCGTATATATAAATACAGCCCTAAGGTGAGAAGCCAGTCATCTCTTACCTGTGAAGGAGGTGACAGACAAGCACACTGAGATCTGTTGATTGTCCAAGTTGGAGAGTCTTATCGTGATCAACCTGCCCTTCGGATCACTGGATTCAGGCCCTCACAGGGTTACAATGGGGTTTTCCTGTAATTGCCAGCATGCGCAGGTAATGCTGGGAACCTCTGACACGTTGTTTCTGTGTTTTGAGGAAGATTTTTAGGGGCACCTTCAAATATTGTGGCACTGGAGTTAGTTTTCCATGTTCCTTGATTGAAAAAGAAAAGAAAATTGTTTTAACGAATTTGTCACAATTTGAAAGGAAATCTCACTATTTAATGCTTAACATACCTTTTATTTTTAGATCAGATCAAGGAAGGACCATCCAAGAATGCAGAAAAGAAGTGGCTTCTAAGTTTGTACATTGTTTTAATCATTCTCACCTCAGCAGCCCTAGTAACCACAGTGTGGAAATGCACGAAGTATTGGCTTGTCAAGGAAGAGGAATTCCTGAGCAGCGAGTAAATTTCATTTTCATTCTGAAGTGAAATTTCAGTAGCATAAGGACCTTGCTACTGTAACATGAGGGGGCCTGTTTGTCTGTTTGGGGGTTTCTGTCCACATTGGGCACCATTCTGTAACATGAGGGGCTGTTTGTTTGTTGGGGGTTTCTGTCCCGCCCGGCCCCCCCCCCCCCCCCCCCCCCGAGAAAAATCACACTGAGATCTCTATAAGTTATAAAGTTGATTGGCCCATTAGGTCAGGCTTCTTACTGGCTAACTCTCACATCTTGATTAACTCATTTTACTGATCTATTTTAGCCATGTGGCTCAGTACCTTTTTCAGTGGGCAGATCACACCCTGCTGCTTCGGTGATCTGGGCAGGAGTGGGAGGAATCAACTTCCTCCTCCCAGAATTCTCCTGCTCTCCTTGCATCATTTCCACTTCCTGTCTGGTTTTCCCGCCTACACCTCCTGCCTGGCCAATCAGCGTTTATTTAAAACATGATTGACAGAATACAGACAATTCTCGTCAGGAGAAGCAAAGATGCTTTCTGTTTCCCTAGGACTTTGGGCACCATATCATCAATTTTAATGGATCACGTGAAGCTTTTGTGAAAATCCTAGCTAGCGAGCCCTTTGGCAAAGATTTAGGAGTGTGGTGATTGTCTATATAACCACAGTCCCCACCGTGTTAACCAAGTCATCCTCCTGTGTCTGCTCCAGTGGACAAGGGTACAAGTGTGCTTGGCTTTCTGCGTGGGCGTTGAGGATCTGAATTCTCGTGCTCATGCTTGTTTGTAAGCCCTGCACCTCCCCATGCTGCCCTGCAAACTGTGGACACGTGATAGCATCTGCATATCAAATAAGATATTTACCCAAGTGTTGAAACCTGGGTTTGTTTATGGCATGTTTTCCAAAGACTTTTAAGCTGGCCGTGTTCTGCACTCGGGCACTCAATGGCACCATAACGTCAAGTTTGCCAGGCCCCTTTTGCCTCTTGCTGACTGCTTGCACATTAGAGGGTACCCCGAGTTCAAGTTTGTCTCAGACTGGAAGTTACATATTAAAGTATTGGAGAATACTTTAATCAACAAGAGGTGGATCTTTAGATCCTGATTTCAGTTCTTTAAGAATGCCTCAGAGTAGGATTTCTGGATGGGATGTTGGTGGGCCTGTTCTTAGTTTCCAGGGAAACCGGTTTCCAGAGCAGCTGTCTCAGGTCCTGATTTGCATCCTCACAAGCACCCCGTTTTCTCTCTATATGGTTTCCACTTCTCAACTTCTCACCTTCTCTGTAGCCATCCTAACAGAAGCAGGTTTGTGTTAACGAAAATTTGTGTATCTTCTTTAGAAAAAGACTTAGTCAAGTCCTTTGGGCATATTGTATTTTATTTTGAGCCGGGGCATCACAATGTCACCCTGGCTGACCCAGAACTCTCTGTATATATAGATCAGGCCAGCCTTGAAGTCACAGAGATCTAATTGCCTCTGCCTCCTAAGTGCTGGCATAAAGCCTTCAGCCAGATTTTAATTAAGAATTTGTTCCTCCTGAGTGGCATGGATTCCTTGCGAATTCTGGATCTGTGTTAGGATGCTGATTCCTTATCGCATAAGTGCTTGACCAGCATTTGAAGTGCTCTGTGGCCTTTTTGTGTGTTGACTGTGTTCCCTCTGTGTGGATGATTGCCAAGTCTAAGGTGAAACACATGCTCTCTCGTGCTTACTTTGGGGGGAGTTCTTAGTAAAGCTTTTTCTTTAATCAATTTTGAGTTAATTTTGTGTGGTGTTAGAGGAGGGTCCGGTTCTATTGTTACATGCTTCATTATCCTGCTTCCCAGCACTATTTACGGAGGACACTGTTACTCACCTGCTGTGTGCTTGGTGGGCTGACTGTGTGGGGTTTCTTTCTGCACTCTATGCCATTCCATTGGTTTGTGCATCCATCTTTACAATGCACTTTAGGGTACCCTGAACTCAAAATCAGGAAAACGTGAGTGTGCTTCCCCAGCGAAGGCTTGTCTTCTCTCTTCGCAGCTGTGCAGAAAGTACGTCCTAAACTTGGTGAAATTCGGTGGACCAGTTTGCTATTTTGTAGGCCACGATTTGGTGCTGGACGTAGCAAACAAGAGCCCAACATAAGTTCACAAAGGCGTCTCCCGAATGTTCCATAGTTTTCGGTTTTACAGTTTGGTGCTCATTGAGCTTGGCTTGAGTTCGATATGGCCAAGAGGGCTGAGGCTGCTTCCATGGAGCTCCATTGTTCCCAGGCTTTGTTAAACAGCATCTCTGTAGTCACAGACAACGGGTGCTGGCCTTAAACAGGTCTGTCCATCTCAGTGCCTGAGAAGAATGCGACTGTCCATCTGAGTTGTGAGATGATCGATAATTCAATGTCCCCATGTGAGCAAGAGAAAATTCTCATGTATTTGTTCTGAGTGAGCATATTTGCTCTGCCTGAGCAGCTGTCTCCACACATGTGTAATCATGTGTTTTGTGTTTCGAGGAGACAACAGAAAGGGAGGGGATCAGCACTGGCTTGACACAGGCCTCAAGAGCTCTCTCAGGCTTCTCCTTTCTGGTCTGACTTCCTAGCCTGTGACCACTTGGTTCCCTAGACGCCTACACTTCCAGCTCTCTCTCTCTCTCTCTCTCTCTCTCTCTCTCTCTCTCTCTCTCACACACACACACACACACACACACACACACAGCCAAAACTGTAAGGATAAATGAAAAAGCAAATCCAGGAATTTTGTGCTCTCATTACTGCGCTGCTTGAGGTTTGTGTTTTTCTACAGCTGATTATGTAAAAAGATTGATGCATCATTCAAGAGGCTGAGGGTATAGCTTGCTGGCAGAGCACTCGCTCACCTGACAGAAGGTCCTATATTTTGTTTTGACTACCATTAAAAAATTATTCTCCTCTTTATTCAGATACCATTGTGTTTTATCTATTGGTCACTGGTCTTATAAAAGAGGTAATACTGCTTATACAATAGTCCAGTTTTTATTTGTAAAGTTAAGATTTTTTAAAAACCTTTTTACTACTGATTAGCATGTTATTTTCTACTTCTTTGTAGAACCAAATCAGAAAGCAACACTCATACCTACACCTACACCAGCAGGTGAGTCCATTAAAAGGTGGCATAAAGAAACATGTTGAAAATGAGCAATAAGTTAATGATAAATCATAATGAAATTTTAGACATCTTAACTTCAACTGCTAAGTTAGTGCTATGAAAAACCAGACTAATAATATGTAATAGTTTTGCTTTTAATAAATTTTTTATTTATTTACTAATTTATTAGCATCGGGTAGACACCGACGCCTTTCTCTCCTATGCTCTTTCCACTTACCCTTCCAGCTGGTTCCTGAGTTTTAGAGGAAGTTGTGGGAACCTCTTGTTTAGGGCTGCACACTCAGTGGTCCCTTTCTCAGCAGCTTGAGCAGCCATGAGTTCTGCATTGCACCGTTGTTCATTACCAAGAGGGGCTTTTCTGATCAAGACCAGGTGTAACACTTATCTAAGGGTATAAGAAAAATATATTTAGAATTATTATATTATATATTAGATATATAATATATCTATGACAATTTAGCTAAACAATAGTAAGTTTCAGCCCATGGGCCCAAGATCTCCTCATCATCTTTTTCTTTTTTCTTTTTTGACTGGGTTTGTATTACCAGACATGAATTTACTTTGGTGGAACAGGTCTCAAATCCAAACACACAGAGAGTGGCTGGTTACTCTTGTAACAATCTTGCCACTATTGCACTGGTAGGTTACATCTTGTCTGGAACTTGAATCCTGTAGTAGGTAGGGTTCACAGTAGCCTGTGAAAATCTTTTTGTTTTTTCAAGACAGGGTTTCTCTGTAGCTTTGGAGCCTGTCCTGAAACTCACTCTTGTAGACCAAGTTGGCCTCGAACTCACAGAGATCCGCCTGCCTCTGCCTCCCAAATGCTGGGATTAAAGGCGTGTGCCACCATTGCCTGGCTCTGTTCTGCATTTTCAACATGAATTGATTTATCGACACTTCCAGATGTAATTTTAATTTTTATTTAGATCCACATCAAAATGTACTACCCAGCCACAAACTATCAGATAAACATTTGGGAGGTGTTCTTGTAAGTAAGTAAGTTATAAACTTAAGATGAAAAAGTTACATTTTGCAAACAATTGCTCAGTCTGTTTTTGAGTAGCTGCAGTTGATAAAATACATCAAAACAAACAATATTTGTCAATCTAGGAACACGTACTAATTAACTGGTCTTTAGTTGGCTAAACCTTATTTGATTGCCTACTCTTATGATATATAGGTGCAATACCATTGTGTTAGCATTTCTATTGCTGTGAAGAGACACTATGACCATGGCAACCCATATAAAGAAAAACACCTAATGGGGTGGCTTACAGTTTCAGAGGTTTAGTCCAATACCATCATGGTGCGACATTGCAGCATGAAGGCATACATGGTGCTGGAGAGGCAGTTGAGAGTCCTATATCTTCACCCATAGTCAACAGGAAGTGAACTGAGACATTGGGAGGTATCTTGAGCATATGGACATCAAAGCCCATCCCCACAGTGACACATTTCCTCTAACAAGGTCACACCTACTTCAATGAAGCAACACCTCTTAACATTGCCATTTCTATGCTTATGGGGGCCAATTACATTCAAACTACCACAACTAGTAAAATGTCAGAAGAGAGAAGACATATATAATTAGTTAGAAAAACTAACTTAGTTTGAATATTGTGGAGCTTTCAGCTGGGACACACACAGGCAAATGTCACTACTTAGTTTAGGTTGCATTTATCCCAAATATGAACAATTGAGGAAATTAAAGAATCTAATTAAGTGTATGACAGGAATTTCTTTTTGATGGGTGGATGCTCATAGTCCTAGATATGCAAACACCTACTGGTTTGGAAGAAATTAAGTAACATTAGATGGGATATTTCTTAGCCAGAATAGTAGGAAATGTGCAATAGTGGAAGCAGAAGGTGGGACAGAAATGATAAGATTACATCACTGTATCACAAGAGCCTCTGTCTTGTGTCTGTATTGTGTTTGCTGGGAGTCTCAGGTCATTCTCATTCTTTTCTCTTTCTCATTATTTCATTTGGTTGATTAGAAATATGGAGTCTGTGGATATAAAATGGAATAGAAGCTCAGGATTCTGACTTTTGGCATAATGATATAGAAGCAGAAATTTCCAGAAAGTTTTTTCCTTTATTTTATACCTACAACTTTGAAGGGAAAGTGGAAGCAATTGCAATATGAACCTAACATAATACAATTTTCACAGATTGTATCCTGTGTGCCTAAAAGGGTGTTTTCTTATTTATTTAGATCAAAATCCCAGGCAAGCAGTACAACACCTGCCAGCGGGTGAGTGTGTTAGAAAATACTAAGATGAACACACTTAAAGTGACAATCCATAGTTGGTTGATTCTTAAGTATTCATTAGTTAGATGAATGGCTAAAATAGTAGACTAATAAATGAACTACTTATATTTCCTTAAGCTGTTATTGCTAATGAATATGTAAATCTGAAGTAGCTGTTGCTAATAAATATATAAATCTAAAGTAGCTGCTGCTAATGCATAAATAATTTAATATGTTTTTATTCAGTTTAGAAATATTCTAAGTGTTCTGGAACTTGCTCTTATCATTAGAATGGAGCTAGGAAATTGTACCTAATAAGATCTAAGGATCCATAAATTGGCTTATAAAACAAAAATTATTATAGATCCTTTTATTTGTAAGGTGCTAGTAGACAGCAGTATTTATGGTTTATGAGTTTTAAGGGTAAAAATATTTATTTAGGATACAGGTGTGATTGCATATACCTGTAACCCCTGCATTTGGGATGAGGAACTGGTAAGATCAGGAGTTAGAGGTCATCTTGGCCTAAATGACTGACTGAGTTTCTCTAAAAAAAAGTTAGCTAAGGTCCCAAACTTCTCATAAAGAATAAGGTTACACAATATCAAGTGGTCAGCTGTAACCAGATATTTTTCTTTGTCTTGCCTAGTACCACTGGACCAGTTTATCTTCCTCCCATCAATCCCTATAGCTACTTATAAAATAATCATTTAGAGGCTTAATATTAATTGTAATTGCTGACTGATGGCTTAGGCTTATTACTGGCTAGCTCTTACATATAAACTTGCCCATTTCTAATAATCTATGTATTGCCGCAGTTTCGTGGTGTTATCTGTTCTCTAGTATATCCTGCTGCGCTGGCAGCTTATTGACCTCTATCTTAACCCCATCCTTCTTTACCTGTAACTCTCCTTGGATTTCCTGCCTAGCTATATTCTTTCCTGTCATAGGCTAAAGCAGCCTTACTTATCAACCGATAAAATTAGCATATATTCTCAGCATACAGAAGGACATCCCACATCACTCCTCCTTTTCTGTCTAACTAAAAAGGAAGGTTTTAACTTTAACATCATAAAATTACTAATAACAAAACAGGTATCAAACAAGAATTGCAGTCATGATATTTAGTTTATGTGTATTAATTAAAGAAAACACTCTATTATCTATTTTATCTTTGTGAGTCAAAGTGTCATATCTAATTTATCTTTTATCATAATGAAGGAAAATTATAATTATAACTATCTAGTATTCAACTCCATAAAAATCTCGGAAGGACATATATAATATTAGCTGAGTAACTGAGAAGTGCATTTTAAGCAACTTCCAAAACTTCAGAAATGACAGAGATATCTGACTGCCTGAATAGTCACCCAAAGTTCTTTTGTACCATTGGGGCATCCATATTCACCTTACAGGCCTAGAGTATATGGCAGATTTCTCAGTGAAGCAGGATAGTTGAAGGACTGTCCTGCTTATTTTGGCAAAATTTGTCAGTTGCTCTTTTCTGGATCCTGCAGAATGTCTGGCAGACTCTTTCATAAAGCAGGAGCCTTGAGGAACTGTCCCACCTTGTTTTAGCAAGTTCAGCAGTCATTTTCCTGTGGGTCCTTCATGCCCAGTTTATACAGCATATTGTCAAGCAGTCTAGGCAAGAGTAGTTTCTTGCCCAAATGGCTAGCCTTGTCACATTGAAATCAAACTTGATAAGGAGCTTCTTTGATGCCCATCATCCTCTGAAGTAATTGGTGCTGTTAGGGGTAGACATGCTTCATTGTCAAGAAAAGTCTAAGTTTTTAAAACATATAAATACCACATTCTGCAGGTCAAAGTATTTGGAGATTACCTATCTATCTGAAATATATCTCTTCATATCTAGAAAACTTAATTAACATGACTATAAGTTTGACTAATTTAGATGGCTATTAATTTGTATTTCTTAACTATATATTATATTTTCAAATGAGCTATATAAGCATAATACCTTAAACAAGAGTAGAAATATACATACAATATAATAAAATTGACTTTAAATTTATCTCAATAAATCAAAGTCCATACCAACATAAAATATTTTGTGATTAACAGTTTTTTGGATTAAGGTAGATTCAATAATCTACCCACCCTTTTTTTAATCACAAAAATCTACTCTTTTTCCCATCATTTTATATCATATAACCTTTTTTTAAAGAAAGAGATTGACTATGATCATTAGCTATTTATAATCAATCCCCATTAAATGAAAACAAATATTCATAAATCATGTTTTGGGAATTTGGACATAGTTCTCCACACTGTTGATTTTGGGTGCTGATAATCTTATGGGGAACATGAGAAAATTTAGAATTATGGTTAAATGTTGGCTATAGTAGTCTGTGAGACTGTATCATCTCAGACAGTTGCCTTGAATCTGTTCTGGATGTTGGATCACCTGGGTAATCACTTCCATTAAAGACCTCTCAGGGGGTTTTATTTGACCAAATCATATTAGCCTGGAAAGAATCCACAGCTTCTCATCTTCTGTGGAAGCAAAAGCAGAACTTCTTTTCTAAAGCTGTAACATGAGGGGCCGGCTTGTTGGGGTTTCTGTCCCGCCCAGTACCCCATAGCTGGCAAGCCCCAAAGAAAATCAACCACACAGAGATCTCTATAAGTTATAAAGCTGATTGGCCCATTAGGTCAGGCTATTTATTAGTTCTTATAACTTAATGTTACCCCATTATCCGTATCTATGTTAGCATATGGCTCCGTACCTTTCTCAGCTGGACAAGTTACATGCTGCCTCTTCGGTGATCTGCGCAGGAGTGGCTGAGAGAGCTTTTGCTTTTAGAATATCCCCGGTCTCTTTGCTCCACCCCTACTTCCTGTTTGGCTTTTCCGCCTATATTTCCTGCCTGGCCAATCAATGTTTTATTAAAATATAATTGACACAATACAGACAATTCTCCCACATTATAAAGCAACATATCTTTAGGCTCAAATTTTCAAGTCAAGATATCTATAAAATATTTTTGTTGGTTTAACTTAGCAGCTCCCACAATCAAATGTCTCTCAGCAGTTAGCTCATTAACGGTCAAAACATTAAAGAAAACATCATAATACACATAATTCAGACTCTCTGGGTATTTTACATCTTTGTGTGACTTATTATCTTTAAATTATTTTAATCTATGACTCTGTTTATCCTTTATCCTCTTTCTCCCAAGCCTGTGCATATCTCTCAAACACATTGTGGCCCATTTAGAGGCCTTTTTTTCTGAATCTGTCTTTACTGTGTATTTTTAGCCTTGTTTGTCAGTATGAGCAAAATCTCTGAATCCACCATGTAGCACACGGCTGTGTTGTGTTTTCCAGCCCACAGCTGTGCTCTCAAGTTCACAGGCAGTAGCTGGGAGCCTGTTTACTGCCAACCCTGTGTTTGGGAACCTGCCATGCAGCTCAGCTCTTGCGGTCGGCAGCTGGCTGCGCCAAGAATATGCATGCATGCACCCTGAATGGACTTAGCAGGCTGTGTTTACATACATACAGTAATAAAGAGGAGGCCAGGGGTTTGAGACAGAGCCAGGCATGGGAGGAGTTGGAAAGAAGAAAGGGACTGGAGGGCAATGTGTAATTTTATTTTAATAATAAAAAAGAATAAGACAGCTGTTTACTGTGTCACATGTCTGTAATCTCAACACTTGGAAAGTGGAAGCAGAGAGGATCAGAGGCTCAGGGTCATCCTCAGTTACTTAATGAGTTCAAGGTCACCCTGGACTATGTGAGAAACTATTTCAGCAGAAAAATAAATAAAGATTTAAAATGTATTTTACAACACAAAAAGCAAAAAAGAGGAAAAAGTATTTAAATTTAAAAATAGATATATTATTATATTATAAATATTTTATTATATCTGGAAAATGTGAAATTTGTAAATGCTTTTCAGTTACAAGTATTTATGATTTAAAAGCTAAAAATGCTAGAAAAATTTGAAAGTCAATTACTTGTGGCCAAAACAATGTAATGAACACACAAAATTGAAAGCGCCATTTGAGAAGCCCCTTCTGCGGGCACACAGGTTTGCTCTTGGCAGCCCCCGTTTGGCTTGGTGAGGGGCTGTGCTCGGAGCCACCACCCTGAACTGTGTTTTGTTCTCTTCCGCAGTTACTAGTTATTCCTTCCGGAGGAGGAGGCGAGCACCCTGAGTCTCACTGGGAAATGAAGAGTCCACATTTTTCTCTTGGTCACAGCTAAAGGAGCAAATAAACCAAATGTGGACCAATCTGCAGGCTTGCTCGTCTGTTTTTGTGTGCTGTTTTCTTCGCCTTGGCATTCAGCCCACTGTAGTCCGGTCACGTCAGTGCGGGGTTGGGGGGGGTGGCAGCCAGTGGTGTCAGCTGTGGTCCTTGTCACTGACTCTCTGGGATCTTCCTGTTTCCTTCGGCTGCTCCCACTGTCTGGAATCCACTCCCCATTCCCCACAGTGGGTTCCCAGAAGCCTCCTTACCCGTAGTAGCTGAAGCTGCGGAGTTTCCTGTGCTGTGTAACATCCTGGAAAATATTTAGAATCTCTGAAGAGACATGTTTTTGGGCATGTCTATCTATGAGGGGTTATCTAGATTGTGTTAATGGAGGGAATCTCTGAAGAGACACCCGCTTCTGCTCATGTCTGTGAGGGGTTATCTTGATCGTATAAATGGAGGTGGGAAGATGTACTGCAAATGCACACAGTGCCATCCCATAGACTGACTTGGCCTCTATTCTCAGGACTACTTGGCTTACTCACTAGCATGCCACCTTACAGTGTGCTTGGGAATCAGTTAGTGTGCAAAGCAAGGAAGACTGAAAGGCAACTCCAGTTTCTTAAGGTATGAGGTAAGGTGCCAACTTGGCTCTTGACAAGTGGCAAGGATAATGCTGATAATGCCAATGGTTAAGAATGGTGTTTTGTTTATAGAATCTTTTCTTTTTTAGTTTTTAATTGATTTTTATTGAGCTCTACATTTTTCTGTGCTCCTTTTTTTGCCTCTCCCCTCCCCTTAAACCCTCTCCAAAGGTCTCCGTGCTCCCAGTTTACTCAGGAGATCTTGTCTTTTTCTACTTCCCATGTAAATTAGATCCATGTATGTCTCTCTTAGGGTTCTCATTGTTGTCTAGGTTCTCTGGGATTGTGATTTGTGGGCTGGTTTTCTTTGCTTTATGTTTAAAAACCACTTATGAGTGAGTACATGTGATAATTATCTTTCTGGGTCTGGATTACCTCACTCAAAATGATGTTTTCTAGCTCCATCCATTTGCCTGCAAAATTCAAGATGTCGTTATTTTTTTCTGCTGTGTAGTACTCCATTGTGTAAATATACCACATTTTCCTTATTCATTCTTTGGTAAAGCGACTTTTAGGTTGTTTCCAGGTTCTGGCTATGACAAACAAAGCTGCTATGAACATAGTTGAGCACATGTCCTTGTGGCACGATTGAGCATCCTTTGGATATATACCCCAAAGTGGTATTACTGGGTCTTGAGGGAAGTTGTTTCCTACTTTTCTGAGAAATCACCACACTGATATTCAAAGGGGCTGTACCAGCTTGCATTCCCACCAGTCCCAGAAAATCACACCCTAACTTGGTCCCACCTCTTAAAGATAATTGGTTGACAAAGATTCCCCATCACTGGGCCCATCCAAAGGCAGTATCATGTTGTCCTTGATGTCCATTTTCTTCAGTCCATTTTTTAAAATTGATTTCAGCGTGTATGATAGTAGGGAGCCTTTTAGTTACTGTGCAACTCTGGTGTGATAATGTCCAGGAGAAAGGTTCTACCTAGCTCCTGATATTTCCTCTCGTTTCCCCTACTCCAGCAATTCTCAACCTGTGGGTCATGACCCCCTGTGGGCCCCATATCAGATATTTACATTATGGTTCATAGCAGCAGCAAAACTGCAGTCATGAAGTAACAATGAAAATAACCTTATGGCTGGGGGTCACCACGACATGAGGAACTGTATTAAAGAGTTGCAGCACTGGGAGGGTTGAGGTTAGGGAGTACTCTCTCCCTCCTCTCCCTCCAAGTCCATGATGGCATGAGCAGCTTCTACACACACTTCTGCCAGGAAAAACAGTCACTCCTCCATGCTCTCCCAGCTGTGGTGGACCAATATCTTCTGAAGCCATGGTCCAAGACAAATCTTCAAAGCGTCTATGTCCCACCATGCCCATCTCTTGCCCGCCCCGGGGCCCCGCTCCCAGTTTCATTCTACTTTTCTGGCTTTTGTAATTACTTCATCTTATGTGCCCATCCCTTTCAAAGACTAATTAAAGGAGAAAGCCAAGGTGGCAGGGTTAGAATGTGACAATATGATCCTGCAGAGAATGGTTTAAAAGTCTGTTTGACCAAGGAGTGTTGAGCGTGCAGCTGCGAAGATGAGAAGTCATCGTTTCATAGTGCTCAGTTGTTCAGACAATAGGCTAGAACATCATGGAGGACACGCGGTGGCCATCAGTAACTTGAACATTTTCATGTGGCTTTTGCTCAGTCAAGCGGACGTTTCAAAGAACAAGAAACGATACAAAGAAAACCAGCTCTCGCTAGCCTGAAGAGTAAAGCCTAGGCAGCAACCTTCCTTTTGCTGTTCGAAGGATGGTTGGTGCAGGTAGCCTACCCGGAAGTGTGTATCCCAGACCCGACCCTTTCCTCGCTGGTTTCCTTGGAGACAGCCCTGTGGGTTCAGGTGCGCGCGCTGCCATTACTGGCCACAACGCCCTCCTGCCAGGCCTGATGCTCCTCAGCTCGGCTCCAGGACCACCGAGGGAGCCATGT
Source organism: Myodes glareolus (assembly GCF_982192425.1). Lineage (NCBI taxonomy): Eukaryota > Metazoa > Chordata > Mammalia > Rodentia > Cricetidae > Myodes > Myodes glareolus. The sequence goes on from NC_142048.1 coordinate 47,233,433, forward strand.
TCCTCTTTCTAGTGCTGTTTATGGGTCTTAGAGGGCTGCAGGCCAGCCAGAGTGAGTCCGGAGAGCCAAGAGTCTCTGAGGGGCCAGGGTGACCCTGGGGCAGGGTGGATTTCACCTAGCCCCAGGCTCACATACTGCTCTGGCTTGGCTTTCTCTTTGCACCTCCTCTGTTGCAAAGCAGTCCCTGGAGTGGGACGGGTTTTCTTAAGTGTAATGTGCATGACAATGAATCGTTTTCCCTTTGCCAGTTCTGTTACTGTGTAAGTGGTAGTCAAGATTCAACCAATCAACGTTAAAAAGGTGTTTATCAAAAAAAAAAAAAAAAAGAAATCCTTTTTTTGGCAACTGCTGCCCTCCTTGAATAAGTTTTTTCCCCCCAAAATTTTAGTTAATTTTTTTATACAATGTATTTTTTTTTGTTCCATGGTGTCTTTTTTAAAAAGTGATTTTATTGAGCTATACATTTTTTTTCCTGCTCCTTTCCCATCTTCTCCCCTCCCCTTCAACCCTCTCCCATGGTCCTCATGCTCCCAATTTACTCATGAGATCTTGTCTTTTTCTACTTCCCATGTACATTAGATTCATGTATGTCTCTCTCAGTGTTCTCATTGTTGTCTAGGTTCTCTGTAATTGTGCATTGTAGGCTGGTTTTCTTTGCTTTATGTCTAAAAGCCACTTATGAGTATTTACACAGTATTTTGATTATATTCTCTCCCCTGCTCCAGATTCTTTCTACCTCCCTGCCTACCCAACTTCATATTCTTTCCCTGTGTCTCACTCAGCCCCGCCCCCAAATCAAATAAAAGGCCCAATAAGATAAAAGGTACCAAATTAAATCAAAAAACATGGTGTCTGTTTTGTGCTGACCAACTACTTCACGGCACGTCGGCTGCCCAGGAGTGTGGTTGATATATACAGGGTCATTCCATTAGAGAAAACTGATGTTCGCTTTATTTTTTTTTCTTTCTTCCTTTCTTTTTTTTTTTTTCTTTCTTTCCGATACAGGGTTTTTCTGTGTAGCTTTGGAGCCTGTCCTGGAACTAACTCTTATAGACCAGGCTGGCCCCCAACTCACAGAGATCTGCCTGCCTTTGCCTCCCGCGTGCGTCACCACCGCCCGGCGATTTTTCCTTTCTTAATAACCACTGTTCTTTCTTCAGAATGGTACTCTTGTTTCTAAGCTTTTCACATCCCTGTAGTTCTGTATTTCGGCAGTTTAGCTGTGAAGTGAGAGGAGAGAGGACAATGGGAAGGGAGAAAGGGGAGAACAGGGGAGAGGGAGAATGGATTAGCAACAATCAAACCGTGGGAAAGGGAAAAGAAGAAATGTATAACTCACCCAAAGCAGAGAAACGGGTGCACAATCAGACTTAAAAACGGATCTCAAAATAGATCTCACTTATTTTTGTTTTTAGGCCCTCAGAAAACCATCCTGCAGACGACAGTTCCTGAAAAGATTTCATCGCTAGATGTGGAAAAAGACCCTGAAAATCATGTAATAGCAACAGCATCTTTATACGCTGCTCGTGTGAGGTTGTGCCCATCATGACTGAAGCTGGTCAGATAGAGGTGGAGCTGCTGGAGCCCAGCAAAGCTTCACTGCAGCAGAGCATTGTGGGATAGGAACTTTGAGGATGGGGCCTCACAGGCGCCAAAACGGTGACGAGCAACTAGAATGTCCCTCCAGGATGGGATTAGGGTGAGGCTGTGATATAGGGGGTGAGGTGAAGTATGCTGTCTGGGGGCACTGGGCGTATCTGACTAAGCCAGAAGATACCAGTTAACACCAGGCAAGCTTCTGCCCTAGACCGCCAGGCCGGAGGTGGTCAGCTTCATCACTTATTTCTCAGTTCAGCATCTTGAAGGCGCAGAAATCCACACGGCAAGGAAAGTCAAAAGACCCTGGCATATTCATATTAGTTTTGCTATTCCTTTAAAACACAAAGCGGACTATACATTTAAATTAGCATGTGACTGACATTTTAAAAAATATTCTTGTTGCAGATTGCATATCTTATTACAATAGCTGAAAAACGATATTTTGTCCATCTTAAAAAGAAGTAAGTAATTATTTTGTCATTTAAAATTTAAATTTTTTGACTTTTATAGGAGTTAAGTAGTTTTTAATCATTACAGTTCTAATGTATTAGTGTCTATTGAATGTTGGCCATTAGATAAGGCCCTAGGCATAAAAAGGAGAATAAAACAAGATACACAGGGCATTTATAATATAGGAAGATATATTCCAAGGCGCTAACACAAGAAACAGAATTTTATTAAAATATGGTGATAAATACATAGGAAATGTTCTTAGCAATTCAATGCAGTTTTTTTTTTTTGGAATAGCGATAAGTTGTGACTTGATAAAGGATAGCAATAAAAGGTTTTGGAAAAATAAGTAGGAGATAAATTCTAGAACTTGTGTAAGGACAACGCATACACCGTGTTCATATGGGTCAGGTGATCAGTGGGAGGGTTGTTGGGGAGGGACCATCGGTTACTGCATGAGGAAGACAGATTTCATAGACTTCAAGACAGAATCAGTAGAACAATTGAGATACAATGAAGGACCTCAGATAATTTAGCTGTTGCCCAAGAAAAAGGTTAGGATATTGTGCATTTAAGTGCTGATTACACAGCATGGGAGGATTTGTAAGAAGACTGAGTATGTATGTCCAAGTCGGTATTTTTAACTGGAGAAGTATATGTAAGGCTGGATCTCTGAGGATGTTCAATAGGTATATTGACTTATTAGTAAGCAGTAGCCGGGTTATTAATATTATCATTAATGAATACAGATACAGCAAATGCTTATAAACCTTGGGAAATAGCAACACTTTGGAACTAGATGGGAAAGTGTGTAACTAACATGGGAGCTGAAGCTGAAGGAGCAGAGACGCAGGGCAAGAGGCAGCAGAGGAGGTGTAATAAATATAGACCCTGGAAGGAGGTAGTCGTTGTTGCAGGCAGTCATCTGGGTAATCTGGACAGTTATGGTCAGAAATGTGCCTTTTGGACTTAAAAAACCGAGGGCTTTAGATCTTTCCCACACAACCGTAAGAACCAAGAAAACAAAAGACGTATGTATAGATGGCACTCCTGATAGAAAAGATAATCTGTTGACAGTTAGAACAGAACAGAGCAGTGTTGGAGCACGACAGTAAGGGAGAATCCTTTCGGCTGTGGTCACTTGCAGATAACTTTTCTAAGAGCACAGGGTAAAAAGGCTTATGGAACCATGGTGGAGAGAGACGGTTCACAGCTCAGTACGCTCACAGGGTGGAATCCGTGGCACACATGGAAGGGCTTCCTTTGAAATAGAAAATTAACCCACATTAAGGAAGGGAGTAAGGCAGGCTCAGGCAAGGTGGGGGCGAGAGGCTTGGAGGATGTGTGCTATGGTCGGTAGGAATGGGGTCAAGTACTCTAATATTTACTGGGGTGGGAGATTATGGAAGAAATTTTTGACTCTTGTTATTAAGAAGTGTAGACCCAGCACTCAAGAGACTGAGGCAGAAGGACTGCAATGACTCCGGGTTCAGTTGTGTCTACACAGATGTATCAAGAAGGAAGAGGAGGAAGAGGAGGAAGAGAAAGGGGATAAGGAGGAAGAAGAGCATGGAGGAAGCAAGGGAGGAGGAGGAGGAGGAAGGAGAAGGGGGAGGAGAGAGAAAAAGAGGATGGAGGGGGCAGGGAAGGGGGAGGGAGGGGAAGGGAGGAGAGAGAAGAAAAGGGTGGGGACAGAAAAGGAGGAAGAAGGCAGTCACAACAGGGACTTGGATTTAGCAAGCTGATTGAATATGAATTTGTGGCAGGACCAAGATAATCATTTAAAATTGGTGTTATTCCCACATTCTCCTTTAGAGATTCAAATATAAAATCTCATGCCAATGAGTGACGCCCAGGATCTCTCAAATCTTTGTTTTTGTCACTCATTATTTCTGAGTTATCTGCTGTTTTGAGCTGCCCATTAATCTGCATGTTAGTTTTTTTCTCTATTCAAAAGGCTAATATCAGCGAGAGGAAAATATTTAGACAATAGAATATAGCAAGCTGACAGGTATTCAGTTAATTTTCATGTAAAGACTGTTGCCTTCTACATTTGTTCCACTGAAAGATGTTTTTGGGATTTTTGCATAGATCATATATAAGTCCAACTTCAGTGATTTACACGTATGACAACCATGATGTCCGTCGTTCTCAACCTCTGTCTTTTCTGGTAAGTCTTAAGGTTTCTTTCATACAGATTTGCTATCTGGGTTTTCTTTTTTAAAATGAACACTTTCTAGTAATTACTTTAGTATTATTTTATACATTCACTGAAATTGTATAACACACTACTTTCTGCTTGATACAAATTTGTTGGTAATTGACTTTTATACCAAAGTATTGAGGTAGGTAAATGATAAATATAAATGACATGTCTTGGGTGTGTATTTAAGAATGAGTTAACCTTTTGCTTTCATTTGTACATTTTTTTAAAATTTTTTAGGAAAGTTGCACTTACAATGGATATGTTGCAGGTTTTCCAAACTCTCTTGTGACGCTCAGCATTTGCTCAGGACTCAGGTTGTATATATTATTTAAAGATATTATCGTTGATAGATTTCTATTGCTGTGAGAAAGACTATGACCAAAAGCAACTAGGGGAGGAAAGGACATATTTAATCTTATACTTCTAGGTAACAGTCCATCGCTAAAGTCAGGGCAGGCACTGGGAGGCAGAAACTGAAGCCGAGGCCGTGGAGGAACATGACTTGTTTTCCCATGAGTTGATCACTTTGCTTTTTTATGCAACTCAGGACCACATGCCCAGGGATGACAGCATCCATTGTAGCCTAAGACCCTTCACATCTATCATTAATTAAGAAAACACTCTGCAGACTTGTCTAGAGGCAATCTGATGGAGGCATTTTCTCAATTAGGATCCCCTCTTTTTCATGGTATGTCTACGTTTGTGCCAAGTTAACAAAAATGACCAGCACAGGACCCAAGACTAAGGAAGGGTGCCTGCAGCCTCGACGGTCTAGTCCAGAAAGCCAATACACAACACACCAGAGAGGACTATTCATTGTTTCGAAGCGCGCATTCATGCCTGTACCTGATCTCTTCCATGTCTGTAATAGGCAGGCATACGCATTCATAGTACAGTGATCTAGTTCTGGAATAACCTTGAAGAAAATAAGGTGGAGTAGGCAAACAAAGTTGACTTTGGACTTAAGAAAATCCCGACCAAACTTTACCATTAGAATATTATAGATTTGGTTGAATCATTTCAGACTTTTCTTTGATTGTTCTAACGTTCAGGGGAACAATACAATTCCAAAATGTCTCCTATGGAATTGAACCTGTGGAAACCATATCGGGATTTATGCACGTGATCTATGAGATCACAAATGACAACACTGAGATTCCTGTCTTAGAAGAAGATCAGAGTTACTATTGGTATAATGGTTCACAATTTCAGTTCGGAAGTAACGTGAAGGTATGTGTCCACTCTTTCAACCCATTTCATATAATTTTATGAAATGAAAAATGCTTTTGAAGTACACTTTAATGTGGATTTATTTTTTAAATGAAGGTCCTGTGCCATTTTTTAATAGGTAGAGGATTTACAGTTGAAATTAGACACGGAATCAGTAAAAACTTAGGTAATTAATCTCAGAAACAAGATTTGAACTTAGAACTGAAAGTGGCTAAAGTTTTAACATCTGTGCCTTTAGATAATTAACACAGAATATTCCTCCAATTATTCAGGTCATTTGGATGAAAGTATTAACTCTTTTATGGCAGTTCAAAAATAGATAATTTCAATGGCTTACGTAAGGTAAAATAGAGTAATGACCTTTCCTTTAGCAAAGACCCATAAACTGTCTTGGCAACATGCCTGCCTCTGGTAATGCCACCACCTGCTAACTTTGGTAGTATTTTTTCTGAAGTACACGGTTAGCTAAATCATTCCTCACACTTGTTAGCAAAAATATCTTCCTACATGGATAGTTTGAGACTATCAGAAGGATCAAGAAAAGCAAGAACTTCTGTTATAAACCTAGAATTTTATTTCAAATATTACAAAATCAAGATTCCTGAATTCTCATCCAGCTTGAGATGTCTAACTGAAAGTTCTCGATTACAGCAGCAGTTCTGTGCTGGGAGATCCTCTGAATGGCAGTGAAATTTCGTGTTTGAGAACAGCCTTATTACAGTTTGTAGCAGATGTCTTCCATCTTATTTATAAATATAATTTTAACAGAAGATGGCATTTAAAAACTTTTCTCAGGACCCATGTCATGTGTCTTTCAGAAAACTTCATTAGTCAAGTTATCCCCACGGTACCTCAAGATGGATATTGTCGTGGATAAGAAGCTGGTGTGTCCGATTCTTTCTCTTGCTCTTCATTTTGACAGTCTCCTAGATGTAAACAGTGTGTTCTGACCATATCTGCGTCCATCCCCCTGTCTCATCTTCTTTGACCCCCTTTCTCTTGTTTTTGAACGGTGGGCATGTCTTGCCTGACAGGGCAGTACTGTAGCATGGAGAGCCCACAGCTGGGTAAGACTGGAGAAGACTTCTCCCTCACAGGAGCCGACATACTTTCTTCTTACAGGGTGGGGGTTAGCTCGCGGATAGTGAGCTTTCACTTTGGGTCTAGCTTGATGTCTCTGTGTCCTGTATCCAAAGTATGTGGTCTTCTCAACAATAGAGTTTCAGTACCTATTTCTTATGGGCAACCAAGAAAAAGCTGGCAATCATATGCATTGTTTTGGGAGCCTTTGGCATCAGAGGTATCCAGCATTTGGCATTGGGATTTTTTTGTTTCAAAACCTATTCCTTGCTCCTGGGAGCAGTATTATCCTCACTAGTAGGTTACCTCTGTTCATGCTCTTCTAGAATTATAATGATTAGTTAGTTTATAAACTAGTAGCTATCTGTATGCTCTTAAAACCATCTTTGGTTTGGATTGCCTCCCTCCCAATCCCTAGCCTCCCCTTCCCTCCCCTCCGCTCCCCTCCTCTCCTCTCCCTTTCCTTCCCTCCCCTCCCCTCCTCTCCCTTTTCTTCCCTCCCATCCTCTCCTCTCCCCTCCCCTCCTCTCCTGCTCCCTCCCCTCCTCTCCTCTCCCTCCCTCTCCGCCTGTCCCCTCCCCTCCCCTCCCAGTCCTCTACCCATTTCAATCTTGTTCCTAGCATTCCTCCCTTATGCTTTCATATCACTTCCCACCCCGGCCTCTTCTGTGGTTTTCTCACACAAGGCTCCCCTCCTACTTCCTGTCTTCTGTAGACATGCATTCCAAGACCTATGAATATTTCTACCACTTTTTCTTATGGCTCTACTGCTACCAGCCATTGTGGTGTTTTCCCGGGCTTCCTCAGCTACTGTGAATGTGGACTGCTGTGTGCAACTGTTGACATGCATCCCTCTGTGGAGACAGTATGGCTGGAGCCATTGTGACTCCATCTTGCTTCTGGTCTACAATGTATTGAATGATGTTAAAATTCATGCTATTGGGCATTTTGAAGTAATTATTTGCTTATCATTATTGATTTTTTGGGTTTCCATCAGAATGTAGTCTTATTGCTTATTCAGAGCACAGCACATTTGTTTGTTTAAAAGCATGCACTTGTTAGTTTAGATCCATTCATTCTTCAATATTGCTTTTTTTTTCCAGTTTGATTACATGGGTTCTGACATTAAAACTGTGATACAGAAAGTTACTCATGTCATCGGCCTCGTTAACGCCGTGAGTTTCCAAAAGCAAATTCGTTTATATAATCTGCAAAACCAGAGATATGGATCTATGACGTATAGTTTGCTGAGTTCTTATTATGTAACCAAAAATACCATGCCAAATATGTTTTTAAGCGTTTCGAGGGATGTATCAATTCATATAGAAATTCCTTTATCTGTTTATCTTTTTTTTTTTTTTAGATGTTCTCCAAGTTAGAACTGACTGTGATAATACATTCCATTGAAATCTGGTCAAAGGGAAACAGAATTTCTATGCCAGCGAGTCCTAAGAGTTTGTTGATTGCATTTTTAAACTGGAAACGAGACCACGAACAGAAGCATGTTTCATACTTATTGGCGTAAGCATATATCCTGTACCTACTGACATGGAAGGAATAGCTCAAATGACATATTACTTCCATAAGATGCGCATTTGCTTTCTGTATATTGTTTTCTAATTTCTTGGATATCATGAATACGAAACATGCACTCTATGAAGGCTTCTTCCTTAGGACTAATGTGAGGAAAGCGGCACACGCTTTCCAGACTGCCAACCCAGTCTGCCGCAGAGGAGATGGATGGTGGAGGGCTTGCTGGTGGCTGCAGCCGCTGGTCCGGGGACAGCAGCTCCACTTTCCTCTCGAACAGAACGAAAACCTCAAGAATAATGGAGAATTAGAAGTGGGTGAAAAAGAATCCAACTGCTTTGGCTTACAAACATCTGTGACCTGCTATCAAATCTCGATAGTTCCGTTTCTTACCGAATTAATTCATCACCTAGTTAATATTTTTATTTTTAAATAAAGATCTATTTACTGTTAATGATAAATGAACAACAAGGCCTCAAAAGTGAAGTTTTAGGAATTCCTAGCTAAATAGATACTCAAAGTTTTATACACATACATACAGAGTATATGGAATCAAACTGAAAGCTGCCATTACTAGACAGTTAGGTCTTACCTTTTAGATATTCCTAGGTAGTTATGAAATTCACAATTGACATGGAAATATTTTTAATATTGAAGCTTTGGTGGAATATATCTAAGTTGTACAACCCTGAGTGGCATAGAGGTGAGAATATAGTAAGTGTTTTTAAATATTTGATCCTATAGAAATTGATCCTATAGACATTACTAACACTGCTTTCCTATATACTTCTGTTTGTTTTGTAGCTTTGACGAGCATCCTGCTTCCATTGGAGCCCTGTATCCAGGGGAATTGTGCAGAGCGGATTTTGATGTTGCTGTTGCCCTGGTATGCAGTTGCTGTCCGGTTTTCTTCCCCCACTTTTTTCCCCCATGTTTCAAAAATTCCTAAATATCTTATCAGAGGAGAAAATCTTCTATTTATTTGTTTATTTGTTTAGTCTTCTCTCATACAATACATCCTGACTGTACTTCCCTCTCTCCTCTCCTTCCACTCCCCCCTCCCATCTGCCCTAGATCTACACCCCCATCTCCATCAGTCCCATTTCTCCCAGTAAAGGACAGGCTTTCTAGTGGCATCAACTGAATATGTTGTCGCAAGTTAGAATAAGACTAAGTACAGACCTTCACATTAAATCTAGGCAAAGGAACCCAGTAGAAGAAAAGGGGTCCCAAGAGCAGGCAAGAGAGTCAGAGACACCCTAATTTCCACTGTCAGGAGTCTCCCCCAAACACCAAGCCAACAACCATAGGACCTAGCGCAGACCCATGCAGGCTCTGTGATGGCTGAGCCAGTCAGTCTCTGTGAACCCTCCTGAGCCCTGCTTAGTTGATTCTGTGCAGTGTTCTCCTGCTGTCTTCCACCCCTCCAGCTCCCACAATTCCTCCTCCCCCTTTTCTGCAGAGTTCCCCAAGCTCTGAGGGGAGGGGCCAGATGGAGACCTCCAACCTGGGATCTCTCTAGGCAGAGAAAACCTTTTTCTGAGTTTCCTCATCTTTTTCTAGTGTTTATGTTACAGTTCCTAGCATCAACCTGAACTGTGGCCCACTGCTCTCAAAGCACACTGCTGTTTTCCTTGGTGGACTTGATTTGTTTACTTTTAAATGATTTTTGGTTGTATTTGTTTATCTTATGATTCTTTGCCATATTTATTTTTTTACTCAAATTAGAGATACATCATTGAAGTAGCAAGCACCCCATCTCCTTCCTTATTTTTGACATATTTATTTTTCATTAAATCTTCTTTTAAAAAGTTCATCAATGAAGCTATTGAAAGTAGTCTCACTTGTTGGATGATTTTAAAGAGATCAATCTATACTGTTATCAATGATGTAATGCCTTGTGTTGTGTAGGCGATGGTATATTGTTTTTCAAAGGATGTGTTAATGTCATATGTATGATCAAATTGCTCATAATATTATTTTACTTTGCCTTCCTTCCTCCCCTTGTTCCTCCTTTTGGGGTTGTTTTCCTTAGGGTTTATTGATTCTTTTCCTGTTTAAAGCAACTAAGATTCGATTGACTTGTTTCAACAATGTCTGACTTTATTGATACTTTGTTCTAATTTTGTTTCCCTTCTCCAGTTTCTAAACCTTGATGGCGAATTTGCCTGAAGGCGTTTAAAGCCATAAACATTTTATGCCAACTTAGGTATATCTTAGATGTTTTGAAGCTTCATAATTAAGTCCATAGTATTTTTAATCTGTCCAACACAGCTTCCACTTTATATGAACAGTCTCTGTCTGAGCATGCTCTCGATCGAAGGCTTCTTTTCTGGAGCATTCTGGATTCAATGCAAGGGCTTGTTCTCTAGTCCTTTTTAGGGCTTTTATATCCAGATGAAACCAGAAAACCCTCAACCTGACTTCCTGGCTTCTGTCAGTTTTAAGTTTCTTACTTTTTGCTAGCTTTGTGTGTGTGTGTGTGTGTGTGTGTGTGTGTGTGTGTGTGTGTGTGTGTGTATCTTCCTTGGGTACATTTCTTAGGGGGGAGAGAAATTTTATTCTTCGCTGAAGGACTGAAACTGCTTTCCTTCTTTGTGGCTGAATTTCTCTACAAAGGAATCCGTTCTCTCTTCAGATGTGGTGGAAGAATGTGGCACTTAGCTATTCCTTTCCTCTCTCTTCTTTTTTTTTTTTTCCTCTCATGCTTATTGTAGACTAGGCTATCAGGCCTTTCCTTTTTGTGGTTTGATTTAATATCTTCATTTTGATTGACAGGCATCTTCTGATGTTCATGGGGCAGCTGTAGGGTCTTCGAGAGCTTTAGAATGTCCACTCTTTGGGCCTGTGTTCTATTTTATTCACTTTCTTTTGAGTTCTGTAGTTTTTTCATCTTATCAATTTTTTGGCCATTTCACTAGATATGAAGTGACCTTGTGGTTTTGACTTCTGTTTCTCCGATGAATGGTTTGCCAAAGGCCTCACACTGTTGGTCATGTGCATGCCTTAAAGAAAGTGTCGGTTTGGGTCTCAGCACATGTCTACATTTTTGTCATGTATTAATTTTCCCATTGAGTTGCAAGAATTCTGTACGTGTTTGGACATTAACACCAGCAGATGCGTACTTTTCAAACTTCCTTCCTTCCCACAGGCTGCCTTTTGATTTGTTGATTGATTCATTTGCTATAAAAAAAAGTGATCTGATTTAAGGACTATAGTCTGACATTCCTTTTTCACTCTGTTAATTGAACTATTGGCATCTTAGCCAAGAAGAAATTGCAAAGGACAAGGTCCAGAAACCTTCACCCTGCTCATTCCCGGATGCTGGCTTCAGGTCTGTAGTCCATATTAAGTCGGCTTTTGTGAATGGTGAGTATCTCCGGGATTCACAACGCCCTGCGTGGAAGACTCTGCTTTTTTCTCGTAGTGATATTTGCCATTCTTGACGAAAACAATCAGCAACTTACATGCATGGTTTCATGTGGGGGCCCTCTGCTGAGCTCTGCTGGGCTGCATCTTTGGTCTTGTATAAGTACCATTTGTTTTGGTTGACTTAGCTTTGAATTACAACTGGATCTAAAAGGAGAAATGACGGTAGCAGTCTTGTTCTTCATGCCTTAGACGGCCGTGGCCTGTGGCCTTGTGATAGTGTACAGACTTTAGGGTTCTCTTTTACTTATATGAAGAATCGAATTGGGATTTTAAAAAACCATCTACAACTATAGATGAGGTGCATATTTTTAACCAATTTTGTCCTTCTACTCGCTGAGATTGGGAGAGCTTTCAGGGTGTTTGTGTCACTTGAATTTTCTTAGTTTGTAGTTTAGGGTGCAGTAAGCCCCCGTCTAAGCATTTTGCGTTGGTTGTGTGTCAGGAGTAGCATGATTTTCTTGTTTTTTTTTTCTGCTGCATTATTACTGCAAATGTGACTAAACTCTATGTGTTAGCATTGTGTGTCCGAACACCACGTCAGAGAATCCGCAGGCTCTCTGGGCAGGAGGGAATGCCTTTTGCAGACCACAGTGACTTCCTTTTCCTTTTTTCTTGCATGGCTGTTCTCTCTCTTGACTCATTGCTCCTGCTAGATTTTCAGTGCTGTACATTGAAGGAAATGGTGGGGGCAGGAATCCCTTCCTTGTATCAACTAGTGGGCAAGCTCTGTTTATGATATTCACAGCCTAAACACGGACATCTTTTGTTGATTGATATTCAACTCGACCACCCTTTATTCTGTCCTCAGAGGTACAAACTAGACACACCACCGCTAGCAGATCCATAAAAATTTATGATTAAACTGAGAACATTTAAACAAATGTGATACTTTAGATGATGTCATAGTGGTCACTTGAAAAGCGTATGTGAGACTGTCCATTTTGTTTTTTACAATTAGCTTGTGGGCAAAAAACATTGTCTGAGGCTGTTGTTGCTTTCAGAATCCCAGCTCAGGGGCCTGGCAGCTCTCACGCTGCAGGAAACACGTTTCCAACCTCAAGCATGGAGGTCTCTCCAAAAGTCCCCACTCCCCACAAAGCCACTGTTTTCCTTAATATGGTCAAGATAGAGACTCCACAAAGGCATTATTTACACGAGCTATTCATGAATGATTCCCCATCCCCCTACTGTATTGGATGAGTCAGAAGAGGTCAAAACTAGCTTCCTCTCCACAACAGAAGGACATCATAGCGGGCATTAATACTGGGAAATCTGAGTTACTGGGACCCGTTGATGAATGCAGATTTGATTATTGACTAGAAGATTAAAGGCATTGTGTCAAAGTTACATCAAAGAAGGCTTAAAAATGAGGCGGTGTTCATGTGTCAACCTTACTAAGGCAGCTTGTGTTGCTGTCATTTAACAATAATAATAGTAATAATAGTACTCGGAAGTAAAACTTCCTCTACGGATCCACCCATGTTTAATGAACCCATTAGCAGGACATTTATATCACTACTACAGCTGCATCCATGGAAGTGTCTTGAATGTGTTAATAAATCAATTTTCATCAAAACATTTATATAACTACTGCAGTTACAGACATGGAGTTGTCTCAAACATATTAATAAATCGATTTTCATCAAAACATTTATATCGCTACTACAGTTGCATCCACGGAGGTGTCGTGAATGTGTTAATAAATCGATTTTCCTTGCAGTCAGCGTTGCTTTGCTAACTCCTTCCCTTCTGTTCATGTTCAGTATCCCAAAGGTTTATCGTTAGAGTCATACAGTGTCATTGTCGCACAGCTGCTGAGCCTCGGCATGGGCCTCACGTACGACAACACCGACACCTGTCACTGTACAGGAGATGTTTGCCTAATGACGCCCAAAGCAATGTAAGACAACCTTCCTTACTAAGCACACACATCTCCTCTTGCTTTCAACTGGCTTTCAGTTTCTGTTAACTGAATTAAAGTATTGATTATACAGACACACACATATATATATGTATATATATACACTATATATTACGTATGCTATATGTAATACACACATTTTGAGGAGCTGTTATGCTGTTTTCCTTAGTGAACATGTGGATTTAAACCCCACTCACTGTGTTATATGTCTTGATAGCCCCCACCTGCACCTCTCTTTTCTCTCAGTGTTTATTTTGCTCTTTTTTGATATATAACGCTGCTGCAGCACCCTGATGTTCATTATGAAATTTTGATTCGTGAGTCTATCATGCATTGATCAACTCTGAATGTTGAGCCTCCTCTTAGCTTTACACTTTGTTTCTTTTCTGTGATGACATTAAAAGCTGTCCTAATTGTTTTGTGACACGGTCTCAAAGTGGTCCTCGTGGTCCTAATGGTTTTGAGATACATAATGCCTTAACACTAGCTCTAATCACCCTGTCATGCCGGAAAGGCAGACCTTATTTCTTTCACCAGGGCAGACTTCTCTCTCTGTTTTCTTCTCCCTGCTCTCCATGGCATCTGGCAGGCACTATCCCACTGCCAACTTATGTAGGCTCAAAAATTTAAGTCCTATTTTTCAAAATTTTAAATTCTATTTTTGTTGTGACATTTTTCTTCATGTCCCTGGATCCTCTCACCTAACTGAATGTACTCTAAACCCACCCACATTGTGGCTAATGAGGGGGCTATGTACTTTTTTATGGCTGAATAGCTGCAAAGACAGACATTTGATTTCTCTCCCCATTTTGTGACAAGCATGTGGGTTGATCCCATATTGTGGTATTTGTAAAAACTGCGGCAGTGAGCATGAGAGCCCAGGGGTCCCTTTGACACCTGCTCCATCTCCTTTGTTTACATACACAGCAGGCTTTCTGGATCTCTCTGTAGGGTCCCCCTCCCCCCGCCACTTTTGAGATAGTGTCATGCAATAACTACAATACTTTCTATTTCTTTCACAGTAGGTAAGAAATGCTTTAATTGCTTTCTCTGGCTGGTGGTACCCACTTTCTTGTTTTCTGTCTGATCTTGGGGAGGAGGGAGCCTCCCTGATCTATCTTTTTCTATCAGGTTCTGTAGTTATAAAGCCACAAATCCCATGTCACTGATTGGAGGGCAGGCAGATAGAAAATGTCCAGGCCCTACGTGGTCCTTTAGGTCTTGGGTTTCTGTTTACTCGCATCTCAGCTTTGCAAACTTCTTCTCACCTTATTTTATGAATTTTCACATATACTTGGTGAGAAGAAGCAGAATGATAACATGCATACACAGATAAGAGACTTTAGTGTCTATGATGCTGCTGTCCAGGTAGCAGAAGTCAGGAAGGATCCCTGGATCAGTATCTGGCATGTACTGAGGGGCCACCTGCACCAGGTTCTACATAAGTACAGTATGTGACAATTTTTTAAAATGGTATCATTAGTTTTTACTTTTTCTTGGTAGACAGAAAGAAGTCTGAGAAAACATCTTAGCAGTCCAATCACTGTGTTCAAAAGTGCACTTAATGTTTTTTGTGAAGGATGGCGGCCACTCTTGAAATCCTTGTCAAAACACGGCATTATGGGAATTGGAGTACATGGCAGAAGCTTTGACCATGACACTGTTATGTTCTAGATATTTTGGGGGCATGAAGAGTTTCAGTACCTGTAGCTTGGATGACTTTAAACAGTTGTTGATGGGCAAAGACCTTGGATGTCTCCAGGACTGGCCTATGGAGAGAAAAGCTAAACGCAGGCCGAGACGGATATGTGGCAATGGCGTGTTGGAGGGGAAAGAACAGTGTGACTGTGGCACGTTGAAGGTTGGTGGTTCCTTTTTTACTGAAATCATCTCAGTTTCTTATGTGTAAGAAAAGCAGAAAAAACTTTCTCTCTTAGTTAAATAGATTTGAAGTCGATTATTTTTTTTTTTCTTTTGTGAAGCTAAAATCTCCAGTCTCCTAATTTTCCTTTTGGGAGTTAGCATATTAGATCTTTGAATGGTCACTGCCTATAAGTGGTGCCTTGTGACAGTGTTTATTGCCTGTGCCAGCTGAAAAAAAATGATGATTAAACTGTTTTAAACTGTCAGCACCATCTGTTTTTTGCGAACACTAATAAGACAGTAAAAGGCAGGAGATAGACTGTGTGTAATAAGATGGTACGGTGCGTTGCTGTTTAATATTCCGAGAACATTATTCTAGGGACAAGTGTTCTTAATTAAAATATTCCAAAATAAAACCTGCCATCACTTAGAGAAGCTAGAAAGTATGAAAATCAGATCAAAATAAACTACAGATGAAAAACAATAGAGGAAGCTTAACAGGCTCGGTCACATGTTAGAAGAAGTAGTGCATATGAAAGTTATACCATGGGATAGCATCTCTGTGAGGTCTAGAAGATGCTAGCAGCATCCGGGTCCTCCTGTTCTTACAAACTTTCTGTCATCTCTTTCACAGTGCTCCCTGTGCCTTAGGCGTAGGAGTTACTCTGCAGACATATCAGCCAGGCTTGAACCCCACGTTCACTCATTCTCTGTATTTGATCAGTTGTCTGTAGTAGTCTTATCTACACCCTCAAAGGCTAGCCAGTCCAAACTGGCCATCCCTACACACATTCTATATAAACAACACAAAATGGACTCCCAAAGGTTGTATATCCATTTAGCTGTGATAATAGTAATTATAGAAGAAGTCATGAATTTAAGCTGCAGTTGGAAAGCACGCTAGAGGAGTTAGGGAGAAAGAGGGGAGTAGAAATGATGTAAACACAGAACTCAAGTAGGAAATAGCCCCCTCCATAACAGTTAAACACACATGTATACATATGCATGCGCATACACACATGCACACAATCATATGAGCAGCTCACCCAAGACAGCCAGAGACTACGGAGCAGCTGTCGAAATTCTGTAGAGTCCAGAGGCTCAGTCGGATTACAGAGCACCATAAGGATCTACTTGTCTATGATGCCACCTACAAGGTGAGCAGGGGTCTCTCAGTGACTTCCACCACTGCTAAAAATACCTGCCATTTTGGCTAATAAACAACTTTGGACTCCATAGTCTGCTGCCTAACTGTGCTATCTTCAAATCAGCTTCATCTCTGAGACCCTACCGTTGCTTGTCCGCTGTACCAGGAACCAGTCACAAGGCAAAGCAGAGTACTTCCTAGGTAGCTTGTGCCCAGAGGCAGGAAGCCAGAGCGCTTGGTGGGTAAATGTGAAACATTGGTGGTGGGAGCTCAGCAACAGTAGGGTCTCAGAGATGAAGCTGATTAGAAGGTAGCACAGCAATGCAGCAGCTTGGATAACAGTGACCAGAACACAGTTTGCAGCTGATTATTTCCAGGAGAATGTATTTATTGAAACTATAAAGGTAAGAAAAACTGTATGATTTTCAGGGTCGGGTGCACAGCTTGCTTTGATGCTGCATGGCCAGACAGAGCTGAGTAAGGCTTTCATTTCCTTGCAGAACTGTACACACCGAGCATGCTGTGACCCTATGTCATGCCGATTAAAGCCCAAAGCCATATGTGGCTCTGGAGAGTGTTGTAAGCAAGATTGCACGGTAAGAGGAAACTACTTTTTTTGAAATAAAATACATAGTTCAAAGAGAGGAAAGCATCAGTATCTCTCTTAGCTGATGATACTCTGTATCCATTCCACACTTGGACTCCATTCAGTAATCTGTCACTTACTCTGCTCTCGTGGGTATCATTTTTCATGTTCCTTCTTTCCTAACTTGGTTTTTTGAAGTTTTCTCTATGGCGGCCAACGTGTCTGTCTGATCACGTGAGGCTCTGCCAGGTTTTCTCATGTATATTTTCTGTGTGTAGCTTATGTGAGGGCAAGAAGTTAGATGGGTTCCTTGTGCCCCCTGAAGTCGTTTTACTGTCGTCTGGGAACGGCCTTTGCTCGACTGCACGCAGCTAATGTGGCAGTTATCCTCTTCCTCAGTGTGGAAACTATTTAAAGAGAGCTCCGTTCATGTTTACATCCTAAGAAAATAATACTGGGCAAAGGAAACAGCAGAAACTCAAAGATTGAGGCAGTGGTGCTCTTGTAATTCACTGAGTGTGAGATTGTATTAGTCATGGTTGCCTAGAGGAACAGTAACGCGCGCACACACACACACACATGCACACACACACACATACACACATGCACACACACACACAGTGTTGGCTAGTTTTATTCAAACTTGACACAAACTGGAGTTAATCTGAAAGGAGGGAACCTCAATTGAGAAACTACCTCCATCAGTTCTGACTGTAGGGCATTTTCTTCTTAGTGATCGATATGGAAGACCCCATTGGGTCCAGGTTCCAGACTACTGGTGTTGTGGGAGTATCTTCCGCTGCCTCAGCCAATAGTCGCTGAAATACCAGCCCACTGGGGCGTGGTATATTTCTCTTTTAAAAAGAGACACAGATCCGGATCAGGCTCTCTTAGTTCCGGCGCTTGGTCCTGGCTCCTGCTCCCGGCTCCTGCTCTCGGCTCCTGCTCCCGGCTCCTGCTCCCGGCTCCTGCTCCAGCGACTACTGGCTGAGGCAGCGGAAGATAGTCCCACATACTGTGGCTTTAAGTAAAACAAACATCTATAATCTCCCCTTCCCATAAAAAACCCTACAAACCTTTCTTATAAGACAAGAAGGTAGTTATATGATACTAAGGAGACAATTCTTCAAGAGGGTATAAAGTTGATAGTACGTATGCATCCAACCCTAGAGCACCCAGATACAAAAACAATGCCATCAGGTATGAACGGAAAGACAGGGATCTGGGTCTTGTCAGACCAACTCTGGAACTCACAGAGGTCGGTTCTGCCTCCACACAGAGACTAGCAGCATCTCCTTTGGGATGCTGGAGAGAGTATAGTAAGTGCTCTCTGATGCTCTGTGTATATAAGTTATGCCTTGTCCTCAACAGCGCTACCATTATGAACCATTATGAACGCGATAAACATTCTCATTTGGGGCAACAAAGGATAAGTCTTTTGTATTGTTAAAATTGTTTGTTTGTTTTTCAAGACAGGGTTCTCTGTGGCTTTGGAGCCTGTCCTGGAACTAGCTCTTGTAGAACAGGCTGGCCTCAAACTCACAGAGATCCACCTGCCTCTGCCTCCCAAGTGCTGGGATTAAAGGCATGCACCACTACCACCCGGCCCATTTATCATACTCTTACTACATCAGTCCTTGAAATAACTATCAGTTGTGGATTTGCCTACTTTTATTGCAGATTTTCAGCATTTATTTCACATGTTTTGATGTTCTGTTACTTGCTGCATCAATGTTCACACTTGTTATTATTGCATTGTCGTTGTTATCATTGTAATGTATTGAGAACAGCTCTCTTAATAATTTCAAAATAATTCTCATATATAACAATATCCCTTATTCTTAAATCTGCCTTTCTTGATATCATCACTTCCAATTTTTTATCATTAAAGCTAGCATTATATATTAGCATAGTACATTGGGCGTTATTATTTTACTTTCATAGTGTTTTATTTCAAACTCTCTTTATATGAACAATCCCTTTTAAGTAGCATTCAGTAGGATCTTACTTTTTATGTAGCCTGGCTGGCTGCTTATTATATAGCTGCATTTAGATTAATAGGTTTATTCAAATATAACATTTGAGTATTTGTTTGCCTTGCTTCCAACTTGGAGTATGTATGTACATGACTGTACATGCAAGTGTGTGTGTGGTACATGGGTATAGTGTATGTGCATGTGTGTGTTGATTAGGTTTTTGGGTCACAGAGGGTTTCAGATTTTGAAAGTCTAAAGCAGGCTTTATTTGCTTGCTTTTTGTTGAAGACCATGTTTATGTGACATAGGTTATGTGTCTGTGGGTGTGGCCAGAGGCTGGCAGGATCTTCCTTGATTTCTCTCTGTCTTATTTTCTTAACCTGTGCCCCGTTGTTCTCATTAGATTGGCTGGTCAAGGAGCTCCACAGGTCTCTACTTCCCCAGAGCAGGGGTTACAAACATAGGCTGCTAATTCCAGACTTTTATGTGGGTGCTGGGATGAAAACTCAGATCAGCAAGCTTGCTGGACAAGTTCTTGACTGACTCAGCCACTTCCCATCCGCTCCATCTTTATTCATTTGAAACCATTTTTTCTCTTGCTATATTGAAATATAACATTTTTATTTGCCACACATTCAAGTTGTTGCTATTCTATTTTCTTGCTTGTGCTGAGATTATTCTTACTTTTTGCTATACTGCACATAATGTGTTCTACCTTCCACCTGAAGGTTTATCTTTGTCATTGGTTTTGAGCAATTTGTTGATGTGTGTATCAGTATGGTTTTCTTTATGTGTCTTCTGCTCGGGGTTTGTTGAACTTAGCTTTTATTATATTTGGGGAACATTCAGCTGCTTTGTTGTCAAGCATTTGCTTCAGTCTTTATGTCTTTGTGATCTCCTTTGAGAATGTCACACACATGCCATTGGGCATGGGAAAACATCTCATGGGTGGCTGATGCTCTGCCAACTTTTAAAAAACTGACTTTCTGTTTCATTTGTAATGACTTCCACTGCCATGCCTTCAGCTTTACTGTTCCTATCCAGTGTACTTTTCATCTGAGAATTTTTAAAAGTTTAAATTTTAGAATTCTCTGCTGTCCCTCTCAGATTCTAACTCACTTTACCATTTCCTTTTAGGCATTACAAAACAAAACAAAACAAAACAAACAAACAAAACCAGATACGATGAAATAGTCTAGAAAAATCAACTTTGTTTCTGTCTTGTGTGCATATTGAGTTTTCCTTGATTAGAAATCACCTCTTTAGGCTGGAGTGATGACTCACTGGTCAAGAGCACTGGCTCCGTACGCAGAAGATTCAAGTTTGATTCCCAGCACCCACATGGTGGCTTACAACTATGTGTAACTCCAGCCTCAGGGATCCTAATGTCTCTTCTGCACTCTGAAGGCACCAGAGAGGCACATGGTGCACATATGTACATACAGGAAAAATAGCATACACATAAAATCGTAAAATAAATAAATCCTTTAAAAATGGATACAACAGCCAGGCAGTTGTGGCACACGCCTTTAATCCCAGCACTTGGGAGGCAGAGGCAGGCAGATCTCTGTGAGTTTGAGGCCATCCTGGTCTACAAGAGCTAGTATGTCCTGTTACACAGAGACACCCTGTCTTAAAAACCAAAAAAAAAGATAATAATAAGATAATCGAATTAATTGCCCATGCTATACCTGAAGGGAACTTTTGATTGAACCAACCATGTCCACACATGCTCAGAGGTGTAGGAACAAATCTTCCTGAGCCTGGGATGGGTATAACTCACATCCCCCCTCCACTGCAGCTACGGAAATATTTTTTGATAGATACATTCAGGTTGACCTGGGTCCTCTGCTATCTTGTCTTATGGGAGGCCTTTGGTAATGGGATTTTAACACAAGTTTCACTCACGAGTATTCAAAGTTTTGTTTTGTTTTGTTTGTGGTGTTTCAAGACAGGGTTTCTCTCTGTAGCCCTGGCTCTCCTGGAACTTGTTCTGTAGACCAGGCTGCCCTCATAGTCACAGAGACCCGCCTGCCTCTGCCTCCTGAATACTGGGATTAAAGACATGCACCATCATTGCCCAGTGAGATTTTTCTTTTGGATCTTGGCAATTAAAAAAAATGGGAACCGAAATTTGATAGAGAGAGAGAGAGAGAGAGAGAGAGAGAGAGAGAGAGAGAGAGAGAGAGAACATTCCTGGAAATAATTTTTTATGTTCTCTTCTAGCTAAAACCAATCAATACACTGTGTAGAAAATCAACCGGCGAATGTGACTTTCCCGAGTTTTGTAATGGGAGCTTTTCTTACTGTGTGCACGACACATACTTACGTGATGGGGAGTATTGTGACTCGGGTCAAGCCTTCTGCTACCATGGATTGTGCAAGACTACTGACAAGCAATGTATCAACCTGCTTGGAAAAGGTAAGGGCCATAATGCTCCTCTAAAATCTGATTATCCCAACACCAATGTTCAGTTCTATAGGACAAAAGTATGTCATCTATTACTGGCCAAAGTCTTGCTTGGTAATCATTAATTTGAAAGGAGACTCATTTTCTTATGTCTAAGAGACAGCAGAAAGGATCCCTGAACTTACATTGACTTCCTGCTTGTGAGAGAAAGAATGTACAAGCAGAAACACAGGTTCCACAATATTATATTGTATTCGTAGTCACAGGGTTTAGTTTAAGTTTTAAAGGAAGCTTGGTTTCCAGTAGAGCAGAGTCGGGGGCTTCAAGAACTTGTTGATGAGCAAGGGGGCCTCTGACAGTTGACAACTCCGTTCCTTACTTGAGTATTGGGTCACTCGCTGCATGGAAAAATAGTGTCTGAATGGATCAAGTTCACGTTAGCTGAGAACAAGGACTTTCATTCTGAATTGTCCCTTTAGACAAGAGACAATAAAGGCATGACTTAGAAAAATCAACATGCTCCCCCAAAGTATTTGTCTCTGGCCAAAATATGGGGGGAGGTGAGAGAAAGAGTGACCTGGGACCCGGTCACAGAGGCCAGCTTGGTTGGCCATGGATCTGTCTGTTTCTCCTTTTCCGTTTTACCATAACTGGAATTGCATGCCCAGATTTTTATGTGGGTTCCAGAGACCCACACTCTAGGCCTCAGATGTGTGAGAGAAGTCCATTACTGTCTGAATCATCTCCCAGCCAAGAGCATCACTGACTTTTTTTTTGTGGAAACGTGATAAGACATCTTGGGAATACTTTTTAGTGGAGCTCAGGGTAACGTGTGTTGCTGTGATTTGCATCAGTGAAGGCTTTTAGCAGAACTCAGGCAGAAGTGTGTTGCTGTGGTTTGCATTCAGCGTCATTCAATGCTCTCAACACCCTGATGCCATCTATATTTATGCCCAAGACGAAACAAAACAAAAACCAAAAAACCTTTTTTTTTTTTTAAAAAAAAAAAGATTGATGCTTTTTTATTTTGTGAGTGCCTGAGTCTTTATCTGTACCCTGAGTGTGCAGTGCCTACAGAGATAAGATGAGGATGTAGGATCCCCTGGAACTGAAGTTGCAGGCAGTTGTGAGCCTCCACAGGGGAGCCAAGAACTGAATTTGGGTCTTCTGCAAGAGTAGTCAGAGCTTTTAGCTGCTGAGTCACCTCTCCAGCCCCTTCCTGAGATTTTGAGTATGCTTTTAAAATGTTAAATGTAGGGCCAAGCGTCATAAACAACAGCTAGGATAAACAGTTCAGTAAGTGGAACTTACAGAATAAGAGGAAAAGTAATTGGATAGGGAATCCTCTCTGAACTTTCTTTTGATTGGCATCTACGTGACAGCTCCCATTAATGATAATGATGATGATAATAATGTTATTAATATTATTTGGTTTTTCAAGAAAGGTTTTCTCTGTGTACACTGGCTGTCCTGGAATTCACTCTGTAGACCAGGCTGGCCTCGAACTCAGAGATCTGCTTGCCTCAGCCTCCCGAGTATTGGGATTAAAAGTACATGCCACCATTGCCTAGCCCATGAATTAATGTTTAATTATGGAATTTATACTGGTGTCTAACTCTTCAGTATGTTTTTTGTTCTTGTAACCTCAGCCCAGGCTATGCACACGTGGACCTGCCTAGGCTCCAATGTGTTTCAGCTTCATGTGGGAGAATGTATCTGCAGACCTACTGCTTTCACCCAGAGCTTGTTTTATTGACTTCTGAGGCTTTGAACTGAATTAGACATTTCAGTAATAGCAATTGTTTTTGGGGTGTGTGTGTTGGAGGTGGTCACCATCTCAGCTCATCTCTACCTGCTTCCCATACCAGATACCTGACATCATAGCAGGTGTCCGTATTGCTGCTTTATTTGCTCTACATCTCGGTTCTGAGACCCCTGAAAAGGCCAAATTTAAAAGTGGGACTTCATGTTACTAACCTGTCCCCTCTTGGAACGTAAAAAATCTACCTCTGATCTCACAGGGTTGCTTTGCCTATTGCTGTGGGAGCTCCTTCAGCCAATAGCCTTTAAGTTACCAGCCCACTTGGGCATGGTCTCTTATATTATGAATGTAGCTGTAAAATATGGGCTCACTCATTTCTGGCTGCTAGATCTGGTTTCTGTTTGCCGTTTGTGCGAAGGACTGGGATCTGTAAGTCTACCCTTAAATAAATAACCCTTTATTATACGTAATTCTGAACTAGTGTGGAATTATTTTGTAACTTCCATGATCATCTGGTGCCCAAAAGTGGGGATCAGTTCACCCTTTTGGGAATGGGTTTGCCAGCTGCATGGCACAGTGGGCACTGACTTTCCCACCCATGGCTGCAGCCGGTACTCAGATGCATCAGGCTGCTGCTCAGCACTCCCTGGTTTGCGACCCACACACTTCTGCTCAGCGCATTACATGCTGGCCCACACACAACTGACTGTGATCCCCACGGCTCACACCATCCACAACTCTCACCGACAGAAAACTTAGGGTTTTCTCTTTATCCTGGTTCCCAATTCTCAGAATTATTTGATCGCCTTAATAACTGCTCTTAATTTGTTAAATAAGCCATGTTTTTCAGTACCTAAGTAAGCACTACATGCTGTTCACTGCTGCCAGCATCTCTCAGCCATGTGGCTGCAATCTGCTGGCTGAAAATGATTATTATACCTACTCCAATTTATTGTAATTGCCTTTGGAAAGGTAAGGTCTGAAAAACTACAAAATTACTGATAACTATCCAGGAGTTCAATAATTACTTTGCTTATACTATGGATGGTGTTCTGCAAGGCTTATGTGATTTTCCTTCTACATCCTTTTATTTGATTCTAGGAATTGGTTTTGTTTTTCATATTATCTCATTAAAATGTTTTGATAATAGGACCAAAATGAGGCACCTTTAGAAATAATATGGTCTTTACAGACTAATAATGGACAGCCAGTCGAAAAGATCATTACTATGGAGAGGGATAGCATCAATTTGACAGACTTATCTGAAAGGATTTGTGCTGTTGAATTTAACAATCAGAATCCATTGAAAAGTTATAATAGATTAATGGATAAGGTATCGCTCCAGGAAGGTAATATGCACACCATCAAAATTATGACCAAAGATGAGATGTTATTTTAACTGGACAAGTTTTATATCTTGGAATCTCAGTGAGGGCATTAGAACTGAACAATGAACAGGAGATTCAGACTTTACAAGAGGCAATAGTACAAAGAGTTGAAAAGATTGAGGGATTTATTGAAATTGATGAGCAAGGGCAGCAGGTACAAGGACAGGACTTAGGCTCATCAGTATGTACCAGACCCTGGGAGGACTTACACAGAGTTTTAACTGCATATCTGGTAATTTCTGTGGAAAGACCACCTGGCACAAAGTACCCTAAGGTAGTCAAAGAATATAAATGGGAACCAATACTTATGAGTGATCTCAAAGAAATTAAAAAGCAATAGTTTCTTATGGACTACGTTCACCTTTTATCAGGGAAATGGTAAAATCATGGGCTTCAAGCAATAAGGCCATCTCACACGATTAGCTTCAATGAATCTCAGCAGTCCTAGAAGAGAGACCTCAGCTGCTTTGTAAGTGTTATTTGAGAGAAGAGGCAAAAAATTTAGAACAACAGGGATAAGCAAAATGATTTGAGACTTCCCAAGATCAAATTCTTGGTGAGGGTCATTACTCTGATCCTCAGGAACAATCATTAGGAGTCTGCAATCAGTCTCTTATACTATAAATGCGGCTATAAAGTGTACACTTGCTCTTTCACTTCCGGCTCTTGCTTCCTGCTGCTAGATTTGGTTCCTGTTCCCCATTTGTGCAGAGGACTGTGCTCTAGGACTATGACCTTTGAGTCTACCCCTAAATACATAACCCTTTATTATACGTAATTCTGAACTAGTGTGGGATTATTTTCTAACTTCCGTCACTGGCCTATGAACAGAGATTTACATATAAAGGCCACAGAGTGCATGCCTCTTGTTTAGTGTGCTTTGTTTTGTTTTGTCTGTTTTCTGAGTCAGGGTTTCTCTGTGTAGCCCTGGTTGTCCTGGAATGCAAACTTTGTAGACCAGGCTGTCCTCGAACTCTCAGAGATCCACTTTCCTCTGCCTCCCGAGTGCTGGGATTAAGGGGGTGCACCACCGCTGCCTTTGGATGTTCTTACTAGAGCCAGATAAGAACTGTTATTCCTACTAGCTTCACTCTCAGGATCTCTGGCAAGAACATTCTTAGGGCAAGTCACTGCCACTGTGTGCCAGTGGGATGCACCCAGGAGTTTCAGAGCACAGCTGGGAGGTGCGAGGGTCGGTCTAGAAATATCCCTTGTGGCAGCTGACAGTCATCTCCATTCTTGAGTCATACTTTTAGATTTGAGGTAGCCCTCAGTTCAAAGCCCACAAAACCGAGGCAGAAACCCAAAAGCTGCTGTGTCAGCAGAGCCGAAATCCCGACCCCAACGACTCCAGGGAAATTAGACGGCTGAAGCTAGGACAATCTCCTGGGTGGGTGAGGAGCGAAGACGACAGTCTTGGCCTCGGAGGACTAGGGGCAGGAGAACCAGAGCTGTGGGTTTGAGGGATCGAGAAAACAACAATGCCAGGTTTATTTCCCCTAGCCTCAAAAACATGAAAGGCAAAGAATATGGAAGAAATGGCTGAGGTGCTAAGAGTCGTGGGGGATTCAGGAAGCGCCTTAGAACAGTGGTTCTCAACCTGTGGGTGGCAACGCCCCCCAGAAGTGGTCAAAAGGCCCTTTCACAGAGGTTGCCTAAGGTCATCTGAAAACAGATATTTACATTATGACTCATTGCAGTAGCAAAAGTACAGTTACAAAGTAGCAAGGAAAATAGTTTTATGGTTGAGGGGTCACCAAGGCATGAGGAACTGTGTGAAAGGGTAGCAGCATTAGGACAGTTGAGAACCACTGCTCTAGAGCATTCTGCGTTTGACTACTATGAACACACTGGGACATGGTTGTGGTTGCAGTGTCCAGCCAGGGAGCCTCCACAGGGCAGTTCTCAGTGTTCCAAAGCCATTACATTGTTCCCCTTTAAAAAGCTCAGTGATTCCTTTACAATGAATGCTTATTATGTTAATCTTGATTTTTAAAGAATTACCATCAATCTTGTGGCTTACACCTGTCATCCCAGTACTAGTACTCAGGAGGCTGATGCAGGAGGATTGCTGATAGCTTTTCTAAAAAAAAAAAAATCTGCATGAAGATGTTACTTATTTTGGTTATTGAATTTTTGCCTATCTCTTTAAATTTTTTATCATTTAATCCTGGTCTAGATTCTAATGGGTGAGGTCTAAATTAGATTTAGAGTATCAGCTAAGGTGGGATGGGTTGGACAGAAACGCATTGGTGTGGTTTGTTAATGAGGAGACTCTTCTCAAGGACTGAACTACAGACAGCAGTGTATTCCTTTTACAATGCATCTACACACAGGGAGTATGTCCTTCTGGAGGCCATGCCTGTAGATGAGTTTCTGCAGGTGTGAGAACATGCACAGCAGCTGGAGAGGGGCCTCTTATCAATGAATTGTCATTTCTTTGCAATGAAAGCAAAGATCTCAGTTCTTCACCAGATGCTGACATGAACAGTGCAGTCTCCCCTTAAACTTCTGAGTCAAAGCAATGGGGATGTCTGATATAGGTAGCTGAATTTTTGCTAATTTTTAAGACTAGGCATGACTTTCTCTCTCTCTCTCTCTCTCTCTCTCTCTCTCTCTCTCTCTCTCTCTCTCTCTCTCCTTGTGTCTGTCTGTCCATCCATATGATATAGATGAATGGTAGTATCCTTTCTACTTTCAAAATTCAATGCTGCTTTTATGTTTACTGGATAGGGCATGGAGATGAGGAATCTGGTGTGGAGCACAGAAAAGAAACTCATTCTGGGTTGCACTCTGAACACTGGGCCCTACTTTAAAGAATGAAATGTCTTTTCCCAGTAAATAAATAACCAAGAAAGAAAACAATTCAAAGGGAATAGAGAGGAACCACATCTGCCCCCTCTCTTAAAATATGAGATATCTAAACCTGCTTGCCTTCCTTCCTTCCTTCCTTCCTTCCTTCCTTCCTTCCTTCCTTCCTTCCTTCCTTCCTTCTTTTCTTCCTTCCTTCCTCATGTTGGTCAGTCTCCTAGGCTGCAGTAGAACCCAGATACCTCTTTGTAAGTATTTCAGTCCCAACAATGTATTGATGCTAAGGGGTCACATTGCAGTTTCCAGTCCGCCTCTATGGGTCCAGGAGTGTGAGCTGAACTCTCAATCCATCTCAGTTCTCTTTGTCTTCATCTTCAGGTGTGAGAGGAGCTCCCTTCTGGTGTCATGAAGAGTTGAATTCCAGAGGTGATAGATTTGGCAACTGTATTTCTCGGCATTGTAAATTTGAGTATGTGTTTATCTAGAATGTAGATTCTCAAATACTAGAATGTATTCTGTGTGAACCGCAGTGGGGTACTTTGTCAGGTTTCCCTTCACCCATGATCTCAACTGAATGGTTGCGGTCCCTTGCCATGGAACATTTGTCCAGGGCCAATAATGTTAAAGCTCCAGTGACCTTGGAAATATCTTTTGTATATAGCTTTGATGAACTATCTATTGTGTTAAATAGTTCACATATATATTTATGATAAATATACCTTACAAAATGTATCTAATAAAATTATCTTGTTTTACTTACTAAAAAAAACTTATAATCAATGGTCATTAATCCAATTTCAGTAGCTAGAACAAAGCATAAAAGAGCTGTCATGATGATTATTTTTTAATTCTAAAAATGATTCAACCTGGATTTAATTTAGTAATATTAAATTATTAAATTAAATAAGATTTAATTATTTTAACTTAGATGGATACTAAGTTAAAGAAGAGTAAATTCTCGTTTCACATTGTGTAGGGAACTAAGACAGAAAGAAAAAGTTCAGAGAAGGTGGGGCTGCATTGCTGGTTTTCCTAGTGTGGACCCTTAATTGCTAGCCTGTGGTATCAACTACTTATGTCAATAAATGCTAAGAGACCTTTCCCATTATGCTTACAGAAATGTTCTGTGTGGGAAGTTAGTCTGTACATGGCCATTCAGGAAGATACTGAAGCTCACCAATATATCTACAGTTTATACGCATGTGCAAAATGACGTGTGTATATCTCTCTATAAAAGCGGGAGAGTCCCTAAGGGCACAAAGACGACATATAGCACTCTTGAAGACAGAGATGAAACCTTTGTAGAAGA
This sequence comes from Myodes glareolus, assembly GCF_982192425.1. NCBI lineage: Eukaryota > Metazoa > Chordata > Mammalia > Rodentia > Cricetidae > Myodes > Myodes glareolus. Next base: position 47,262,133 of record NC_142048.1, read on the forward strand.
TGGTACCATCTGTGGCCCTGATATGGTAATTTGAGATACTTTAAACTGATTTAAAATTATTTTGTAGTCATGTCTGTCTTGGCACTAAATCAAGTACTGTATTTTCTACAGTTTCATCCTTGTGGTAAAATGCTCATAACTCATAACAAAGGTTCCCCTCTGAAAAGAGGTGTGTAATTTAGTGGTACTAAGTTCACTCCCAGTGTTGAGCAGCTACCACACCACCGGGCATCTCTATAGCCTTTTCCTCTTGTTGAACTGAAACTCTAGCATTGGGTTTGCTCTTTGTTCCCCTCTGTAGTCTCTGGCACCCCCTTTCTGTTCTATGTGATCGCTATAGATACGACACAGAAGTGGATGGTTTACTTTACTTAGCTGAGATCCTCAGGGACCATCCACACTGTAGCAGAAATTACAAGTTCTATCTTTGTCAGGCCTGTGTACTATTTCACTATTTGGATCTCTCACGTATTGTTTAATTCATTCTTCAGCTCATGACTATTTTCGTACTGTAGCTACTGTAGAGAGTGTTATAGGACCAAAAGTGTTCATAATCCTACTTTTAGTTATTTTGAGTATATTCTTAGAAGTAGAATTGTTGGTTTGTAAGGTAACTCTGTTTTCAATATTTTGAATAACTACTATGCTGTTATCCATAATGGTTAGAGCATTTTGTACTCTTACCAACATTTTAAATAGTGTATGTGTGATAATTAATATTGGTTTCAATCTGACAGCATCTAGAATCACCTCAAAATAAGCTCAGAGATTCAGCTCCCCGGTGACCCTAGATCCTCTCAGGCTGACAATCAATATTAACTACTGAAAGTCCACCCCTTATGAACTCAACGTCCAACATATCACTTTGAAGCCATAATGTCTTTCCCTCTCTCCCCATTGGCTCTTGACCATTTTAAAATGCACAATGCATTTAGTCCAATGGCAAAGGTCTCTCTACTCTACAGTTCCGACACTGTTCAAGAGTGAAAGTCTCTCCCGAAGCAGGCAGTCTCTCACCCATCATAACAGAAAAAAAAGGTATATACTTCCAACTTAGAACGGCATAAAGATTCCATTCCAGAAATGCTTTTCGAGGTATAGCAAGGAAAATTATGAATCAGATAAAGACAAAACCTCATCAAAACCAAAATTTTTCAGCTTCACACTGGGCATCTGGTACTCATGATGGAAACAAATGGGATCTAAAGAGCTTTAGCGTCCTTAGATCTCCAGCTCTGTTGTCTGTCACCGCCCCCCCCCCCCCAGTCTTTCTCTCGGGCCAGCTCCAATCTGTGCCTGTTGCTTTCATCAATGGACGCTCCCTTTGCTGGGAGTCTCTTCTATCCCCGGGTCTAATGGGGTCTTAGCCTTGACCTTCACGGCCTTGTGCAGTGGCCCCTCCAGGAGTCCTCGTAATAAAACCGATCAGTTTTTATTATGTATGGCCAAGCACAAGCTGCCCTCTGTCCGTGGAGCAGGTCTCCCCGAGCCCCTCAGTCTTGCACTCAGTACACCCTATGGCTGTGCACTCAGTACACCCTATGGCTGTGCACTCAGTACACCCTATGGCTGTGCACTCAGTACACCCTATGGCTGTGCACTCAGTACACCCTATGGCTGTGCACTCAGTACACCCTATGGCTGTGCACTCAGTACACCCTATGGCTGTGCACTCAGTACACCCTATGGCTGTGCACTCAGTACACCCTATGGCTGTGCACTCAGTACACCCTATGGCTGTGCACTCAGTACACCCTATGGCTGTGCACTCAGTACACCCTATGGCTGTGCACTCAGTACACCCTATGGCTGTGCACTCAGTACACCCTATGGCTGTCAAGGTTTGCTTCCGGCTTGAGCTGTAACCTGACGGATACATTGGCCCTTGTGTGCTGATCCTAAGAAAATGCTTCTCAAAAAAAAGTGTTTTTGAGAAGACCCCTCTTTTAGGGTCTCTACAAGATCCAAAATGTTGAAGGGCTGGGTCTTTCCTTCGGGAAAGCGTTCCTGCTGCACCAGTTTAGAGCACACGTCTACTTCAGGATGCTAATCTTGAAGAATGATCATTGTTCCCTCAGCACCGCCTTTGTCTCCAACATTAAATCCACGCCTCCCCCGACAAACATCATGGTTCCCAGCTCTGCTTATTGCTCTTGCTCACTTTAACCAGGACACAGTGACAGTGACTGTAACAGCCTGAATGCCCTTGCCTTTTATGGCCCCTACCAAACAAATTAGTTGGTACTCTACAATTTAGCTTCATTTGAGTGACAACAGACAGGACTCTGCTGGACTCTGCCAAGCTATCACAGGAAGAGCCTGGAGCCAGATCCCTAGCAATAGTCCCTGCCATCTTCTCAAGTGTATGTGCCGGTCCCCGCTGCCTGTGTTCCTCTCAGCAGGCTGACCTTCCAAATCCTAGCACAATGGTCTTTTGGGCTTTTATAGCTTCAAACTCCCAGGGATTTTCTAGCTTCAAACTCTATGTCTTCCCTGCGAGTCACTTCCAAAGGCCTTCAAACAGCCTGAGCTCAGCAATGATCACACTTCTGATAGCAAGTTTATGTGCTAGTCAGTTTTTATGTAATACCTCATCAAACAGAGGATCTGTCTGTAAACTCTCACTGCAGGACACACAGGTTCCCTCCACTTGGGATCAAAACTGATATCATCTCATTCTGCTTTATCTTTCGGATAGGACTTACGATAGACGGCTTGAAAGTAAGATTCAAAAGTCCTTGTATAATTTGCAGGATGTAGGCACAAAACTCATTTCAGTATATAGGAATTACCTTTTTCTTGGCTATAGCCGCAGAGATATGAATCCCAACTCTAGGTCATACAAGTTTTGGTTTTTCTAAATATGTCTTGTGCTTTATCTATGCTCTCAATTTCATGATTTGACTGCCTTTATTTTTTATCTTTTTATTGCTTTGCTTTAGTACTGTATGGAGACAGTGTGCAGAGAATTGAGATTTGTCAGAAATCTTGACGCTTGCAATACTTCTAGAGATTGCAATAGCCATGGGGTGAGTATGTATTTCAGCAACACGGCTTTAGTAATCTAATAAGCAAGACATTAAAACTGACTTGGATTTGTTTTGCTATTTTTATTCTGTATGGTGTCATTGATCATATTTATTATATTTACCATATTTATTATGTTATATATTATATCTATTGTATCATATTCTATCATACATAATGTACAAAATATATCATATTCCATATATCATATAAGTGGGATATTTTTATAGATGTATTTATAAATTTATAAGTGATTTATAAATCATTTATATAATTTATATTTTATTTATATTATAAAATGTATATTTATATATTATTTATATTTATCATGTTACATATTTATCATGTATAGGAGGAAAGGCAGGAGGATGGACAGAGAGATGGACAGGGAGATGGACAGGGGGATGGACAGGAGGATGGACAGGAGGATGGACAGAGAGATGGACAGGAGGATGGACAGGAGGATATCCGTCCTTGTGTAGCCACAGAGCTATTCAACCCTCTGCTTATACAGACAAGGCAGGAAGAGGAAACAAATGTTTTTAGAAAAATCATTGCTGGCCTTACTGGATTCTGGGGTTCCCCGTGGAGCTGGCAGGTATTAAGTGACAATTAATTGGATGTTATTAGTAGTTGTGATACTTAGGTATGTTTTTGGATAAGTTGAAAAAAATTTAAAAAAAAGAAATAGTTGACTTGGTCACAGGAACTTAGATGTACCCTCTAAACTATGGACGACTACGAGAGGAAATTTGGTGAGTTACTGCTGTGTTTAAACTACATTTCCTAGAATGCAGTGTTCTGTGGCACTCAATTGCTGTTTTGGAACTTTTTCAGTTTTGTAACAATTTTCACCATTGCCACTGTGAAGAAGGGTACTACCCTCCTAACTGCGAAAAAATGAATGGACAGTTTGGAAGCATCGATGACGGACATGAGTTTTACATTGAAGGTTAGCGACCCTAACACCTTAGTGACTAAATGGTTCACGTCTACCCTATGCCGTAACTAACGGAGCAAATGGGGCTTTTCATATGATTTAAAAACACGGACTACGCAGTTCCTTAGATCTTTCCCTTTCACGACTGACACTGCATACTAAGGTCAAAGGGTGCCCAATGTCAGCAATTTTCATGTGAAATTCATTTATTTCATATAATTTGAATAGCGGATTTCAGCTGTCGGCCTTGCTTTGTCTCCAGAAGTCCTGGTTTGGAACAGCATCAGTGTTTTTTAATCTTCCAGGCTGCCTTTTCTTCCAGTTGACTGAAAAACTGGCTGACTTTCTCCCACTGTACAGGTCAGAGTTAGGGTTTCCTAGCTGAGATCTCCACTGTGCTGTGCCCGAGCAGTATCTTGAGGTGACACAGGAATGGATGAGACTGGAAAACTAAGGGCTCCTTAGCTGGAGATGGCACCCAGTTCACTCAGCATAACTGACCATTCCTGGAAGCCTTGTTCTCCTTTGTGTTGCTGCTTCACAAAGGACTTGTGGAAATCTGGATGTGCTTCTCTGCGGATGTTACAAGATGACCAGTTTTTCGGGAAGAAAAGGACATAGAACATAGAACTATACACACATTTTTATTTCACAATATATGTGGAAGTAGATGTTTTCAATTATATATTTTTCTGTATTGATTGCTTTTTTGGGGGGTTTTCAAGACAAGGTTACTCTGTGTAGCTTTGGAGCCTGTCCTGTAACTCACTCTGTAGACCAGGCTGGCCTCGAACTCACAGAGATCCACCTGCCTCTGCCTCATGAGTGCTGGGATTAAAGAAGTGAGTTACCACTGCCTGGCTATTGACTGCTTTTGAATCAAATAACTGTAATTATTTGAACAAAACAAATAGCTAGTGGATAGCATCTGTTGTAGTATAGATTTGTCAGACGGGGCCGGACACCACAGAACTGCTCACTGTGACCGGTTGTGGCTTTCTGTAATGCTCTCCAAACTCCAAAAAGAAGTTTCACTGATGAGGAATGAGAGCTTTGCTTATCTTTGGCCATAAAGATAAATATTAAGGACACGGCCAGAGACTATACTGGTTTGGGAAAGTGGTAGTTGTATGTTCTACTCTATCTAGGTTCCAGAGCCTCACCAGCCAAGGACAGTCGGGTAGATTTACAGCCCCAGGCGTGAGTTTCTTCTACAAAGCAGGCCTTAAATTTAGTTAGACTGCAGCTGATTATTTCCTAGACGTAAGTGCACTGTGATATCTTTAGGGGTATTTTGTGATTTTGGTCATTGTCTTAGTTCCTAGACTTACAGCTGGGTAGAACTCTTTTTTTTTTTTTAAAGATTTATTTATTATGTATATAGTGTTCTGCATACATGTCTGTCTGCCAGAAGTGGGCACCAGATCTCATTACAGATGGTTGTGAGCCACCATGTGGTTGCTGGGAATTGAACTCAGGACCTCCTGAAGAGCAGTCAGTGCTCTTAACCTCTGAGCCATCTCTCCAGCCCTGGGTAGAACTCTTGACTGTTGTTTTTCCCTTGGGCATTTGTATAGCTCCTTTGGTGAACCCTAAGAGCTAATCCTCATGGAGGAAGGAGGCCTATGGATAAGCTGCAGCTCTAGTTCTCCAAGCTAAAGACTCTGGTGTCTTTAGGAATAGGGCCTTAAGCTCAAATTCTGGGAATCTATTCCATTACCCAGTGTCTTAGTGAGGGTCTCTATTGCTGTGACAAAACGCCAGGACCAAAGCAGGATGGTGAGGAGTGGTTTTCCTTGGTTTACACTCCCACAACATAGTTTACCACTGTGAAGAAAGTCAGGACAGGAACTCAAACAGGGCAGGATCCTAGAGGCAGGAGCTGATGCAGAGACCATGGAGAGGTCCTGCTTACTGGCTTGTTTCCCCTGGCTTCCTCAATCTGCTTTCTTCTAGAACCCAGGACCACTAGCCCAGGGATATCCCCACCTGCAATGGGCTGGGCCCTCCTCCATTGATTACTGAGAAAATGCCTCCCCGCTGGATCTCATGGAGGCATTTCCTCCACTGTGGCTCGTTCCTCTAGCTTTGTCAGCTTGACACAAAGAACCAGCCAGTGCACCCAGCTATACCATTCCTAGCCATAGGCCCAAAGGATTCAAAATTTTACTTCACAGATATTTGCTCATTCATGTTTATTGCTGATCTAGTCACAAGAGCTAGGAAGTGGAAACAAACTAGGTGTCTTCCAGCTGTTGGATGTATAATGAAATGTGACACATATCCACAGTAGAGTACTATTCAACTATAAGGAAACATGAAATCTGCAGGCAAACGGCTGGAATTAGAACATATTACATGAAGTGAGATAACCCAAGCTCTGAAAGACAGACACCGTGCTCTCTCTCTGTCTCTGTCTCTGTCTCTGTCTCTGTCTCTGTCTCTCTGTAATTCTTAGCTTTGATCTTCAGATGTGCATATATTCCATGGAATAACTGGAGATACCAGAAAAGTGAAAGGGGCCATGTGGGTGGGGAGGTCTAGGGAGGAGAACAGCAGGACATGGGTGCTTACAAAGGGGTAGATGGGCACAACAGGGAGCCAAAGGAAGGCAGAAGGGAGGGCACCACTGAAACATGGCACCAAGAATCTTTGAAAAGGATATAGAGAACCATTATTGTTCGTTTTTCTAAAATACTCAAAGTAGAATTTCAAGTGTCAAGCCGAGTGGTGGTGGTGCATACCTGGGAGGCAGAGGCAGGCGGATCTCTGTGAGCTCGAGGCCAGCCTGGTCTACAAGAGCTAGTTCCAGGACAGGCTCCAAAGCAACACAAAGAAACCCTGTCTCAAAAAACCAAAAATAAAATCAAGTATCTTCTCAATTTCTATAAAACAGTTTACTAAAACCATAGGGAACACACAGCAGAGAACTCTTGCTCTTCTCAGCAAATACAGACTTTCCTCAGCTACCTGTATATTTCTGGGACAGTAGAAATGTGTGTGGGTGTTTGGGGGTGACCTGTATTCAGACTATTCAAACAAGCTTCTGGACACACAGCACATTCTCTCCTGAGTGATATAACAGAAGATTTCAGTCCCTTTTAGCATCCTGGGACTATGTGAAGGATTTACTAAGACTTCTTTCTTGCTATATGAAATAGAAGATAGACTTCCTGGACACAAACAAGGTAGCTGTCAACTGAAAGCTTGTGATTATATTATCCGATAGAAATTTTTATTTTTAAAATGGGGAACATGTTCGTACCCTTTTTCCTGATTAGACAAGACTTACTGGGTTGTAGATTTATTTTTAGCTTTTTGAGAATTCTTCACATTGATGTCCATAGTGGCAGCCCCTGTGTGCCACCCCCTTTTGCCATCTCCTTACTAACATTTGTTAACTCTTTTGTTGATCTTAGCCATTCTGACTTGTTTTGATTTGCATCTCCCATAATTCCTAGGGAAAATGAACTTTTTTTTTTTAAAAATCTTAGCCATTATTATTTTAGGATCCAGATCTAATTGGGTCACTTTATATATTTTGGATATTAATCCTCTGTCAAATGTGTAGCTGGCAAAGATTCCCCCTACTCTTCAGGTTCCTCTTCCCTTGGTTGGTTGTTTCTTTTGCTCTATGGGAAGTTTTTAGTCTTATTAGACCACACTTGGGAGTTGTTGGTCTTAATTCCTGGGCAAATAGCCTTTTTCCAACTACCAAACCTGTAATTGTTAAGCACCTTTGGATAGCAGAAGGACCAGTTGACGTACAAAGATACAGTGATGGATTTCCCACCCTTGATAAATGTGAAACTGGATCACACTATTATGTAGATGACAAAGTCCCTTACATTGGCAGTGTGGGATGCTAAGCTAGGAAGGAATTAAATAAATCTCTGTAATCATTTTGTCATCTAAGAAATTACCATGCACTGAAACTGAAATAACTAATAGGTTGTATATACATACATACATATATATATATATATATATATATATATATACATACATATAATAGTAAATGAAGAAGAGGGCATGGAATTTAAAGAAAGCAAAGAGGACAGGAAGGGCTTGAAGGGAGGAAAGGGAAGAGAAAATGGTGTAGTTATAATCTCAAAAGGGGAAAATAATTTTAAAAGGAGGTAACATCTATTCATTGATTCAATTTTATGGTTTTTCTTTTTCTTTTTTTTTACTATTATACTATAGAATATTTGAATGAGGTGTTCAATGTTGGGGAAGAATTCTGGTAATGATATCTTTTCCATTTGGTTAATAAAATCTCAGACACAATTAAAAACCGGTCTTTTCCATTCTAGGTAAAAGCTTTAAGCGGAGGCAAGCTTATGACCTTACTTCAGATCAGAGGCTTCAGCTCATTCTCTACATAACACTACCTGCAGTTATCATTATTACAGCTCTGGTTATAAGGCAAAGTAAACTGAGACAGCTATGCTACAGAGAAGGAAGTGAAAGCAACAGGTATATATTAAATAGGCACAAATATTTACTATTGTTACATCAAATGGGTTAAGACAAAATGATTTGCTTTTATTCAAAATAAGATTAGAGGTAAGACAATACAACGAGAGGCACAGATACAACTTGCAAACTGGGTTCATTTCCATGTGCGTGCATTCCCACCACTAAAATCTCAGTTTACCACTAGCAGGAAGAAGAGAGTGCTGCTGTAGGCAGCTATAGGCTGCTAGGCATCTTGGAGGCAAATCTAGTCTCTTTATTCACGGACCCTGCCAACTAGCTATAAGCCCATAGGTAGGCTAACATCATGAAGAACTGTATTATCAAAATAAAAAAAAAATCTAAATTTGTTATCCTAAACATTTGTGTTGCTCACTCACACAGTAATTGGCTGAATACTGAATAGTATCAGACCGAGACAGGAGTTTGATGACACCTGGCTTCAGGAAACTTGGTTTTATATTACAAGTTTTGCATGCAAAACTCTATTCTGATCAATGATGTAACCTCTGTATACCTGTAGTTATTTTTGGTAATGCTATAAGATTGGAATAAAGAAGGTTTTCCAGTGTATCCCAAATCTTTAGAAACATAAATTTAATAAGTGAAACCACCCTATTATATGGAACCAGTTACAGAATTAGTTGCCATGATGTTGACAATCCTATGTTTATCTCACAGTATTTTGCCATAATATTTTTCTCTGGTTTGACCTTTCAAGAATTGATAGGAAAATATTCAACAGACGTATTTTTCATGATAAGGAAAATATATTTAAAGAGAAAAATGCCAGTTTTTTTCTAGAATTTATTTAATAAACAGTAAAATGATTATTAAGTAGAAATAGAAATTATTACTAAATAGAAGTAGAAATGCCCACCGCTAGGCTGGGGAGATGGTTCAGAAAGGACAATGTTTACCATGAAACCATGAGTCTGGATGCTTAGTCCCTATGCACAAGCCTGAGTGCTGTGGCACGTGCTTGTAATTCTAACCTGGGAGACAGACAAGAGGAACCCGGGTGGGGATGCAGTCCAGACAGTGTAGCTGAATTAATGAGTTCTGAGTCCCAAGAGAGACAGACTCTGTGTCCCCGCCTCCCACACCCTAAAAAAGTTGTAGCATGGGTAAAGAAGGCATCACCACACACATGTACTCATGCATGAACAGGTATGCACACACATCTACATATTGTCTTTCATAGACATTTAAGAAATGCTTATTTGTTGTGCAATATTTGTGAGTTGATAGAAACACAATTTATCCACATAAACCTTGTCAGCATCTAAAGTAAAGGTAATTTAACAGAAATTTTAAATATAAATACTGCTTAAATATACATATATAACACAAATTCTCAAAATACTTTAGTGTTTATTATATGATTGTTAGAAGCTTTCTGAAATTCAAACTTATCTTGGCAGATTCACAAAACATTTATTCATGGGCTAGTATGTTTTGATTAGCTTGGTTTTTTGCACGTTGCTAATGATTTGCTTTTAATCCAACTTAGGGAAATATAGGGTTTCCTATCCTTTATCTCTCTGAGTGTGGAGATGTGGGTTAATAGTGTAAATACTTGAACTACTTTAAAGTGAGAAGACTCACGCAGAGATAATGCCTTTTCACACTAAGAAATGGCATTTCATGTTTATGAAACATGCTGTTTCCTTGAACAGCCATCTCTGTATTTAATGTTTGAGATGTCGTTTTCTCCAGTTTAAAACGGACTTTATCAATTCTATAGGTCTACATCAGAAGACAGTGTGAGTGTCAACAAGTTGACTACCAGTAAGGAAAGGTAAGTGTGGAGCGATAAAGTTAATTACTCTGTAGTAATTAGTTTTTAGGGCTGCAGAGAATGGCTAGTTTATAAGCCACACATTTCTTTATGAGGGTCTTTATAGTTGTCCTCATAGACTGTCTTATAATAGTAAGCAATGAAACATGGTTGCATGATACTCTGGTCTCTCCCATTGACTTGTCCAGGAGACTGACAGTTGGACCTCCATGCCAGCATAAATGAGACTGGCAATTGTGTAGAGGAAAGAATTTATTAGCAGAAGGATGAAGAATCTATATTCTAATGACATTTTACCATTACATAAAAAGATGTCTTGATAAAGATGCACTTTACACATATAGTCATGAGATTATCTCAAAGAAATAAATGTTAGCAATATTGACCTTGGAGTTTTGGTTTTGTTCCCCTGATCCATCTAGGAAAGTAGAGTTACATATGGAAAAATAAATCAATTGTGTGAATTATGCATCCTTCAGACTATCAGTTATAAAAATTCTCCTTACAAAAAGTGGGTAGAATATAAGAGTGAAACTATTTAATGCAGAATCTATGATTATTTTAAGTTCACCACACCACCATAGCATGAAATCACAAGTAAGACTTGAGATTAATAACTGAATTGGGAGAATTCTAAGAGATGTATTATTATGTATTGGCAGTTATTATTGTCATCCTATTGTTAAAAGTCTGTTTTGCAATCTATAAAAATTAGGAATGTCTTTATTTGAATTATAAGGAGATATATTTTGTGTGACACATTTTTTGGGGGATTGGGGAGACATAAGGAACCAATGACAGACCAAAATAATGATACTACTAAACTCTGATTTGGTGAAATGATGATTTTTATTGGAGTGATTTTGAGGAATATGGATGAAAAGTTTAGTCACAGAATAAGAAATGACTCACAGACAGCTAGCTAGTTGTATCACCAAAAGGTTACTCCAACATCCGTGATGACAATAAAAGGTGAAACCCTGACTTTCTCTCTGTGCATGACTTGCAGCAGCTACTTAAGTTGGGGAGTTTCTCTCCTCAGCAGTCCTTACTAATCTTATAACCTTGGGGAAGGAAGAGTCTTTGTGTCAGTTAAGTTTTAGGGACTTCCTGAGACTTGTAAGTTGTTCACTTCCTGAATCTTAAATCTCAATCTTTATACTTTCTTGAGTCATAACGAATTTCCATTGAGGAAAAATGTTTAATTCAGATGGAATTGCTACATAAGACATGAATTTATTGCTAACCCTAAAAGTAGAAAAAGACAAGTTAATTGTACTCAAAGACACAGGATAGAAAGAAAAGTAGAAACAAATCCATACAGGAAAAGTAACTGAAAGAGTATGCAAAGACAAAAGATGATTCTGTGAAAAGTTCATAAAATTTACACAAATTGTTACATAGCTCAAATCAAAAGAGAAATGGTAAGAGTTATTAATGTAAAATGGCACATTTTTATTTTCTGGGCATTAGAAGAACTTAAAGTCAGTAAATTAAAATATTTAGATGAAATATATGCCCTTCCCCAAACATGTCTGTCTCTAGCCTCATAGGATGCAATAGTAAAAACAGTCAATTATTGTTTATCTATTCAATATCAGAAATCTGCAATTTAAACTCTGCCTTTGTCAGCTATGGCAGCACATACCAACAACTCCAGCCCTTGGGAGGATGAGTCAATGGGATCATCATGGCTCCCAATTGCTGGAATCATAGGTCCAAGCAATTATGTTTGACTCTATAGAAATTTTTGCATCAATTGCTATTAAGGATATCGGCCTACATACTTTACTTTTTTGCTACTTTTGTCTAACTTAGGCATCCTGATAATTATTTTAATTGTTATCTTGATAAATCTAAACTCAGCTGATTATATTAGATTATATTTATTGAGGTCAGAAGCCCCACCCACTATGGTGGGTGCCATTACCTGCCAGGAGATCCTGAGTCATCTAAAGAGTGGAGAAAGAGAGTGAGAACAAGACTGCCTGCATATCTCTCTCTCTCTCTCTCTCTCTCTCTCTCTCTCTGCTCTTGACAGTGGATATGAATAAATTTGCCTCAAGTTTCTGCTGCCTTGTCTTCATCCTAATGATGGACTATAGCCTAGAACTGTGTGCTAAGGATTTCTTCCCTGAGTTGCTTTGGCAATGGTATTTTATAGCAACCAGAAAGAAAACCAATAGAGGCACCAGAATGATGCTGGTCTTATCAAATACACCTTGCTCTGTCTCTTACTCTTCTTTGTGGTTAAATAAAGTATTAATCACTCCTTGTTTTTCTTCGGTTTTCTTACAAGTCAGGTTTTCATGTATTCCAGGCTAGCCTTACGCTAGCTGCTTAACCAGTGTAGCCCAACCTTAATCCTGATTCTACTGCCCCCTCTCACAAGCTTGTACCACTGTTTCTTTATCCATTGTTTCTGTCATTGGGCATCTAGGCCGGTGTGGTGACTTGCCTTTGTAAATAGCACTGGTCCTTAGGATTTCACTTGAGTCTTCTGTCTTTTAGTCTTAGTCCAGATAGTTTATTCGTGGCACTTACTTTTTCAAGGAACTGATACTTTGCTTTTCTAATACTTAATACTTGTACACTTTGTTGGTGTGGCTGTTCCGTGTTTCATTCAGTCTGCTGTGATATTTATCAGTTTGCTTTATCCTGTCCTCTGTATGTTTAGTTCTCTTTTTCTTAATGCATAACCTTAGGTTTTATTTGGAATCCTCCTTTGTTATTGCAAGCATTTATTGTTGCAAACTTCTCTCTCAAAACCGTTGCTGGATATCTGATGAAGTATGAATATAAAATGTCCCTTCCTCTCCATGTGTTAAAGGCTTCCTTTCCAGAATCTGGGCTTTGATTGGATCTTAAGAACCCTGGCCTAATCGATGGAGTTGCTTCCCAGTACATGCATAATATGATGACATAGCGATTCTGTCAAATGGGAGATGGGTCTAGCTGGAGTAGAGAGGTCACTGCGCATCCTCTTGGAGGTGGAATCTTGCCCTGGTGCTTTCTTGCCCCATTTCCTTCCCTTTCCATGGCTCTTGCAGTCCTGTGCCAAATTCTGCATGTCTGGTGGAATGATCATCCCCGTAGAATTCAAAGTGCTGATGTCCAAAAAAGTAGTCGGCACAAGATTAAATCAAAAATCGTCAGTGTTTAAAGGGAAATAGGAGTAAAAAAATGAGGAAAAACAATTTTGGAACTCAAGTACTAGAATAAGTCATTAATTTCAAAAGCAGAAAACAACTCAGTAGCGCAGCACCGAAGCAATGCCTCTGCTAACGAGGATAATACTTTGATGGGCAAAGCAGGTTAATTACTTAAATAGAATTTTCACGAGAGCTGACTCAACCAGCCACCCAAAGCAAACAAAACCAAGGCATGTTTCCAACTTCATAACTAACTCTTTAACGACTCAAGTAAAAAACGAGGACGGAAGCCTTCAACACACCACCAGCCGAAGAATGCATGCAGATGGCCAGCAGGTGTATGAAGAGATGCTCAAGACCATAATCAGCAGAGACACGCCCATCCTGAGAGGCTCCACATCTGAGGGAAAGGCTCTCATCAGTTAAATGAACTCAGGTTTAGGATGTTACGGTGATTTCAGGGAGTTATTAATCAATGGAAATGAAGCTTCGGACATTAAGATGAACAAATTCTGGAGTCATGTACAGCACAGCCTCACAATGAACAAGACTGTGTACTGGACGGAAGCATCTGTTAAGTTTGACCCCATGTCAGGAGCTTCATCACAATCAAGTAACAATTTTGTAGTTGCAGCTGGTCATGAATTGCTGATAACTCCATCTCAGCCTGGTGGATGCTGCAGGTGCCTGCTACCGTGGCAGCTGGAAAGTTTCAAAACAGAAAAAAAATGTGTTTACTTTCATTATTTTAAGAAAAAATATAAATTATGAAAGGATTTTCCTCTGTCCAATGTTTAGTTGGCAAAGATTAACCTGACTAGATTAACTGTTTCCTCTGCTGTACAGAAACTTTTAATTTCTTGAAGTCCCCTTTGTGGATTGCGGGCTTTAGTTGCTGAGAACATACAGTTCTATTGAGGTCATGCTCACCAATGCCTGCATCTTGAATTTGTTTCTCTACTTGAGCAGAGTGAGAGATAAGGAGCTGATTTAATTCCCCTTGATACAGATATCCAGTTTGACCAGCGTTATTTACTGAAGGTGCTATCTTTTCTCCTTTTTATATTGTTTGAGGATTTCATACATGCATATAATGTGTTTTATCAAATTTAGCCCTCCTCCAATTAGTTCCCAATTTACTCACCACATTTCTTCCCCAACTTCATGTGCTCTCTTAAAATCCAAAGATTTTATCTATGTGTGCAAGAGTGTAACTTCTCAGGAGCTGCATCCCTCAAGAAAACTTGCCTCCCCCTCATCTGGCAGCCATTAATTGCCTGTAGTTCCTCAGCTAGGGTGGGACTTTATGAGCCCCTGTACCCGCTATGCTGGATTTCGACTGCTTTGTCTTGTGTAGGTCTTGTGTGTGTAGTCATAGCCTCCGTCATGCTGGGTAAATATTGTTTTGCACCAGATGCGCAGTACCTGGTTGTTAAAATCTGTCTGTCTCTTTTCCCACGGTCGTCCCTGAACCTTGAGGCAAGGGAGTGGGATACTCATGTCCTATTTTGAGCTAAACGCCTCCATAGACTTTTATTTTCTGAATATTGACAAATTGTGGGTCTCTGAGTTATTCATCTACTGCAAAAAGAAGGTTCTCTGATATGGGTTGAGAGATGCACCAATCTATGGGAATGACAATAAGAAATTTATTACCTCGTCGACTTAGCAGATAGTTCTCCATGAGGGCCTATGAATTAACGGTTCATGATTGGGGGGGGGTAGTTAATGGTACCAAGCATGAGTTCTATTGTATGGAACAGACTTTAAGTCCAAAAAGAAAGTGATTTGTTACTTTTATAAAATGCATGCCACTATTGTACCACAAAAAAAGCCAGCGATGGAGTTAGAAAAGACATATTTCCAAAAGATGAGTGTTAAATCAATCCAGCTGAACGGCAGCACTAGCACTGTGAAGTTAAGCAACATGTGCAAACCAGGAGAGCCTTACGTTAGCTTTGGATGGAAGCAGTGTGTGGTACATGGGTAGGCAAAATAAAATCATTGCTGCTTTTCCGGCACATCAGTCAGCATAAGCGTTAAAGCCCTTGTGCTTATGGATGGCCACACCTGTATATGGATACATGCACATGTGTGGACGGTTGCATTTAATCTAATGGAAAAGAATAAAAACCATATAGCGCTACCAGTTTTTTTCTTTTAATTAAAACTGTGTCTGAGACTATAAAGTACAAGGTGCTTGCTTATTGACTCGGCTCCTGTGTCTGAACACATAGAGTGTTTGCAATTGTATCAGGCAAGCGAGCGCATTCGCTGTTGAGGTGCCAGGTGATTTTCTTTTCTTAGATTAATCTGTTATTAGTCTCTCCTCCTCAGTTATCTGTGTCCTTAAAACCATTGGAGCTAGAAATAGGCTCACTGGGAAAGAAACTGAGCGGCACTGGCTCACTGCTTGTGATCTGGCTTCTCCCACAGCGCCCCCCCTCTAGCCCCTGCAAGTGCTGCTACCTAGACAGAAGAGATCCGGCGTGACCATGAGAAACTGGCCTTTTAATCAAGAAGAAGGGGGGGGGGGAATGAGAAACCACAGCTTCTCTCCTCCTTCTGCAGAGATGCCTGAGGTCTTGAAACCATGAAATAATAAACGATCTGTGCCTGAGTGGATGAACCTAGGTCTGGCGTCTTCTCTGTATCATCAGCTCCGTTTCTCTTTGATCTGCATCTGGAGAAACGGTGAATCCAGGCTGAGCAGACCAGGACTGGACACTCTTTGGATTTTTTTCTCTCTCCATATATTTCTCTGAGACAATCTTATTTTCTCGTTTTTTTTCTAAAGTTCATGTTTATGTGGTTATAAATCTCTATTCTTTTCAGCTCAAATAAGCATTACCTACTAACTACCCTTCTGCTATCTACGCCTCCCAGACACACCTGACATCTTTAACATATCAGATCTCAGTCCCCAGAGAAATCTCCTTGTCCTGACACTGTTGCCCACTGTCCTCAGCAGCCCAGTTATGGAAAAACCATCAACTTAGACATCAAATTATCCACCTAACGAGATCAGAAACACCCGTGCAGGGCAGCATTTTACCTTAATCCCAGGTGCCTTCACCACTTCAACTTTTCTTCCTGCTTTCTAGTCCATGGTCTGTAGACATTGCTGCACTGAACTACACAGAGTTCTCCTACATGACCACACTGCTTCCAGGGTGAATTATCTCATCCCCACCAACCTCATACATGAGTTACCTTTTTCTCATCTTTACGGGGGGTAATCTACCATCATTTCACTTTGAAAGCTTGAATGAGTTCACACACTTTTGAAACAAAGCCCTAAGATGCACTGGCCTTTCTGTCTCTCCCATTGTTTGTGTCTTTGTTTTGTAATCGGTGTATTAAAGAGTTATTAATCCATTTCAAAGATAAGTTCTGATATCCAGATTTAACCATGGGAGCATATGGTGACTTCAAACATATACTTAAGGCTCTTCATGGTGCTTGCTATACAAACAGATGCTATACTCCAGAGCATAATTTACATGGCTTATTTAGAGTTAGCCCATAACACAAGTACAGTATGAAGATAATATATAGACAAAGAAAAATATTCAAATTCTCTCTCCATGTTCAGATTTCTTTAATTTCTGATTTAATTTTTAACTGAGGAGGGCTTATGGCCCCCAAAGAAAGGGAATGATAGAATCAGAACTGGTAAACACATCTAATATTTATATGTTACGTATTGATATTTCATACTGGCGAGACTGCTGGCTGGCCTTCGCTCAGGTCATCATTTCATCTACTAAGACTAAAGGCTGCCCGTATGTGACAGTGTGTACCACATGCTGATTTCAGTGTGTCTCAGGGCACAGGCTGCCTGTATGTGACAGTGTGTACCACATGCTGATTTCAGCGAGTCTCGGGGCACAGATATTTGCACAGCCTCATCCAACCAGGCTGCTTCCCTTTCCTGAGATTGTTCCTAAGGGCAGACTTTGAGGCCGTCTTCGACCTTCTCTTCCTCTGATCAGCCTCCAGCCATCTCATGGAGCCCCCAAGCTTCTCTTCTCTGAGGGCAACAGTTGCTGGGGTTTTTGGCCGGGCCCTTATGTTTGTACTTCCTTGCTTTGTTTTGAATTGACTGCTTTGGAAGGTCTGCAGAAACAGTAAATAGCTCTTGGGTATTTATCTTTCTACCCCGAAATCAAAATTATATTCATACAGAAATTGTAACACATGCTGTCTTATTTAGGGTTCTATTGTGAAGAGACACCATGACCACGGCAAGTCTTATAAAGAAAAACACTTAATTGGGGCTGGCTTACAGTTCAGAGGGTCAGTCCATTATCAGCATGGCAGGAAGCATGGCAGCGTGCAGGCAGACATGGTGCTGGAAAAGGAGCCGAGAGTTCTACATCTGGGTCCACAAACAACAGAAAGAGACAGTAAGCCACTAGGCCTGGCTTGAGCTTCCGAAATCTCAAAGCTCCCCTTACCCCCAGTGACACACTTCCTTCAACAAGGCTTTATCTCCAATAGTGCCACTCCCTGTGAATCTATGGGGGCCATTTTCATTCACACTACCATACGCGTGTTTGTAACACTAAAGCACATACCAGCCCAAACCTGGGAATGGCTCAAAATGTTTTGTAACAGATGAATGTTTGCTCAAACTGTGAAAATTGTTTTCCACAATACTACACTGTTATAAAGAAGAATGAAATGATGGCAACTATAATAAAAACGAAGGAACACATGTTTAGTAGATAATATCCAGATCAGCGCCTAGCCTTTGATTATGTTGGTAAATTTACTAGCATATTAAAAATTCTAGGTAAGGGAAAGAGATTAGATGAGAATGCTTAAGGAAGGGAAAGTGTGGGTGTGTCTGTAAAGCGAATTATCAAAAAGCTTTATTCTCATTGTACAGTTTTTCTTGATGCGATTATGATTACATGGAAGTAAATGTGATTAAGTTGCATGCCACCCTTTCCCTGGCATACACACATACACATGTCATCTGTGTGTATCATGTCTTATCACAGGAAAAGACAATGTAAAAGAACACATGTGGGTTCTCCTTATAGAAGCTTTAAAGTCTGTATTTAGTGTTTCTATGTGTATGCGTGTGCCTTCATAAGTTAGTATGCACCATGTGTGCCCAAGAGCCCTTGAAGGTCAAGAGGGCATCAATCCCCCGGAAATGGAGTTACAGGTTACTCTGAGCTGTGACACGGGTACTGGGAACCAAACTCAGGTCCTCTATGAGAGCAGTCAGTACTGCCACCTCGCCAGCCCCATCTCCTTGTTAAAGTTTTTATAGAACTTCCCCCAAATCTCTAACTATCTTAAATATTACACATTATTTATCTGTACTCCACACCTCCCCCAAAAGTAGTTATTTTAATAAAATCTAGGAAAGAGGATAGGAAGAGTAATAATAGGATATAGTAAATTGTAATACATAGTTAATAGATTTAAAATATGGAAGACACAGTATAGGCTACACAAGATGTTACTATGACGTTCAACCATATCGAGTCATAATAAATTTGTGATACAAAGTTAACATTCCTCTATATTCTTGCATAGTTCTGCTTGCACCATGTTTATCTATACCACGTTCCCCGTGTACTTGTTAAACTGTCTCATCCACTCTTGCCTCCTCCTAAAGAGCCTCACTAAATTTAACGTCATTGCTTAAATCCCGCACTCCTTTGTTCTAACTCATCCTCAGCTCACCTGCGAACCTGCCAATCACAGCAGACTCAGAAAGGACCCTGACTGTCTTTGCCATGAAGAAGAGCTAAAGTTGGGGGCGGAGAGAGCCCCAGCGCGAAAGTATTGCCAAGTCATTAAACCCTGTCTTCTCAGCGAGGTGGTCTGGGTTCCTGGGTTCGAGTACACCTTCGTGGTCACCTCCAAGAAACACCCTTTAATAAAGATAGTGACTACCTATGAAATTGATTGCATCTGTATGGCTATAAAGGAATGGGATCTCTCTTTGTCTTTATTCTGCCATAATCTTCTTGAATACATTTAATAAATGTAGAAAAACACAAGTTTTATTAAGAAGGGGACTTTGAAGGCTAAATGAGAGATTTATTTTTCTCTGCAAAAGTTTTTATTTTCAAAGATTAAAAGGTAAGTATCCTTCACCGTTTTCTTTCGGGTTGATATCTGCGGTCTGAGTGTGTGCAGTTCTCCTCATGGGTTGGCGTCTGCGGTCTGAGTGTGTGCAGTTCTCCTCATGGGTTGGCGTCTGCGGTCTGAGTGTGTGCAGTTCTCCTCATGGGTTGGCGTCTGCGGTCTGAGTGTGTGCAGTTCTCCTCATGGGTTGATATCTGCAGTCTGAGTATGTGCAGTTCTCCTCATGGGTTGATATCTACGGTCTGAGTGTGTGCAGTTCTCCTCATGGGTTGATATCTGCGGTCTGAGTGTGTGCAGTTCTCCTCATGGGTTGCGGTCTGAGTGTGTGCAGTTCTCCTCATGGGTTGATATCTGCGGTCTGAGTGTGTGCAGTTCTCCTCATGGGTTGGCGTCTGTGGTCTGACTATGCTCAGTTCTCACTTCCATTTTCCATGACTGATCTCATGTCCAGATTATTACAGATTTTTTTTTTGAAGTAGAAATGTAGCACTAGTAAAACCCTTGGAAGAAGTCATTTACTAATTTGGTTATGCCTCATCATAAATGTGACATCCTTTCTGTAGTCACTATTGAGCAACGTAGGAAAAAAAAAAGAATACATTCACCCAAAACGTCGTGCGTCTTACTACTGACTCACATCCGCCTTCCTGTTTGTACCTAATTCAGACACAAATACAATATTTATCATATTTTGCGCTCCATGCCTTTTGCTTGTTGACCTTCAAAAAGTTCAAGACTGAACTAAATTTAAATAATTTTAATGTTTGTAGTCAAACACCTTGAAGTGCTTCTTCGCTAATCAGATGAAAGCACCAACAATGTTAAGCAATAAACATGTTTCTGATTTTGATTACCTTGCTAGCATCCATAGAATATGATAAAATCATGAATAACTAATTACCACCTATCATAACTTTCATGGCCTATTTTGAATTTCAAAAATGTATGAAGGTACCAGCCAGGAAGTCACGTATTTTAGGAGAAACCATGTAGAAGCCCTTATATATTATTTGCTGTCAATGATTAGGTGATTTATTTTTCAGAATATGAAAACCATCTGGCCTTATGAAACACCGGAACATTAAATAAATATGATATATAACACAAACCAGAGCAAATTCTTCTGTAAACAAAGGTTCAATTTTTCTTGTTATTAGTAGTTAGCTCCTGCAGTTATTTCTTAAGATGTTTAGATGTTTAGTAAGAATTAATGAAGAAAAGTGTTTGGATTTTATTATTTTCTGTTTCCTTTTACAAAACGGGAAAGGTATTCATTTTATTTTATATGTAAATACCGCATGTAAAGGCATGCAAACCGAAGCTTGCTCAGAAAAAAAACCAAACCAAACCAAACCAAAAAAAAAAAAACAAAACAAAAAACCCTGCTACTAGGTGGTTGGAGACATTGCTCATGCGTTAAGAGGGTGCAAAAACTCTTCCTGAGTCCCGCACACTTGTGGGGGAGGCTCCAAGGCATCCTGTGGCCTCTGCAGGCAAAATGCTGGTCCCTGAGGCACAGAGAACTGCTGCCGCCACCATGCTGCTGGACTTCCTGTTCCTGCTTGGTTCTGCTCTCCTGCTTCGCAAGAGCCCAGGCGCAGGGGCCGCGAGCTACCGCAGCTACCACCGTTGCACCAACTGTCGTCACTGTGGCAAAGCCAGCGGCCACACCATGCTGCCTTTGTTCCTGGTCCTCACATGCCTGGGCCAACTCACCACTGCGGGCCAGGGTAAGTGAGGATGCTTCTGGGCAGAGGACCACCTGTCAACAGGCCTCCTGCCATGCTGGCTTCAGAACAAGGTGCCCAAAGCCCACCCAGTTCCAGGGTCTTGGGGTCCACCGCCGTCCGGTGGTAGGAGGACTAAGCCCAAAGCCCATCGACCCTCATTCTTTGTATAATATTCAGGAGAACATGCATGCGTAAAGTGGTCCGCAAAGTGGGAGGAGACAGAGATGATGGAGAGGGAGCTAGATAGACAGAGGGGCCTACATGTCCCATGTCTTCTCCCATTGGCTAAAGGAGAGCTTAGTCAAGAGAGGATGTCTACTGGTACGCTGGGGTGTCCTCACTGTGTCCCTCTCTGCAGACTCTGAAAGGCCTCTACTGCGGATCATAGTGCCACAGAAAATCGAGAGCAACATCACGGATGCCAGGGAGCCAGAAACAAATGTAATTAAGAAACTGGATTTTGGGGAAATGACGGGTATTAATTAGGACTTCGCTTCTGGCCCACATCGGTGAATTCCTACACAGCCTCTTTGAAATTCTGTTCACGCCAGATTTGGTGATCTAAAGACGGGTGGTCCGAGGAAGGGCAAATATCCTAGCTTTCTCTCTTTTTAACGAGTAGTGTGTGAACGCTGCATTACTGTTTCATCTGAGACTCAACTGCTCTAGCTTCCGGTCCCCACGCTGCTGTGCAGGGCTTACTGAAGTCAGAGAAAACACACACAGTAATTATATATATATTCTTACACACAAAACTGCACTAAATTTTACCTTGATTCATGGTTTTTAAGCTGGCAACATAAAAATCTTCAGGCCTGTAAATGCACACATATGTAAACAAATACGTGATTTTTTTTAGTCTGCTTTTTTTTGTTGTAGTTTTTAAAATATTTTTTTATTGAGCGCTACATTTTTGTCTGCTTTGCTCCCCTTCCCTCCCTCCCTCCCTTCTCCCCTTCTCCCCTACTCCCCTCTCCCCTGACCTCCACGCTCCTAAGTTACTCAGGAGAACTTGTCTTTTGTTTTTTTTGCAAAACAAACCAGTGAAGTGTAAAAATTACAAAGTTACTGTAAGTAATATAGAGAGGTGTGCAAAAAATTGAGTATCCATCCATATAAGTCTGAGGCACTAATTTTAACCAACTGAATATTTAGTCACATTTCTATTGCTGTCTATGGCAATATTGTTTTACAACATCTACATTGTTGCTTCATAAATGTGTAAAACTCCTGACCAGCATAGCCTTGTGAGAAACATGAGAAATAGTAGATACTATATTGTGGAGTCATTTCAGTTTGGGGATATATAGGCTCTAATGTCTGGTCCTACAAAATGTGTCTATACACCAATCATAGCTTGTTACCTTTAAGGAGCTGACATTTCTAATAATGGCTTTCTCCCTGCCCCCCGGCACTTTGTTGCAGGTCACTTACTTGATCAGAATTGAGGGCAAAGCATACACGTTCCATCTTGAAAAACAGTAAGTCCGTAAGTGCTGGCTCTACCACACAGCTGTTTCCAGTGGCTTTTCTTCAACCACTCCCTAAGCTGAGCATAAAGACCCCATTCACCCGGCATGCTCTGTCTCTAATATTCATGCAGAACGGAGATCTTAAATCCAATATTCTACATTTTAAGTTAATGATGTCTTAGGCCACATCTGATAAATGAAAATGACCAAAGTCCTTAAAGCATATCCATGCATGCGGTCCTGAAGGTACAGCTGCTGCCTCCCCACGTGGAACTTTGCACCTGGTACACTGTTTTGCATAGCTATGGGATTTCAAGCATCTTATTTAGTACACTACATATGCCTTAAAAAAATTGGAAGCCAGGCTGGAAAAATATCCCAGCCTAGGAAATCAGGTAGACTGTTTAAATGCTAAAGTGTGGCTTTAATTTGAAAACACAGACCAAATTTGCCTTGGCCATTGCTTGGAGAGAATCAGTCTTGAGTGAGCTGACACCAATTGTGGGGTGTCGGCACAGGGGCAAAGCAGAATGCTCCCCTACAGCTGTAGCTACTGAAGATCTGCATTCTCAATGTGCCCGTCCCTCACTGCCCCAGCACAGCTCCCGCCCCTCAGTGCCCCAGCCCCAGCACCAGCCCCCTGTCCCCTTCGGTCTTATGTTTCCTGCTCAAGTGCAGCTGCTTCTTGCTTACACTCTACATTTCTCTTATGCTCAAAAGGTTTTGCCAACCCACAATTATTTTTCTCCCATTTTGTTTCAATATAGTTTTGACTTCCCTCCTCTCCCCCCTTTATTCTGTGAATGGCATTAACCTTGTATACAACCTTCCATCACTGTCTATATTTTGTCTTTATATAAAATTTACAGAAACTTATAAAAAGTAACCCCCCCCCACAACAATTGTGTACATCATTTTGAAACAGTCAGTTCTTGTTTGACGGTGTGCAGGGTACACTTTCTAAGTGTGGGTATATATCTGATAACATTATTCAGTATAAAATTTTGTAGTGTAGAGTGTAATAGGTAATAAGAGTTTGTTTGTTTAACAGAGATTGTCTCGATGAATTTTGAAAATAATGTTAACAATTAGAATCTTGCCATGCTCAAATGGGCGTTTTGTCTAAGGCACATAGGAGATAAAGGTGGAATACCATTTTTGCTTTTTTTTGCTACATCTGACTATGTATCCCAGTCCACAGTTATAATCAAAGTATGGTCAGGCTCCTCTATACTATATTTAATCTCCATGCTTCAAAAATCCAAAACATTTAGTATACATTTAAATAGATGTAAATAATATATTATTAAAAGCAAAACAACAGCAGCAACAACAAAAACCAAACTAGGACAAGGCCCAATTCCAATAGGCTCTACCCTATCCCAATAGCCCTCGGGACTGAAGGTGCTACCCTATGCCAACAGCCCTTGGGACTGAAGGCTCTACCCTATCCCAATAGCCCTCGGGACTGAAGGCTTGGCATTGGCACATGGTCTTTGGGGAATACCACAGATCCACACAATCTGGTTAATGCTCTGAGCACCCTGTAAAGCTTTCTGAGTGTACTGAGATGGTTTTATTCCATCCTGAGACCTACAAATTCTGTCACTCTTTTGTGACTGTGATACTGATTTGGCCAAAGAGAAGCCGAGTGACATGGTATAGGTTTTAGAAGGCTCTTGTGTCTGCTTCTGAGCCAGTTCCATACTGTTTTTATTACTATAGCTTTGTTTGATTTTAAATTGTTCAGGATTGTTTTGACTATCCTGGGTCCTTTGTCTTTCCATATAAAAATTAAAGTTGTGTTTTTCAATTTCTGTGAAAAATTGGGTTGGAATGCTAAGGGGAATTATGTTGAATCTGTAAAATTTTTCAGTAGGATGATCATTTTCAGCATAGTAATCCTACCAATCCATGAGCATGGAAGGTCTTTCTCTTTTCTGGTATGGTTTTCAATTTTTTTCATTAATGTCTTAAATTTTTACTGTACAAGTCTTTCATTTCTTTGGCTAGATTTATTCAAAAATTTTTGAGGCTATTGTTAATGATCTTGTTTCACTAATTTATTCTTGATGCCATTTGTTTATAGGAGGCAACTTTTTGTAGTTTTTGTTTGTTTGTTTGTTTTTGGTGTGTGTTGATTTTATAGCATGCTAAATGATGACTCTGTTTACCAGTTGTGGAGGTTTTTTTTGATGGAATTCTTTGAGTCTTTTATCTATCCAATCACAGGATCTGAAAATAAAGCTGTCTTTTTTGTTTGTTTGTTTTTGTTGTTGTTTTTCGAGACAGGGTTTATCTGTAGCTTTGGATCCTGTCCTGGAACTAGCTCTTGTAGACCAGGCTGGCCTCAAACTCGGAGATCCACCTACCTCTGCCTCCTGAGTGTTGAGATTAAAGGTGTGTGCCACCACTGCCCAGCTGTCTTGACTTCTTTCTGTCTAACTTGTATCCCTTCATCTCCTTTAGTAGTCTTATGGCTCTAACTAGGAATACAAGCACTATATTGAATATGGATGAAGAGAGTGGATATCCTTGTCTTGTGCCTGATTTTAGTGGAAATATTTTGACTTTTTCTCCATTTAGCAAGATGTTGGCTGTGGTCTTCCTGTAAATTGTCTTTAGTGTGTAGAGGTATGTCCCCTGTATCCCTAGAGTCCCCAGAACTATTTTCATTAAGAGAGGTTGCATTTTATCCAAGGCATTCATATATCTAATGAGATGATTTAAGTCTATTTTTGTGATAGTTTATGTCTATTGGTTGATGTATGTTGAATCATCCTTGAATCTCTGTGATAAAAGTTGACTACATCATAGCAGGTGATCTTTTTATGTATTATTGAATTAGTTACCAAGCATTTTATTGAGATTTTTTGCATCCATATTCATTGGAGAAAGCCCCGTAATTTTCTTTTTGTTCTAGATCTTTCCATGTTCATTTTGGCATCAGGGCAATACCTATTTCATAAGAATAGTTCCAAAATACCCCTTTATTTTATGTTTTATGGAGTATTTTGAGGAGTATTGGAGTTAGTTCTTCTTTGAAGGTCTGAAAGAATTCTGCTCTGAATCCATCTGGTCCCAGTTTTGTTTTCTTTTTTTAAATCACTGTTTCTATCTCATTGGATGTTACAAGACTACATCTCTAATTAGCTTTTGCAGGCCATATATATTCAGAAACACAAATATTTCTTTCTAGGTTTACAGTTTGGTACCAAAGGTCCAGTGGCATAATTGGTTAGCAAGGTGCTTAGATTTTTTAAAGTGTTTTCTTAAGATTCTCTGAATTTCCTTAGAGTCATAAAATCTTCTATTTCATCTTCAATTTTATTATTTGGATACCTGTAACATGAGGGGCTGGCTTATTGGGGTTTCCGTCCCGCCCGGTACCCCACAACCGGCAAATCCCAAAGAGAAATCACACACAGGACTCCATAAGGTTATAAACTGATTGGCCCATTAGGTCAGCCCTCCTGTTAACTCTTATAGCTTATGTTACCCCCATTATCCTTATCTACATTAGCCACATGGCTCCATACCTTTCTCAGCTGGGCAAGTTACATGCTGCCTCTTCGGTGGTCTGCACAGGAGTGACAGAGGGAACTTCCTCATCCCTAGCCTTCTCCTTTTCTCATTGCCCCACCTCTACTTCCTGTCTGGTTGACCCGCTCATACTTCCTGCCTGGCCAATCAGCATTTTATTAAAATACATGATTGACAGAATACAGACAATTCTCCCACACCAGATACCTTCTCTTTTTATTTAGAATAAATTGGCCAAATGTTGGTCAATCCTGTTAATCTTTACAAAAAAAAAAAAAACCCCAATTCTTCATTTCACTATGTTTTTTTTTGTATTATCTTTTTCATTTCTAGTTCACTAATTTCAACCATGATTTTGATTATCTCTTCCTATCTGGGTTGGGGGTATCGCTTGCTCTTCTATTTCCAAGGCCTTGAGGTGCAATCATTCAGTTACTAAGGATCTCTCACATTTCCCGACATAGACCCTCAATACTAGACTTACTTGTATGACTGCCTCCATGTTGCGCTTTCATTTTCACTTACTATGTTCAGGAATTTTACATTTCCTTCTTGATTTCCTCCTCAGCGCAATGACTCCGTAGTCCGTCGTGAGTTTGTGTGCTTTCTCTAGTTTCTGTTGCTGATGCCCACCTTGGGATCAGCTAGAATGCAGACGGCCCTCTCCATTTCCTATTTATTAAAACTGGCTTTGTGTCCTTCCACATGGTTGATTCTGGAGTCCGTTCTATTGGCTGCTTAGGAAATGTATATTCTTTAGTGTCTGGGTGAAATGTTCTGTTGATGTCTGTTACGTTTATCTGGTGAGGACCCTGACATAAGTCCATACTCCTAAAGCTACCTGATCTATGTCAAAGAGGCCCAAAATACACTTTGGAGAAAAGGCACCATCTTTAATATGTTGCTGGCCAAATTGGATGACTACATGTACAGTCGAAAACTAGAGTCTTATTTCTCAGCCCACAGAAAATTCAACTACCAATGGCTTGCAGACCTCAGTCTAAGATAGACACCCCGAATCTGGTAGAGGGAGTAGTAGGGACTATGTCTGAACTCATTGGCACAGGAAAGGAAGCATTAAAACCAACAACTAAAGTTTCTGAACAATAAAGAGCACCATCCCTGGAGTGAAGGGGAAGCTTACAGAATGGGAAATAAATATTTAGCAGCTACGTATCTAACTGACAGTTAGTAACTAGGATCTAGAGAGGGCTAACACAGACAAGGAAAAAGCTGATTTTCAAGGAAACAAACAACAGGTGACAAATGGGGCATGGAACTAAACAGAGGTCTAGGAAGATGAAATAGAAACAGGTGCAAGAGTTTTCAGGAGGTTTGTAATTTTGTCACAACCATTTGGTGCTGCTTTATAAACAGCCCATTCGACTCATTAGCAAATGCTACAGTCATCGTGCTTTGCGACTGATTTGTGGTTCAGGGAAACTAAAGCTGAAAAGAGAAGATGTGGGCGGGCGTGAGCACCAGTTTGCTATATGAAGTTTGTCAGGACCCCATGCTGGTCCTTGAGTTTAGCCCTAGTTGGCATCTTTGAGTTTTTGTGTATATAATATACCATTAGAACGCAAGCTGCATAATGGAAAGACACGTATGTTTACTTTTCAGATATTTGGGCTGGTAAAATTTACACTTTAGTTTGATTATTCTGGAAGTTTTTGTTGTTAATGAACTATTAATGCTACATATTGTTATTAATGATATATTACAATGAAATGTCATTGTTTTGATTGAAACAGATCATTTTTGCATCCACGTTTTCTGGCAAATTCGTATACCAAGTTAGGAACATTGCAACCACATTCTTTTTTAATGAAGGTAAGTTTAGACTTCTGCTGTGTAGATTTGTGTGTGTGTGTGTGTGTGTGTGTGTGTGTGTGTGTGTATGCATATGTAGTGCTGTTAAATGGAAATCTATGCCTGAATGCTTTTAATGCATAGACACATTTGAGGGAGTCAATGAACTATTTGGAAGTGAGGCTTCACAGCATTAAGAACAAAAAGGTATCTGGAAATCACTATAATTTAGACTTAGGAAGAAGACTTCACTAAAAGGATTATTGTGTGAGAGTTTGAGAATCATCAACACTGATAAAATCAATGAGGAAGAGTAAATTACTGATGATTAATTATCTTTCTAGTAAGATCCCAGAGAAAGCAAGGAGGACAAATGTCAGCTAAATACTTAGGGACTTGCAAGATGCCTCCTGCTGAGCTTGATAGTCTGTGTTCCATCCTCGGGTCCCACGTGGTAGAGGGAGCAAAGTGGCTCTCAAAAGCTGTTCCCTGACCTCTGAATGCCCGCTGTGACAGGTGCACACAGACAGGCAAGATAAATGAGCAAATACTTCAAAAACCATTTTCACACCCCCCCCCCCCCAAACTGAATGAAATGTTCATAGTTCAACTCAGCCAAATGGTATAAATCATAAGCCAGAGTGTATGAACTATATACTCTTAGGTAATCTTTCTATAAAGCAAAAGATATGGATAAATGATATCAATAGTGGTCAAGAATTAAAATTAGAGCAAGAATATTTCAGAGAGAGGAAAATAATAATGACAAGTGAAGCCCAAGAAGGTGCTGAGGAAGCATGTGTGGGGTGGTGGGAAGGACGCTGGACATCAGACCCACGGACACATGATGGAACGGCTGAATGTGGGTGGATGTTTGCTCTTGTCAGGAAGTGGGAATAACTCCCCCACCACCAGGCTTCCATTGGGAATCAGATGGAATATTTCTTCTGTCCCTTTTTAGGACCATTGCTTTTATCAAGGACACGCTGCCGAGATTCCAGCATCCACTGTGACCCTCAGCACTTGCTCAGGTCTCAGGTACCATTCTGGAAGTGTGAACTAAGATTGTATGTCAACCCTCATCTTCCAACATCGTCTGTGAGGATAGAATGAGGCCAAAAAATAATAACACAGACCCGTAGACTGTGGTGGCCCTGTTTATACAGCCCCTTTGTTCCTATCTCTTTCTCTAGTCCTTTCATGTACTTTTGGGGGCCTCTTTGTATTTTTGCCATCATAAAACTTAAGCAGACAGAGCTCTCATGAGCAGGGAGGGAAGTCACCTATTCTGGCCACATCGGACCAAACTTTTCTTAAATTCCATAACGGAAAGAAAATAGGTATAACACTGGGTTTGAAACTTAATCCAAGTAAGACTGTGTGTTTCTTGGAGATTAGATGCGGAATTTATGGAAAATACTTTTAGTGTGATTCCTCAGGGGAAGCCTATACTAATTGCGCTTTCTTCCCTTTGTATGTCTAGGGGCTTGCTGCAGTTAGAGAACATCACTTATGGAATTGAACCACTAGAATCTTCAGCTACGTTTGAACACATGATTTATCAAATAAAGAATAATAAAATTGATTATTCACCCTTAAAAGAGAATGTAAATCCCCAGCATGAAAGTCCATCCTACCGGATTCTTGTAAACCCGGAGGTGAGTCTTGCCTTCATCCGTGCTACTCACATGGAAATTTTGAGACTGGATACACTGGGACAACAAAGATAAACTGTTGTATGGTAATTATCTTAAGAAATCATTTGTTTCTCAGATAGCCTTTAGAAAATAACAAGTAGGCATAATTTTTAAAAAATCATCAAACTTATAAAAATAGTTTGTATAGTTATTATTTGAGGAGTTTGTAGAGACACATATAGTTGCTATGTATATTAATTTGCAGACCATTAACATAATTCATTCTGGATTTACTTACTGATACTTTGTATTTTCTTTGTCAATATATTTGCTTTGTAAAAAAGCATTGCAATGCTACAAACTTTGAAAGAAAACTGAGTCATGTAATAACTAGAAACCAGCTCAAACCTCCCCTTCTAAAGATGGTGCCGAGAACGCTGGTGTATTTGCTCTCATTTCCTCACCATAAATGTCTAAGATTTTTTTAATGAAAAATAATCTAATTGTGATTATTGTTTTAAATTTTTCGTTTTTCTATTAATGTGATTTCATTACATTCTAAATTAAATAATATTGGCAAGTAATCTATTAAAATGATAAGTAAAAGAGTGTACAAGAAAAAGTGTAAATAAGAATGGACCAAAATATTGTTTTCCCCTGTCTGGTGCTGCAGTGGGATGCAGTACTCTTGTTTTGCAGTGGGTTTTCTCTCTGCTTCTGACCATAAGTGTGTAACTTTATATTGGCTTTACATCAAAAAGTATATACTTTATACAACTATGTCATCTTTACATTTAAATCTTCCCTTTAATCAGCAAATTGATGTGATGAATATAGAAAAAATTAGGAATCAGCTTTGCTTATAAATAATTTCAGCCAATAGCAGACACTCTTCCAAAGAGATTTTTGGTGTGTATCATAATGTCCGCCTTTATAATGTTTGCTCAACTTCACATTTGATCACCAGTGGCTAAATAAGTTAATTTCTAGATTCACATTCTTTTCAGTACTGTTCATGTACAACAAAAGTAACCCCCACCCAAAAAGAAATGGTTAATGAAGCTTGAATCTAATTAATAACAAACTTCCCTTCGCTATTCCCTTACCTTGTTTTTATTTAGTTTGCTAAAAGTGTGGGTTTTAGTAAAGATTAACAAATTAAACAAAGAAATTCATAAAACTGATAAAGTCAGTCACTAACTGAACAGCAAAGTACAAAACCGATAATGTCTCCAATGTTCTGGAGATGGAATTTCCAAACTTTCCGCGACTCTCTGTGGAAAGTCCTGATGATGGGACAGGCACTGGACACATTTGAGAAGACTCCAGAGTTGGAAAATGTTGTCCTGGGTGTCTTTGAATCAGAATAGCATGGCTCCATTTGGGGTAAACTGGGTTGTACTCCATTACACAAGGGAAGACCTTCTTGTCAAATCAGTGGAGGCCCGAAAAGAAGAAAGCTTACCTTCACGTACAGTAGTCTTTGGGTCCACTGAGGTCCAACCTCAGTGTCATGTCCTTCTGGGTCTCCAGCTGAGAGCTCTGGACCTGGACGAGTTCCAGGTTTCTGGAGCGGTCTAGACATTGGACTAACTGACCTCTATGATCACAGAAGCTAGCTCCAGCTACATATTTGTGCACATGTATGCACATTTCATGTAATCTACATATTTGTGCACATGTATGCACATTTCATGTAATCTACATATTTGTGCACATGTATGCACATTTCATGTAATTGAATATTAAATGTTTGTTGGAATAAGTAAGCCTTATTACAAAAAAAATGTTCAAGAAGCCACAAACCAAATCAGTAGGAAGACATAATATGGCTAATATATTTGATTTTATTAATAAATAACGAGTTAATTCCATACCCATCTTATCTTCAATGAAAGACATTCAGCAAAGATAGAAGAATATGAACAGGAAACAACCTTTAAAACAGTCATGGTTTCCCTTGTCCACATTATAAGACTGAGCAGTTTCTTTCCAGTCCAGCTGTCTTTAGAGCATTTTACTCTAAAGAATCCCGAGACTGGAGAGCGTATCTATCACCCAGGTTACTAAAATGGGTACCATAAACAGTTCTAAGTCAGCCCCGCGAACAGCTGTGCGCATGCCCCATTGAAGGTTTTATCAAACACTGGTGTTTTTATTGTTCCACAGAAAGGTTCAAACGTAGCACTGATGAAGAGGACTCTGAATGTGATGATCGTCATGGATAAAGCCATGGTAGGGATGAGCTGTCTGCCCGAGATCAGCCACTGGAATCCTAGATCATGCCCTTATTGGTCACGTGCTCTGGAACTTTACCATATCCTGTCTTCATTTCTGTGCCCATAAAAAGGAAGCTAATCACAAATACCCCTTTTAGTAGCCTTAGTTGTTAAGACCCCGGGGTTACGTGTAAAATGCAAGTAAAGGCAATAATCGGGAAAAGTTTACAGATGGGAAGGATGAATTGACAATCAGTTTTAACGTATTTTGCCTTTGCCTCTTCAACTGAGTACTGCATTATTTTCACTTTTATATTTGAAACTATTAAAGAGTGATTGTTGAATTGGTTGTAGGAGTAACTGAGAAACAAACTTGTCTTTCAGTTTGACTACATGGGCTCTGAGATGGGACTCGCGATTCAGAAAGTTGTTCATATCTTTGGTCTCATTAACACTGTGAGTACTTCCGTTTCCGATGACATAAGAGGCTAATGCTACCCCACTTTCGCAGTCTGTGTGCAAAGCTGTGGGCTCTTGTGAAATGCATATTCCTCCTGGCACTTTGATCCTGGAGCTGGGTTATCTCCTCAAAGCGCTAAAGTGCATGCAATCCCAGCATTTACAGACACGGCAGGGTGATTGACAACCCAAACCGAAGTATGTCCTCCTTTTAGATGTTTTCCCAGCTGAAGATGACGGTGATGTTAAAGTCTGTAGAGATCTGGTCGGACGAAAATAAGATCGAAACAAATGGGGACGCCGATGAAGTCCTGCAAAGGTTTCTGCTGTGGAAACAGAAGCAGTCACCTGAAAGCACTGAGGCTATCATGTACTTACTCCTGTAAGTACCTGCTTCCCACGGGTGGGGACTTGCCTAATTGATTAGCGTCAACTGCCAAAGCCGTGCGTGTGTAGTTGTGCCAGCATAAGCAAAATGTAAAGACGTGATCAGTAGCCAAACGCAGTCCCCCCTCCCGCCCCCCACTGCACTTCAGCACCAAGGTCCTGTATGAAAAGCAGCAAGGTGAACACAGGCCTCTGTGTTTGCAAAGCCCTCCCGGGGAAACGGTCGCACCAGCACCATGGTGTTAACGTTATGAGTGCAATAATTGCCCATCATGCTGTGGGAAAAAAAAAAGTAAATAACTGAAATGGACCGGCCACGGGGGCTACTCTCCAGTGTTTCCATAGTGACCTAAGAGGTAGTTTTGAGTTACTTGCTCTGCGTGTTTCTAGAGTCTGTATGTAGGTTTTATCGTTACTCAGTCAATCATGGTACATGTAAATACGAGAAATTCACTGGCGACGATCTCCAGAGATATGACAGGAACCACACGTCTTCTGCTCCTCCTGCTAGGCTCAAGGCCAGGGTTGGGTGTTTGAAGACAGCCCTACTGGACTGATCTCTGTACACAGGCTACCTCTTTTTTTCTTGGTGAACCTCTCTCTCTCTCTCTCTCTCTCTCCTCTAGTTCAATGCTGTTTACAATTCTCAGATTTGTTTAGTAAATGAAAAGTCTGACAATAGATACACTGGCCTTTAGATCTTAGAGTCAATATCTACCCAATGATGGGGATCCTGAAGGAACAGGGTTTGGAAATACTAGGCTCCTCTAGGTTTTAGATTGCATAACATAGACTCTTAAGCATTATTTTTAACTCAAATTCCTGGGAAGTATGGAGGGCATGCTATTTGTGTTTTTAACTATTTAATGAATTATTGGTAGCACAAAGCATGATGTATGATGAATCCCATGTTTTAAAGATACGGAACGTTCAGAAATCCATTGTTTAAATGTCCTTTCTAGCGACATTTTGAAACAAGTGCACTGACATAAAATTTTAATTTAGGTATAAGGATTATCCTGATTATGTGGGAGCAACATATCACAAGATGGTCTGCAACCCGAAGTTTACAGCAGGAATCGCTCTGGTATGCCTCCTGTTGCCCATGTTTCCCCGAATGAAAAGACAAGAGAATGCATTTCTTGTATACTTTCAGCAATCTTTATAACTCTGTTTTAGGCTTTCAATGTTATAAAATAGTTGATCTGATTGGGGGGAAACATTTCAAATTTTAACCAGTTCTGTGATGTTAGCTGCATTCACCCTCATTGTGAAATAAGTCCCAAGATACATCCACCTTTTAAAGATGAGTCTCCACATCAATCATGCAGCCCTTCCTCTGCCCCCAGGTGATGCTCACTCTGTCCTCTTTCTATTGTTAGAGCAACTTTGGGGTTTACTTGAAGCCATTCAATGTACTTAAAGTTGCATCTACGCCATAATTTTCTTTTTAATGGCTGAGTTAATGTATCCACTCTATCAACAGATCTTTATTCCCCTGTCTTTGCCGTTATGCACCCTGCTGCAATGCATCTGATAGAGCAGATATCTCTTTGAGGGCCTAATTTGGGTCAGTCTCGGAGTATGCCCAGAAGTCAGCTTACTGAATTTTGCATCAGTCTTGTTAATCTATTGTGGGACTATAATATTGGTTTTGGTAGACCGTTTACCAGTCTATAATCCTTTTACCAACATATAGTTGACTGCACAGTCAACCAAACTTAGTTTTCCTTTAGTTAATAGAGACAGGCGAATGTGCTTCACGTTGCATCTTCTCATGGCTTTCAATTGTGTTTCTGCAGTCGCAAACGCTGCAATTCCAGTTCATATGCTTGATAGACTTTATCATGTATTACCAGAGAAATAGCTATTCAAGTATTTGGCCTATTTTTTAAGTGGTTTAATGCTTTGTTGTTGGATTGTGGGCATTCTCTACATTATGGACATTAATCCTTTGTCAGACATGTGGTCTCTAAATGTTTTTTTCCACTATATCTCTGTGTGTTTGTCTTCACTTTGACTTTATCATGACATTGACACATGGACGTTTGAGACAGTGGCAGAATCTTCTTTGCCTGACTTTACCTTTGCTCCCATTCTCCGGGGAGACGATGGTGAGGACGTCTTGAATCTTTCTGCTATTATCTTCTGTTTTACAGCTGTGAATCTCTCACTTAGGTCTTGAATTTGTTTTTAGCTAAGTTTTAATATATATACATATATTATATTTAACAAATGTAGAAATATAAGTGAATGCTCTTTTTCATTTGGCTGTTCTGATTTTAATCCACTCTGCTAAATCACACTTTTATTGGGAATATTAATTCATTTATGTTCAAAATAGTTTGTTGTAGGGAAGGATTTCATGCTGTCATTTTTACTATCATACAGACTATTTTTCTATCTTCCTTGGGTATGCACTGTACAGATTCTAGATATTTATACCCCTTCTGTTCTTGGAATCACTGTCTTGTGTGTTTCACCACCTTTGGGGATCTCCTTTCATTGCGTCTATATTCCATAGACTTTTTGTTTGCCATTGCACTTGGCTACAATATTAAATTTAAGTCAATTATAAGTAAAATTTTATTTAAATTTCCTCAGACAATTTCTAAAGTAAAAATTAATTGCCCATTCGTTAACTCTCTGTGGTCTACAGTTTTCCTAATTATATCCTCAAAAAAATTGTTCCTAAAATTAATCTACTTCCCTAAATGCCTTTATGCTTGTTTGAATTTTATTCAGTAATATACCATAAACTGAAGTTTGATGTAGCAATCTTCTTTTTCCTATATGTCAGCTCCATTCGGACGAAAAGATTAGTGCCTAGAAAAGAAAATCACAACTGGCTCATATCTTCTCACATTTGCATTCTTGAAAGTTTTGATATTCCATTTCCTTGAATTTGCATGGTAGTTTAGGTGCTGTGGTCAGACGAAGCCTGACAAAAGCCAACAGGAAGAAGAAGAGGAGGAGGAAGAGGTGAAGGAAGCAGAAGGAGAACTGGGCACAATAATTCTGTTGTCTTTCTCTGTCTAGCACCCGAAGACATTAACCGTGGAGGGCTTTGCCACCGTTCTGTCGCAGCTGCTTGGGATTAACCTGGGTCTGACATACGATGACGTCTACAACTGCTTCTGTCCAGGAAGCACATGCCTAATGAATCCTTCAGCAATGTAAGGTGCCTTTCCAGATCAGACCTCTGGAGACGCTCGCAGTGTGTTCTGTCACAGTGGGGCTCGGCTAAGAATAGTTTCAATGAGTGCACGTGCAATTATTGAAAGCGCAGGGAAGAGCATGAGCTTAGGGTATTACAGAAAACACGCCTATCAGTCCTTAACAGTTAGCGGCAAGTGTGCTGCTTGTTTGTGGAGTGAGTGGGGGTTGATGGGTTCTTGCCTTAGCTTTGCCAGCATGCTTCTATTGAAGAAATGCAATAATGCTGAAGTAGCAGAAGGCTTGAGGACTCAACAGACCCCTGAATTAGGAGATTTGGCTGTGTATATTGGGGTAGAGGGAGAAAAAAGGTTACAAAAATTTAGAAGCTACTTAGACTACAAGGGAGAAAATTGTGGGCATGGGGAAACAAAGTAAAGTGCAACCTGGTTAAAGAGTCAGATTCAGAGGGAGAGTAAGGAGATGGGAAGAGGTAGAGAACAAAACCTGAGGTGTGTGTGTGTGTGTGTGTGTGTGTGTGTGTGTGTGTGAGAGAGAGAGAGAGAGAGAGAGAGAGAGAGAGAACCTGTGGTGAGAGAGAGACAGAACTGAGGTGAGAGAGAGGCAGAGAGAGATAGAACCTGAGGTGAGAGAGAGAGGGAGACAGAACCTGAGATTTGGGGCAGAAACTAAATGTTTGCAGAATGGGAGATTTTATAATAAACAAAATAGTATACAATCATTTTGCACAGCACGGATGAATAAATGTGCGCTGCAAAGTGAATGTGTGGTGCCTCCAAGGGAGACCAAACACTGAGGGAGTTCGCTGTTCTCATAACAATCCACGAAAGTTTATCGACGTTGAGAAGTAAAGCCATTGGAGAGTCACTCATAGGCTCCTGGCTATCACAATCCACTAGTAAATACTGAGATTTATGGAACAGTTTGATTTGTTGCATCCAGCATGATCCATTGTCCATTAGACTTTTCAGTCATGCGCGTAAATAAGCCGCAGAGGTTGTGCCTCAAGGGCAAGTGTTCTAGAGTGTACAAATCTTCAGCTGATGGAAGAGAGTTAAAATTATGTACAGATTAAAAAAATAAAAAATTATGTTCAGATAATGTTAAGAGAACTCACAGGGTGAAAAGAGAAGCTTCAGCCAGGAGGAAGGGGTCCCGAAGGGCATGGAATCTTTGCGAGGAAGGGGGTGTGCGTGTGATGAATGATAGAGACCATGGAAGCCATGTGCAAAAACACATCCAGTCAAAAACAGTGGATTCAGTCTCCCCAGGCACTAAAGAGAAAAAAAAAAACATAGGGGAAACTAGGGGAGCAAAGTCATCTCCACCACATGGCAGAGAGGGGTGTGGCCAGTTACCCCACACTCACGCATTCTTGCGAGCTTCTTGCAGAGATAATTCTGTTGAAACAAATGTGGTGCTTCCTCCCGTGCCCCGAAGGTGAGGTGTTCAGCTCTTTAACTCCCCCCCTCCACCTCTGTTTATTGTTTCTAACAAATAATAAGAGAAAGAAACGCACTGCTTTGGTTTTGGCCTGTGTTAAAGGTAGAGGCAACTCCCTCTCTCCTCCTCGGCTCTCCTTTAAGGCGGATATTTGGGGATTCATACACTTTATTAAGAAATACCGTTTGCACTTCATTTATCGGAGGAATATTCATTTATTTTTAGACGTTCCCAAGGCATAAAGGTTTTTAGCAGCTGCAGCATGAATGAATTCAAGCAGCTGGCTTTGCAGTCGGAACTAGACTGCCTTCAGGATAAACCAGAGCCACAGGTTGTCGCGGCGCCCCAAGATCGAAGGTGTGGCAACCACATCGTGGAAGCGCCAGAGGAGTGTGACTGCGGCCCAGAAGAGGTGAGTCAAACTGTCCTGGCTCATCCCGACACTTGGTTTGTGGGTCACATATTCTCCTGTAGAGTTATATGTACTGGAAAGGGGAGGACATCATTTCGAAAGATGATGGGCCATTGCATTAACTAAGCTGGGTATGGTAATTCAGCTGCCTGAAAATCCTGCATTCAGGCAGGAGGATACAGAATTCCAGGCCAGCCTCGCCTGCGTGGGGAGATCCTGTCTCAAAACAACAACAAAATGGTATTTGTAACTAACCTTAGGATAAGCGAGGTTGTTAGCTCTTACTGCAAAGACTTTTCGACATTTGCTAGTGATGGGGAAGCTCAACCAATCACATCTGGTTAGGGTGTGGCCGCGCGGTGCTCGCTGGACCACTTTGGATTTCGGACCTCCCACTCCTGTAGCGTGAGTTCCCCCCTTTTTCAATTATTAAATTATATCTGTTGTTCTTGAGCTGGCCTGGTTATTTATCATACTAACTGAATATGCCAACACGAACATGCTCGTATCTGATGTTTTCCTTGAATGCAGGAGTTTCATTTCATTGTAATATGGGAGACTGAGAGTTTGTGGCACATAGTGGCTCAGTAGTTTTGAATTTGCAGATTTAAACTGTGGGTTAAGGTCGCATAGGTCAAATTGTATTAGCTTTAATAGCCAGACCATGAGCTCCAGTGGCATTTCTAGTTGGAATGATACATCGGTCCATGAAACGCCATTTATATTAACT
Source organism: Myodes glareolus (assembly GCF_982192425.1). Taxonomy (NCBI): domain Eukaryota; kingdom Metazoa; phylum Chordata; class Mammalia; order Rodentia; family Cricetidae; genus Myodes; species Myodes glareolus. The sequence goes on from NC_142048.1 coordinate 47,300,667, forward strand.
TAGTTTCACGAACAGCATCATTCAGAAAATTCTTCATTTGTTCATCTTTATCCTTAATAGCATACATGGCCCAGCAGGTGTGTGGGTCCACAGCATTCCTATTCTTAATCTTCTCCCCATCAGAGCCACAAAAATAACCCCAGACACTTGCTGTTTAACATTGCCATTGCTATAATTTTATCAAACCCCCTGTTGATTATTTCAGCTAATTTACAGTACATCTTGGTAATGACGAACGAAATGTCTGCCCTTCGTTCAGTGAAAGCACTCCATTTCTATGTCTCTCTGCATGTACCTATGGAAATATCGGCCATTACCTTTGAAGTCTTCTTTTGTGATGAGACCTAGTGAAGCTTTGTTTAAAGATTCCCCCTCCTTTTTTTTTTTTTAATCCACTCGATTCTTTAAAAATGTCTTCTGTTTCTTAGAACTTGACGCACATTAAATTGGGCAGAGCTTCTTTGGGAAAAGAATATCTGCTGAGTTAAGTTGTCCTCTGAGCTACTGGAGCTTCAGAGAGCACTACACATGCACGCAAGCAAACAGCTTTACAGACAGAACAGGCATGGTGTGCAGAAGCAGCTGGGGCTGAACCATAACCTGGTCATCCAATCACACACTGTTTCATAACAATGCAGCCTCATCTCTTGCCATTCTTGGGAATGGCCAACGCTCTACTTCTCAGAGTAGGTTTTTGTTATAAAAATGGGCTCTAATTAGGTTCCAGTTTGTTTGTTTTTTTAATAGAAAAAAATAAGTTGCAGATGGCTGTGTGGAGATGCTGAGCGTAAAACTGGAAGGCAACCGAAATCCAGTTTAACTTATTGCTATCTACCACCCTGGTCTAGCCCTCAGTTTTGAAGATTGGCTAAAGTCTTGGGCATTGACACTACTTGCTGTAACCTTCTAATGAATTTGTCCAATCTCAATGTGGCATTAATTCCATGGAACGCCTGATCACATTGACTCTCTTCGTGTTTGAGTAAGAATTCTAACCAAAGAGAAACTGTTGGGCATAGCACACATTTGCAGAAGAGCATGTCAGAGGATTTCAGGATTCAGTACAAACAAGGATTTTGTTTTCTTTTGGAATGTATTCCCACTCTGTAGCCCCGGTCCTGGAACTCACTGTGTAGACCAGACAGACCTCAAAGTCACAGATTTGCTTGCCTCTGCCTCTCCAGTGCTGGGATTAAAGGTGTTCGGGTCAGTTCCAGCTCGGAGGGGGGGGGGGTTGTCTCTGGGCCCTGTTTCTGAAGTGCATGGCGGTGTCTTCAGCAATAGGGATTTACTTTCCACCTCCAGGAGGTAATCAAGTACAACAGCAATAAGCTTTATGTCTTGGGAGTCTCTTGGACAGTTCTGGCCAACAATTCAAAAGAGGGGTTCTCGTGTTTGGTGTTGGAATTCTTGTTAGGCGGTCTTTGACTCTTGGAGGAAGCATAGTCAGCCCAAATGAGAAAAACTCTTTAAATTACATATGTTACTTATACATAGAATTAGGTTTACTATAGATGTCTTTTAAATGATAAGTAGCTGATAGTATGATTACTTATGGGTTTTTTTCAGATATCCTTATTGTTTTTAATCTTCCTCCCTCATCCCTAAAACACTGCCCCTTTTCCCGTTTCCCTCGTTAGGCCTCATGGGTCAGCAGTTAAGAACACTGACTGCTTTTCCAGAGAACCTGGGTTCAATTCCCCGCACCCACATAGTGGTTTAAATCATCTGTAACCATCTTCTGACCTCCTCTGGTACCAGACACCACACATGTGGTACACGGATGCAGGAAAACACCCTTACTAGGCCACTCATGTCCTGTGACCCCCTCTCTGTTGCTCCCCAACTCCCCTATCCTGTCCATTTTCCCATTTTACATCCCTAGCTTCTGTGGTTACTCCAGACTGTATATTCACATCTGAAGATTTGGAGAAAATGTGATGTTTATCTTTCTGGGTCTAGGTTACCTCACGCCCAATCAAAATGTTGAGGTTAGTCCCAACGGCTACATTTATGAAACACTACCACACGTCAGGGGACATTGTGGAAGAGGGGGCAGGACGATTGCAAGAGCCAGAGGACCAGGGAGTTTGCTAGGATTGTGTCTCCTAGTCATGTCAGAAGTTGTGCTCACCAAATCTCACTAACATGACTGCCTAAGCAGTCATTTAGTCATTTGCTAAATGAGGAGGATACCAATGAATGTGTTAAAGTAAAGGGGGGAAAAGCCATGGGGCCTCCGCCCTCCACAAAGAACTACATATAATTAAGGAACACTGAGAGTGAGAGAAAGTCTTCCCCAGGCAAGAGCACACTGATTGGTTATCCAATGCTGATGTCCAGCCCTGAAAACATACATACAAGTAGTATTATATAGACAGAGCAGGCTATATTTAAGAATATATATGCATATGTATACATGCATATAATAACAGTTAATGGAAAAAAGAGACCACAAAGATGAAAAAGAGCAAGGGGAGTTTATGGGAGGGCTTGGAAGGAAGAAAGGGAAGGGAGAGATGTTGTAATGATGCTATAATCTCAGAATAGTTTTTCATCTCTCAAAACATTATTTGGGGGTTTTATTTTTTACTGCCATATATTTCATTATCTAACACAATTTTATAAATATATTTCGATAACATTCCTCCCTCCTTCCAAGTCCCTCCAGGCCAGTGGTTCTGGACCTTCCTAATGCTGTGGCCCTTTGATACAGTTCCTCATGTTGGGGTGACTCCCAACCACAAAATTATTTTCATTGCTACTTCTTAACTGTAATTTTTCTACTGTTATGACTTGTACTATAAGTATGTGAAAGGCAGAATATCTGATGTGTGACCCCTGGGAAAGGGTCATTTGACCCACAAAGGGGGGGAACCCCAGGTTAAGGACCACTCCTCTAGATTCTCTCCTGATCCCAACCTACCCAACTTTAGGTTCTTTCTTTAAAAATAAGTAAAAAGGCAGTACAACAACAGCAACAGAAACCTAAACCAAGAAAACAAAATAAAACCACATGAAAAAAGAGAAAAACATTAAAAAATAAATACTTAAAAGACAATTTGATACTATATCCAACTGGTAAAATGGTAGTTATAGGTTCTCTCATAGGGTCCATGACATACCTACCCATGAGTTCTTGATTCCAATTACAGTACCAGGCATTGGCCCCAGTTAGAAAGTAGCTGGTCACCTCTATAGTATTCACACCACGGTGTGTTTCTCACCAAGCCAAGTGTTTTAGCTCCCAAGTTTCACCGATGACTGTTCTTCCTCACAGCCTGGGTAGCAAGCCCCTTGCCACACAATGAAAGTTAGCTGGTAGGGGGGAAGTTTCTAGGTCAGGGTTGAATTCTCCATGTCTCCTGATCAAAGTATGAGAAATAGGGTCTTTCCATCAGGTCCTATTGGATAGCTCAGAGCAATGGCAGCGACATCTTTGTGGGGAGCAGTGAATTCTATAAGACCCACTGACCGGTAACCAACAACTCAAAGGGAGCTACTCCAAACCTGGTAACTGGGCATTTTGTTTGATAACCTACAGCTTCTGGATGAGGTATTATCATTCTGTGCAGTATGACTGCCTCTCAACTCATGTGTATATATTAGGAAACTTTAAAAATAATATTTTTCCTTTTTTTGTGGGCAAATGGATGTATCTAGAAAACATCATATTGAGTGAGGTAACCCAGACCCAGAAAGACAAATATTATATGTACTCGCTCATAAATGGATTTTAGACATAAAGTAAAGAAAAACCAGCCTATAGTTCACAATCCCAGAGAACCTAGACAACAAAGAGGACCCTAAGAGACATGGAAAGTAGAAAAAGACAGGATCTCCTGAGTAAATTGGGAGCATGGGGACCCTGGGAGATGGTAGAAGGGCAGGGGAGAGGAAGGGAGGAAGCTGAGAAAAATAAATAGCTCAAATAAAACAATAAAAATAAAGAAAACATAAAGTCTGACAGACAGTACATGAATCAAGTGGTCAATGTTATTATGACTGATTGTGGCAAACTTTGAAATCCTGGGTCATGTGAGAAGACGCAAGAGCCCACACCGGTTCTGTGATATTTCTACCAAGAATGGATAACCCAGATCTAGACATGATCCAACAAGGACAGATCTGTGTTGTTGGGCAGTTGACAGAGCAACTGGACTATAGTCTTCACATGGAGTCAAGAACACAGCATTCCGGGAACAGCCGAGGAAGCTGTTCTTGGCTGATAAAGAACAGAGAGACACATGATAAAGGCAATGTGTAACCCTCAGCTGAGTCTTTGGGACAACTGGTGAGGCTGGATGACAACCAAATCCCAGAGCTGAATTCCTGATTTGGCTGACTGTGGGTTATACTAGAGTGTCCTTGGTAGAAATACATTGAAGTGTCCGAGAGTGATGATGGTACAACCTACTCCAAAATGGCTCAGAAAACAGTTGGTTTTGTTCTGGACTTGAAAATTTTCTTTGAGTTTAAAATTGTTTGAACATTTTAAAAAATTAAATTAAATTACATATGGAAGTGTAAACACCCCAAAAGTAGCATATTTTAACATAATCTATTAGTTGCTATTGTAGTACCAGCCTTCCTGTGTAGGAAGCATCCTAGAAGATAACAAAGTATGGATTAAAGACAATTACATGATACCAATCTACAGGTACTGGAATAATCAAGGGAGTTTGGGAAATGCAGTACAAGTATTTTCTTTCTTTCTGTCCTCCAGGATAACGGTTGAGTGCATCATACGTTAGCTATAAACTAGACCAACGATTTTATGACAACCACCCCACCATTGTTTTCTATCCCCCGGTTCATTTTCTGTACTGCAGCCTTTAATAAACAGAAGCTTTTAGAGTCAGGATGACTTTTTTTTTTCCTGTGTGGATATCCAATTATTTGGGGGTAATTGGTTGAAAAGACTATCTTTTCCAAATTAACGCATCCCATCGCCTTTAGGAAGAATCAATTAATCATGTCCTTTATAATTTTAACTTATATTCTTGAAATAGTACATGCTTTTGAATTGCATAGTGTTTTTTTTCTTATTCCTTAAATGAAGTTTTTTCCTCCTTATGGCCTCCGGTGAAGAGAGAGAAGCCAGGACAAAGGCCATAGTTGGTGGAGAGGAAGTGAGAAGCAGAGGTGGGGGGCGAGAGGAGTGTGATCAGGGCCTCTGTCCTGCTCTCAGGAGAAAAGGCAAGGCAGGGCTTGCCAGGAGCAGTACTGGAGAACTTGAGCCCTCAGGGATGGCTCTTGCCTCCCAGGTAGGTCCCAGTTGTCGAGCGCCTGTCCCTGGCGTGTTTTGAGAAGGGGAAATGCTGGATTAGTTTATAGGAGCTCCACAAAGGAGGTATTTGAACTATATCCTCTGATTTGGTCAGCTTGAGTGTAAAAACTGTTGTCAAATGTGGCTGCAGCTATGTGGCTTATTTAAAGAAATTGGCAACACACAAGCAAACAAACACGCACCCGAAGACGAAAACACACAGGAGCCTTGGCCTAGCCTCGACCCACAGGATAAAGTGAAACACCGCCACTCCCCTGCTTCTATCCCACGGTCAGGGCTATGGAGGCAGTGGCTGCACGTGTCTGTGTTAACCTGACTGGTAGGAGGCTTGCCGTGAACACCGGTGTGTAGCACACGCTGCAGTGCAGAATGGTTTGTTGTTGGTAGGGCTGGAGCTATCAGCAGAAGTGTGTAAGCCAGTGAAGGTCCATTGAGCAGCCCCCAGCTGGACTCGGAAAAGGGATAAAAATCTTATATCTGATTTCTAACTCCTATCTTTACCTGGATTATCCTTTCTTCTCTAGGAATGTACTCATAAAAAATGCTGTAACCCTAAGGACTGTACTCTGATAAAGCCTGCGGACTGTGGGACTGGAGCATGCTGTGACAAAAGGACATGCAAGGTGAGTCTCAGACACAGAGATGGCCTTTTGGGAGTCTGGCTCGAGTGCTCTTCCTTCCTACTTTCTGGAAGCATCCTTGACATGGTTTCCTTTGTTTTCTCTTTGGAGAGCTTTCTTTTGGTCTAAGTCTTAAGTTAGACCATGACCATTTGAAGCACATTCTTTTTCCCCAAGAAAATGCATAATTTCCCCATGGGGTAGATATTAAGGATATTTTCTAATCTCCATTATGTCCTTACTTTCAGCCTGTGGATCACTTCCTCACCTCTACTTTCCATCACGCTTCAATCTGTCCCAAAGACATCTCCAGCTGTGGTAGGCAGTGCCATTCAGAATGGTTGGGCCACACATTTTTCTTAGTCAATGCCTGAACATAGTTCTTTATGATCAAATAATGGACAACAAAAATGAGAACTAACAAGGTCTGTCTGACAAAGCAGCCAGAGCGAATCCCATTCTGAAAACCATAAAGGGGGACCAGGGCAGGTGAGCGAGCCAGTGGGATGCAGCAGATAGCCAGCCCCTGGCAGGGTGTCTTCTCTGAGAACTGATGGTTAGAGCCAGAGGTTGTCCGTTTTCAAGGTGCCTGAATGGAAGAGTCCACGCAGGGCATCCACAATAGACCTTGTACTTACCCTTTTATAACTTTTATCTCTAAGTCGGGCCCTTCCATAAAACCCATCATTCCAGAGTGAGAATTTGGAGTGTTGCTCATCAGGGAAAGCCACATCGAGAAGCGCTAAAGAGGTTGAACGAGTTCATTCTCATTCTGTCAGCTATGATTAACCATAAGTAGAACTCTCCTCAAGTAGAGAAGGCCCTGGTCTTTTCTTTGTGTTCTTGCAAATAGTTGAGCTTCTACTAGACCTTGTCCGAAGCTGAGAGATTTGATCCGAGAGTTTTCCTTAATGCTTTTTGTTTAGACACAGCTGCGCATGCAAAGCTATGAGGGACATCAATAGGACCAGCTGCTTCACCCGCAGGTCCTAGTGATAAAGATGTTTGTAACCAGCACTTCGACACTCTTACAGGCCACTTTGAAAACAATTGGTATTATATTATAATGATGTTCCCTGGTATATAGACAAAAAAAAAGATGATGAATCCATGAGTTGAAGTCAGACAGTGAGTGGCGGGGTCTTTGTTCAGTATGTCTTTGGGGAGCTTGTTTTTCTGACGGTCCGCAAACAAGCTCCGTCCCTATGTTGCGGAGAAACTTCACTGCCTCTTTCTCTTTCTTTCCTTTTTCTTTTTAACTGATTTTTAATCCATATGGCATGATCTTTCAAAAGAGTAGAGAAATTTTGCCTAACTTCCAGGAACAGGAGAACCGAGTCACCCAGGCAACAGCTGTCGGTTCTTTGTCTCTCAGATCGCCGAAAGGGGGCGCCCATGTAGGAAAAGTAAAGACCTGTGTGATTTCCCTGAGTTCTGTAATGGAAACTCCGAAATCTGCGGTCCTGACACAATGGCTGCTGACCTAGAGCCCTGCAACAACCGCACGGCCTTTTGCTTTGGTGGGATCTGCCGCGATCTGGACAGGCAGTGCATGGATTTATTTGGGAAACGTAAGAGATGTTCCTTGTTTTTTGTTTGTTTGTTTGTTTTTGAACCGCTGTTATTTTAAAGCCACTAATCTATCCTGTAGCCTTATTATAAAATATTGATCTAAAACCATATTTAAAAATTAAATCAAAGCAAATCCTTCCCATGTCAAAACGGAAAAGACTATAACATTGAAACCACATAGGATGTGAGAGTCAGGGTGAGGTCATTGGTGGGAGAAGGGTGGAGTATTAGCATGTGGCTTTGGGGAGAGAGTGGTTTTCTCAACAGTTTTCCTTAACATAATACAGTTTTCTTCCTGAGTAGTTTTTGGTAGATTCTTGCCCACTGCTCCCATTTACACTTCAAGACATTGACTATCTCAGTATAAATATACTACACTTTTAAGTATTGTAAATTACTTTTTGGCTTTTAGCCTGAGAAACTTGAGATTCTTTTTATTTTTTTTTTCAGATGCTAAGGGTCCTAATTATGTGTGCATGGAAGAAGTGAACAGTCAAAATGACAAATTCGGAAACTGTCACGGACGCTGTCATTATAGGTACACACTCAACAAATTGTACCTTTTCCATGTGTGGTATGTGCAGTGCAAAGAGGTGCATCTAGTGTTTGCAGGCAGGGACACGTGTTGCCTGTCATTGCAGGGACATATTCCCAACGACTTGCTAGTATAGTCTGCCTGAAGGTTTTGCATTATCCTTACATATTGAATTATTATTGAACTAATGGATAAGACAGTTAAGTGACAATATGCAAATTTTCTGCCTTATACACCAGTGCTTTATTTTGTGGGAAAGTGGCTTGTTACTGGAACCATGAAGAAATTGTGCCAACAACAAAATATGATATCCAGTATACTTACATTGCGGGCCAAGTGTGCATATCGGCGCACTCAAGACACTCCGGGCCTGACGACACCTATGTCCTTGATGGTACCATTTGTGGTGGTGGCAAGGTAAACACACTTTTACTTGACATTTACACAGTGTATGTTTATAATGGATTTATGAGTGTGAACATACATATGCAAGAGTGTGTAATATTTAAGTGCATATAATTTCTCTGGCTTTAATGGTATATAACTAAAAAAAGGAGTAACAATATCCACTTGTTGGTGTGTTATCCAATAATTAATCTTTGAAAGGAAAATCTGAGTTGCTATTGGTCAAAGAAACTTTTCATTTTCTTAATATTTTCCTTAGGAATTTGGTTATGATACTTAAACTTGTTTTCTCACACTGGACTATCTAAACTTACTTCATAGGCTAGGATCTGGCCTGCAATAATTTATATAAACCACAAACGAAAAGCCAAAAAACATACTTAAAAAATTATAACAAAATGTCACCAAAATGTCAGGTTGTCAGAATAATGTGACTAACATCAAAGGAGATGAAAGAGTCAAGTGCTTAGTCAAAAATAAATATTTTATTATTAACTAATAAAGTAAATCATGTAACTTTCAATTTTCATAATATGCTAACACTCCAAAATATAGTATTGTTATAAAAGTTATAAAAGTAATTTCCTTTTAATAAGATACAATAATAAAACAGAAGGTTCAAGTGTCATTTTTTCTTTCTTATTAAAATTCTCCAAAGTCAAACAAAGTATTCAGATAGGTAATTGCGCCTTAAAGCCAAAGTACAGGCAGAGCCTGCTCTAGAAAAACTGAGAAGTGTCTATCCCCACAAGACATCATTTTATTTTATTCAGCAAAAGAACCTCAAATGGCTGAGAAACACTGAAAGAAATGTTCAGCATCCCTAGCCATCAGGGAAATGCAAACCAAAATGACTTTGATTCTATCTTACTACCTGTCAGCACGATAAGATCCAAAACAAAGCGACAGTTCAAGGGGAGAGGGTGTGGATCAAGGGCAGCACTCCTCCATTGCCAGTGGGAGTGCAAACTTGTACAGCCAGTTTGGAAGTCAGTGTGGCGTTTTCTTAGAAAACTAGGAATCAACCTACCACAAGATCCAGCAGCATCGTCTCAGGTGGGCTCTGTTTGCTGGCAGCAAGCAGAGGCACAACTCCTTTTAACAGAAGACTTCCTGACTCAGCATCAGCAACCAAAACTCTGAGGCTTCTTTAAGGGAAGGCTTCCTGGTCCATGCTGGTCCTGTTACAGATCACTTAAATGGGGTCTGTGAGCAGCAGGTTATAAATTGCTTAATGGTTACATAGACCTGCTGCATCCCTGGAACTGGGGCAGCAAACATGGCTTGCAGAGGTGGTGAACATACCTCCACTGTGTTGGACTGAATGGAGCAAACAGGCAGGGCTACAGAGTTGGTCCTAGCCACACCTGCTTAGCATTTAAAAAGAAAGTGCTCCTGGTCAGAAAATGATTATAGACAGGCAATAAAGACAGATTCACACAGAGATAAGCCTCTGAAAAATGTATGTAGGCTTGGGAAAGAGAGAAAAAAAAGTATAGATAAGAGTATAAACAGTCATAGATTAAATGAGTAAAGATAATAAAATAAATATTAAAAAGTAATAGGTTAAAAAAATAAGCCATGTAAATATAGAAAAATGCAGAGAGTCTGGATTATGCATATTATATTTTCTTTGAATATTTTGGCTGCAAAGAAACATTTGATTGTGGGGGCCGATAAGTAAAACCAACAAAAAGGTATCTTGACTCCAAAATTTGAGTTTAAGGATATGTTATGTTGAAAAAGAGATTCTGTTTCTGTTTCCACGGAAGATGTGAACCTGTGGATTCTTTCTAGGTGGTATGATGAAACAAGATCCCCAGAATGTCTCTGTGGACCCTAAAAATGTTTCACCTGACAAACAACAGGAGGCAGTTTGGAGAAAATGATGCCTAAATTCCCAAAATGATTGTTTATAAATGTTTGTTCTTATTTAAAAGGGTGCATGATATAGAAATGAATGTTGGTATGGATTTTCGTCTATTGATACACATGTAAGGTCAATTTTGTTACAATATATATGTATATTTCTACTCTTGTTTAAGGTATTATGTTTATACAGCTCATTTAAAATATAATATATAATTGAAAATTACAGATTAATAGATAGTCATTTATAATAGTCAAACTTGTAGTCATGTTAGCTAGGTTTTCCATATATATATAATTTCAGTTAGAAAGATAATCTTCAACACTTCAAAGACCTACAGAATATGGCATTTAAAAGTCTTTAAGAATTTAGGCTTATCTCAATAGTGAGACATGTCTGCTTCTAGCAGCACCAATTACTTCAAGAGGATGATGGGCATCAAAGAGTCTCCTTATGAAGTTTGCTGGCCATTTGGGCAAGAAATTGCTCTTGCCTGGACTGCTTGATGATATGCTATATGAACTGAACATGCAATCCCACAGAAAAAAATGACTGCTTAAGTTGCCTAAAGAAGGTGAGACAGTCCTTCAAGGTTCCTGCTTCAGGAAAGAGCCTGCCAGATATTCTGCAGGACAGAGAAGAATATTACTGACCAACTGTCAATATAGGCAAAACAATCTTTGAAATTTTCTGCTTCATGAAAAAGTCTGCCAGATACTGTGGGCCTGTAGACTGAAGATGGATACCCTAACATTACAGAACAACTTTGGGTGACTACCCAGACAGTCAGATGTCTCTGTCAATTCTACAGTTTTGGAAGTTGCTTGTAATTCTCTTCCAGTTTACTTAGGTAATATTATATCCTTCTGGGTCTTTGAAGAGTTGAAGACAGATAGTTATGGTTTTCCTTAGTTTTGATAAAAGATAAATTAGACATAAAACTTTAGACTCATAAAGATAGGATAGATGATAGAGTATTTTCCTTAATTTGCCAAATGTAAATGGACTATAATTATTATAACTATAATTCTATCATTCTTGCTTGATAACTTTTTTGTATATGTAATTTTATTATGTTAAAGTTAAGACCTTCCTTTTTAATTAAACAGAAAAGGGGAAGTGTTGTGGGATGTCCTACTGTATATGTGTTGCTTTTATTGGTTAATGAATAAAGCTGCGTTGGCCTATGTCAGATCAGAATATAGCCAGGCTGGAAAAGAGAGTAGGTGGAGTCAAGGAGACACCATATAGCTGCCAAAGGAGATAGGTTCTTTACCAGAGAACCTTACTGGTAAACCACAAGCCTCATGGCAATATGTAGATTAATAGAAATTTAAGATATAAGAGTTAGTTAATAAGAAACCTAAGCTATTGTTCAAGCAGTGTTGTAATTATTTGGGTCTGGGTATCCAGGAAACAAATGAGCAATCTTTGCCTACATACCATAAGATTTGTCTCTGGTGCCAAGACCTGAGGCCTCCTTGGAGCCCCACCATACTGTTATCCCTCTGTATACCTGCCCATAATGTTAATACTAATAACTCCAGACAATCTCCTCCTCTTCAGTAGTCTATCTTTCTTCGTGAACCAGTTGTCCTATCTAAAAATCTGACAGACTTATCTACACACATACAAACACACACACACACACACACACACACACAAACACACACAGAAACACAGCTTTCACCTCAATAAGATTAAACGACAGTTTATTTTGATGCCAACTTCAAGTGACTGTGGCCTGGGAAGCACAGAGTTACCTGAGATTCCATGTTCCCACACGAAAGCAGTCTCATGGAGTTTTGTAGCAACAGACAAAATAAGTCATGAATTAAAGGAATTTTAAACTACATTGATGGATGCATTAGAGAGGTGTCCTTAGCTTTTAGGTTAATGGAAAATGGTGACCTGCTAAGTTAATAGTTTCTCAAAGGGTTTTATCTATTAGTCGCAGGATGTTAGTTTCAACACAGAGATGAACATGGATAAAGCTAACCCAAGACAAGGCAATTAGGGTTGAGGCCAGCAACATCCCAACATCTCCACATCACAGCAATTCTAATCAACCAATCAGTTCCTCAGACCCAGTTTCTTTCCAGGAGTTCTCATCCACAGATGTAATGTCAGAATTTAATTGATTTGCAGGACACCTGGTTGATGTCAGAATATTTGATCCCAGATGATGATACCGTTGATGACCCAATGTATATGCTTATGTACATGCAATGAAAAGTAGGAATTGATGAGATGAAGCATATATGTAAGAAGCATTAATGTCTAACTCATTATTCAGTAAATATCAAGTAAATGATGTATTGTCTTGTTACTCAAATTTCAGGGGTCCCTTCGTGGTTGCCAGATGATACAGGGTCATTCAGGGTCTTCACTTGGAATTCTTAGTCTTGCTAATAAAAGAATTTAAGAAGGGCTCAAATGAAGGACAATTGTATTAACACTGAAAAGAAGAAGCTGATGGCAGGCAAGCTGCAAGACTTCAGCAGTTGCTGGGAGGAAAGGAAAAAGGCATGACATTTAGATGGTCAGACACAGGGTGGACAAGCAGCCCCATGGCAAGGAGGAAGCTTTACAAAAAGGAGGAAGTCAATGTGTTGAGGAAAGCATGCTGAGAAGAGAGCAGAAAGGGAAAGGTCAATTCAGAAAAGCAGGCAGACATAAAACCCTACATGACTGTGGCCTGACAGTTAATCCACCATGGACTGGGATTCTGAAAAGGAAAAGTCCTATATCACATTATAGGAAACAATACTCCACCTATTTATTTCATATGCTTGAAGGCGAGTCCCCCTTCCTCGAGATGATTCTTGGCCAAGCCATGTCCTCAGCCATCTGTGTAGTGGGAAGGCCGCTAGTTTGTTTCCAGGCCCCCCCGGCAGTTCAGACCCGCAATAATCACACAGAAACTGTATTAATTAAATCACTGCTTGGCCAATTGCTTAAGTGTATTGCTAGCTAGCTCTAACATCTAGAATTAACCCATTTCCTGTATTTTATATTTTATCACGTGGCTCGTGGCCTACTGGCAAGGTTTCAACATGTCTGTCACTGACAGTGGCTCTAAAGCCTCTCTCTGCCTCTGCCTCCTTTCTCCCAGCATTCAGTTTAGTTTTCCCTGCCTATCTACCCTATCAGGCCAAGGCAGTTTCTTTATGAACCAATGGTATTCACAGCATACAGAGGGGAAGCCCACATCACATATGGACTGTTAGTTCTCTACCCTGCCCAGAGAATCTGTTATTCTGACCAGTTTTTCTTATTCTATTTTATTTATTTATCTAGTTATTTATTTATTTATTTATTTTGATTTTTAGAGACAGGGTTTCTCTGTAGCTTTGGAGCCTGTCCTGAAACTAGCTCTTGTAGACCAGGCTGGCCCCAACCTCACAGAGATATGCCTGCCTCTGCCTCCTGAGTACTGCGATTGAAGGCATGCGCCACCACTGCCTGACCTCAGTTTTTTCTATTCTAATAGTAATAGACATTATGCATTTTAATAGAGTAGTATTAACCTGATTTTTAGATGTTAAGAAATATAAAGCAGGAGCTGGAGAGATGGCTCAACAGTTAAGAGCACTGGCTGCTCTTCCAGAGGTCCTGAGTTCAATTTTCAGCAACCACATGGTGGCTCACAACTATCTAAGGAGATCTGGTGCTGTCTTCTGGCCCTGCAGGCAGACATGCAGGCAGAACACTGTATATATAATAAATAAATATATCTTAAAAAGAAATATAAAGTGGCATAGAAAAAAATCAAGACATAATAAATGCCAATTGTTGACTGGCCAAATAACTTAGAGCATATGCAAAATATAAAATAATTTTCCTTTCTAAGCTTCATTTGGAAATTCTTTTAATGAGACAGAATTATGAATATGGACAATAGGAATTTTAGGATGATAAATTAAAATGGACCTAGGGTCTGGAGATTTCTGACCAAGGGCTGGAGAAATAGCTCAGCTGCTGTTAATGGTGCTTGCTGTTCTTACTAGTCCTCTTCTGGCCTCTGCAGACATTACACTCTCTCACATACACACATAATTTCAAAAGGAAGAAAGAGAGAATTCCAGAGGGTCCAAAGCCAGTTAAGGCTTCTAAGTGACATTAAGCTTGTTTGATTTGCAAAAATAGCGAGATATAATTTGAGGTATTTTTTTAGATAAGTGCCTATAATAGAAACGTTAAGCTAAAACAAGCAGAAGCAGTTAACTAACTTACCATCATCTGACTAAGAAAAGGCATAAAACCAATAACACAACTAGACACCTTCAGCCTATCAAATCCGGTGTTTCTTTTGCCTTCCTTCCGTGTCCCCCTAAAAAGCTCCTCCTGTCCTTTTTTCCTGCAGCTTCCAAGTCACTTCTGGTTCACCAATTTCACCTTTTACTAACATTAAACTTTTCATTTAATTGTGCGTCAGTGTATCTCTTTAAAAAAGACTACTCATCCCACGTGAACCATTCCATCAGATCATCTGAGTGAAGTCAGCCGCTCCCCTTAGAAAATGCACCAAAAGACGTTCAAATTCAGTTCGGCTTTGGGTAATCCACACTGATGTCGGACTGACTATTCACTGCAGGAAGCTATTGCAGCTTCCTAACCTATGAGATAGGTCTATACAGTTCCGAATGCATAGATGGTTTAAACTAATCTCTGGAGGAATTCTACAGCACTCCAGGTTAGAACAGAAGGTGAGAGAGTGTCTTCAGCAGTAGGAAGAGCACGAGTAATGAGCTCTGCTCTCAGCACAAGTTGGCTGCGTTCATTTTCATGCCAAGTTATTGTTGTGTGTGGATAGCTCTGCTGCTTCAAGGAAAAGAAGCTGCATCTCCTTTCCAAAATGCAAGCCGCTCGAAGTCTGTGGGCACACCCTTTCCTTAGAATGACTAGATGTTGTGAAACGCAAATCCACCCTTATGCAAATGCTATCCCTGTCCATAATTTTGTAGCAAATATAATTTTTCAGCCAGACTTTGTATTTGAAGTTCTTGCTGTTGCTTCATTTTTGTATTTTTCTCTTTGATATTCTTTCCAGGCTTGCATCAAAGGGCAATGCTTACGTGTGCATGCCTACAGAGGAGAGTTGAAGTGTAACTCAGAGGTGAAGTGCCAAGGACAAGGGGTCTGTAACCATTTTGTGTTTTCATTTAACGCGATCATTTCAGTTCACATGAAACAAACCTTCCACAGAATAATCAGGTTCAGAGTTATTTGATGCGGAAATTCCCTTTCGAAAACTGCAGCTAAAAAAGGGGGCACATACTGTACTATTTACGCAGATGTGCGTGATTTGTGCGCACCATGAGACTGCGACAGGCCCACTGAGCAGATAAGGTTTGAACGGTGCACGAAGATAGAGCGTGAAACAGTGTCCCAATGTTGGATTATTAACATGTAAGTGTGTTATCAAGCACCATACGTATGGCCTACCCCCATGCATCCATGAGCTTTCTGGGAATGTCGGTGCTCACACACTTCATTTATTTTAATATATGCGTGACTTCTCATGTGGCGTTTAAGAAACCAGGGTTTCCGATCTACTCAGATTAGGTGTATCTTTCAATGACCTCAGTTAATTTCCTCACCTGTGTCTTCTATGCCGCCTTTGCTAATTCACACTGACAGCCTTTTAGATAATGTGTAATCAGTAGAAATACTGTAAAAAAAATAGCTGCCATTGTACATTAAAATTACTCCATTTCCCCGAATTATAAGCAATGAAATCCTAGGGGCTGAACATAGGTAACATTTTCTCTTTAAGAAGTACTGGGACTCTCGTACCCACACAGCATGCACGAGAGCATGAGAGCCGGTGTCTCCTCATATTCTGGCGAGGCTGTAATCTCTTCCAACGTGCTGAATGCATTGTTAAGGGCACGGTTTCAATCATCAGTGGTTCAGTTCCACCTGTCACACCTACCCCTGGTAGTTCAACCTCCCCAGCCGTTGGGAAATTATACGGTGAGCTTTAAGAGGTCGGAAGATTTCGCAGCTTACATTTGCTTAAAATGTGCCAGCAAGGTGTCTTCCTCAAAACCTGGGCTTTTTGTAGCAATGGAATTGGAATTCACCTAGTTTAACTCATTTTTCACTTTCTGTGATGCAGATTCTGGAGTCCCTCCTGGGCACTTGACTCTCCTTTTATTTTCGCAAGAGTCTTTCTAGCTTTCTGGATGAACTAATGTTTGCCTTTGGTCCACTGTCTCCTTTAAGGATTTTTCTTTCATTTTCCATAGAAGTTTTTTTTTCCCATCATAGCTATTTTTTTAAGTCTAAATTAATAATAAATTGTAATTGCCCCAATTTATATTCTCTAACTTCATAGCCGCTCTATCTAACTAGTCATTTCAATTACATCAAGAACATTATAACTTCTGTTTAGAAACATGACCAACAAAAGATAGGATTTAAAAAGCATAATGTAAGCATATTTATTGGATCATTGCTATTTTTACTTTCATATTAAAACTGCTTAACTTAAACCACAGTAGTTGATTAATTTATGCATCTTATTTATGCATAATAAATTATAGGCATATGTATATAAACCCTTGGGTTGCTCAGTTTTCATTTGGATCTGGTTGTAGATTTGCAACAATCTAAACAACTGCCATTGCGATGTTGGCTTTTCACCTCCAGAGTGTGACATGACACCTTCATCTCCGGGAGGGAGCTTAGACGACGGGTTTTGGCTGCCCATGGGTAAGTGTCCAGAGTAGGGTCCGCATGTATGTAAGTACACACCATCTCCGCTGGTCGTTGTGGCCACTGAAGAGTTGACTTTTAAGAAGTTCAACAGAGAACGTGGTATATCTCCTCTGCTTGACTTTATTTAGATTTACAGAACCGTGTGAGGCTATTTCCAATCTAAACTAGAAGTGTGAATATCTAACAAACCTCATTCCCCTGGTCTCACTGTGACCTGCGGAACATTTCCATGCCATGCAGCATATACTTTTCTGCAGAAATGTGAGTTTCAGGAACAATGAGAACTTACTGCACTCTGTCTTTCCCCAGAGAGATACATAGGAAAATGTTCAAGTTTACAACAGAGTTGCATGTTTAAAAACTAGGTGCGTGTGTGTTTGTGCGTGTGCGTGTGTGTGTGTTTGTATGTGTGTGTGTGTGCTTGCATGCATGCATGCATGAGAAAGATGACAAAGAGAAGAGTGAGTTTGGGGGTGCTGTGTACAGGAGGGCTATTGATTGTTTTGAATTAGTTTTGTATCTTGTTACATTACTGAAAGTGTTTATGAGTTGTAGAAGTTCCTTGGTAGAATTTTTGGGGTCGCTTATGTAAACTATCATATCATCAACAAATAGTGAGAGTTTGACTCCCTCTTTTCTGATTTGTATCCCCTTGATCTCCTTTTGGTGTCTTATTGCTCTAGCGAGGACCTCAAGAACCATATTGAATAGATATGGAGAGAGTGGACAACCTTGCTTTGTTCCTGATTTCAGTGGGATTTCTGGGAGTTTCTCTCCATTTTGTTTGATGCTAACTTGCTGTATATTGCCTTTATTATGTTTAGGTATGTTGCTTGTATCCCTGCTCTCTCCAAGACCTTTATCATGAAGGGATGTTGTATGTTGCCAAAAGCTTTTTTGGCATCTAATGAGATGATCATGTGGTTTTTATTTTTCAGTTTGTTTATATGGTAGATTACGTTGACAGATTTTTGTATGTTGAACCATCCCTTCATCACTGGGATGAAGCCGACTTGATCATGGTGGATGATGGTTCTGATGTGTTCTTGAATTTGGTTTGCCAGTATTTTATTTAGTATTTTTGCATCAATGTTCATGAGTGAGATTGGTCTGTAATTCTCCTTCTTAGTAATGTCTTTCTGTGGTTTGGGTATCAGAGTAATTGTAGCCTCATAAAAAGAGTTTGACAATGTTCCTTCTGTTTCTATGTGTGGAATAATTTGAGGAGTATTGGTATTAGTTCTTCTTTGAAAATCTTGCAGAATTCTGAGCTGAAACCATCTGGTCTTGGGCCTTTTTTGGTTGGGAGACTTTTGATGACTGTTTCTATTTCTTCAGCAGTTATAGGTCTGTTTAATTTGCTTGTCTGGTCTTGATTTAATTTTGGTAAGTGATATTTATCCAGAAAGTTGTCCATTTCTTTTAAGTTTTCCAATTTTGTGGGGTACAGGTTTTTGAAGTATGACCTGATGATTCTTTGGATTTCTTCCATGTCTATTGTTATGTCCCCCTTTTTATTTCTGATTTTGTTAATTTGGATATTCTTTCTCTGCCTTTTGATTAGTTTGGATAAAGGTTTGTCTGTTTTGTTGATTTTCTCGAAGAACCAGCTCTTTGTCTCACTGATTCTTTGTATTGTTTTCGTTGTTTTTATTTTGTTCATTTCATCTCTCAATTTGATTATTTCCTGCCATCTAGTTCTCTTAGTTTGCTTCTTATTGTTCTAAAGTTTTCAAATGTTCTGTTAATTCACCTGTGTAGGATTTTTCCAGTTTCTTTATGTAGGCATTTAGTGCTATGAACTTTCCTCTTAACACTGCTTTTATTGTGTTCCATAAATTTGGGTATGTTGTGTGGTCATTTTCATTGAATTTTAGGAAGTCTTTAATTTCTCCCTTTATTTCTTCCTTGACCCATTGATGATCCAGGTGAATATTGTTTAATTTTCATGTGTTTGTGGGCTTTCTGGAATAAATATTGCTGTTAAATTCTAGTTTGAAACCATGGTCTTTTGATAAGATACATGGGGTTATTTCAGATTTTGTGTATTTGTTGAGGTTTGTTTTGTTACCGAGTATATGGCCAATTTTTGAGAAGGTTCCATGAGGTGCTGAGAAGAAGGTATATTCTTTTCTGTTTGGACGGAATATTCTATAGATGTCTGTTAAGTCCATTTGAGACATTATATATGTTAGTTCCCTTATTTCTCTGTTCATTTTTTTTGTCTGACTGACCTGTCCAGTGAGGTGAGAGTGGAGTGTTGAAGTCTCCCACTATTAGTATGTGGAGTTTAATGTATGATTTAAGCTTTAGAAGTGTTTCTTTTAAATATGAGGGTGTCCTTGTATTTGGGGCATAAATGTTCACTATTGAGGTTTTCTCTTGATGGATTTTTTCTGTGACTAATATGAAATGTCCTTTTTTTGTCTCTTTTGATTGATTTTAGATTGAAGTCTATTTCGTTAGGTATTAGGATAGCTACACCAGCTTGTTTCTTAGGTCCATTTGATTGGAATATTTTTTTTTCCCAACACTTTACTCAGAGGCAATGTCTGTCTTTGAGGTTGAGGTGTTTCTTGTATGCAGAAGAAGAATGGATTCTGTTTTTGTATTCAATTGGTTAGCCTGTACCTTTTTATAGGTGATTTGAGTCCTTTTAAATTAAGGGATATTAATGACCAGTGATTTCTATCCCCTGTTAATTTAGTTTTAATTGTTGGTGATGTTAATTTGTGCGTTTTACTCTTCTTTGGAATTTGCTGCAATGAGACCATCAATTGTCTGTGTTTTTGCTGATGTAGCCAACTTCCTTGGGTTGGAGATTCCTTCTAGTATTTTGTGTTTGTGGCTAGGTATTGGTTAAATCTGGTTTTGTCATGAAATATCTTGTTTTGTCCTTCTATGATGATTAGAAGTTTTGCTGGGTATAATAGTCTGGCCTGGTATCCGTAGTCTCTTAATGTCTGCATAATGCTTGACCATGACCTTCTGGCTTTCATTATCTCCAATGACAAGTCAGGTGCAATTCTGATAGGTTTGCCTTTATATGTTACTTGGTCTTTTTCCTTTGCAGCTTTTAATATTCTTTCTTTATTCATACAGTTAGAATTCTATACTGTTATGTACGGTTGCTGTCTGGAGTCAAGTATACCAATGTATCCATTTTATTTATAATTAACTATATATACATATAGTTAACTTACTTATAGTAACTTACTATAGCAGCTTGGTGTAAAAGAAATTACTGACTGGAAGTAATAGGGATGGTTCAGGAAAACTGTTAAAGTGCATTCCCTCAACCCAGTAAGATAGACTTTTTCTTAGTAGATGAACGAAAGAAAGATTTATTTTCTTAATTTAAGGAAATGTTTAGTTGAAATAATTATGGTAATTAAATTTATGTATGTTGTTAATGTTCTATATTATAGTTTTATCATTATAATCTATTAATTTGTCTTCATCTGTGTGATCTTCACTTAATTTATGTCAGTTTCATTTCTAGGTTTAGCAAATCAAACCTTTTTCTCACTGATTTTATTTTTCTAAAATTCTTAGATTTGCAAGGCTATAGATATCCAGATTAAGATTTCTTAGATATGTAAGACTTTAAATACCAAAGTACTTATGATTTTTCATGTATCATGTTTTTCACAAATTTATGTAGTGTGTATGTGTGTTTGCACAAGCACACATGTGTGTGCACATGCCTGTGAACATTGATGCATAGACCAGAGCAGGACATTCGGCACAGCCCTTTGTTATTCTCCCTCTTATTTTTTGAGATGGGGACTGTCACTGAACCTGGAGTGCTCTATTTTGGCTAGGCTGGCTGGCCAGAGAGCTCCTGAGACGTACATGTCTCCACTTACCAGGGCTGGGCCACCTTCTTTTAACTTGGTTTCTTTTTATTGAGACCAACTGAATCCAAGAAGCGCTGAGTGCTGGGATATTGACTGATCACGTACAGGTATATTGACTGATCACGTACAGGTCGAATATAAGTAACCATAGTTACAGTGAGTTCATGAGTGCCCAGAAGAGGGAGGGCCTCTTCCCATCCTCTGATGCTTTTGTTCTTCCTGCCCTGTCTGCTCAGAGGTTTGGAGGCAGGTCTTGGTATGGGTGTCCTTTTTTGGCTAGCAACTCAACAGCCACTTACATCCCAGCACCTTGACTTCATTGATCCTCCTTTGCTTTGACTCTCCTCCTCTTCCTCCTCTTCCTCCTCCTCCTCCTCCTTTTGTATTGTTTCTTTGGGAGTTTATCTAATGCACTTTCATCAGAATCCATTACTATGGAATTAGTAGTATGATTTTCACACCTGGATTTTGTCATGTTTTCTTGTAATTCTATTTTGAGACTTAGGCATCTGAGTTTAGATCATTGATTGGAATTTTTTAATCACCCACGTTATTTTAGTTGCCATTTTTGCAATGTTCCTATATTACTAGGGTTCAGCACTGGTTCTTTCTCAAATTGAGGTATAGCTCTATAACTAAGCCTTCAGGGTCCCAGGCAAGATTTCTAATACAACTCAGAAGAGATTTTTTAAAAGGATTTATTTATTATGTACATACACTGTTCTGCCTGCATATACAGCTGTACATCATAAGAGGGCACCAGATCTCTTTACAGACGGTTGTGAGCCATCATGTAGTTTCCAGGAATTGAACTCAGGACTCCCCAGCCCCTCAGAGTAGAATATTAACTACAGAAATAGCCACAATTGATAGACATACCTAGTAATAAAGATACAGTAAAAGTCGATTAATTATAAGCAATCTCTTATCCATCTCCACTAGCTTGGGGCAGGGGATAAAGTACAAAGATAATACAGTACATACTAAGATGTGAGTAACTAAGGGAAAGATTTTGGAGAAATGAGTTAAGACTATGGGTTATTACTTAAACAAAGAAAAAATAGAGGAAGGAAAAGTAAATAAGAGGGAGTGAGTTATTGTTAGAGTAACTGGAGCTCTGGAATCATTAAAACCACAGAAAAATGTAAATAGGGGAAGAGATGGAGAGAAGATGGTGAAGTGTGTAAATGAGAGAAAGAGTCTGAGGTGTGGGCAAGGGTGCAGCCGCACAAATGTAATTGAAAGGCTCAGAAACGGACCATGTGTGGCACAACAGATTGGTTTTAAAACTACAGATAATTTAATTCAAGGATGAAGATTTTTGAAGCAACAGAATAAAACAAAAGTAAAGTAAAACAAATTCAGCTCCAGGCAGCGACCTTTTCTGGCCCAGTGTTGTTCGTCTCTCTGCTTTAAGAGACCAAACAATTCCACGCTAAAGAATGTTCAGATCCATATACCGCACATAAAAATGAATTCAAAACGAACTAACATAACAGTATATAAAAGTAAAACTGAGAAGTCACAGAGGACCAAACAAAATAATCCAAATCACTCCCTGGTCTGCGTCAATGATAGTTTTTGAGAAACCTAAATGAGATTTTCCCATTTTCAGATAAGAGCACACCTTTGATTGTCAAGCGGCGTGATAACCGATATAAGAAGGGACTTTTGATCAGTTTCTATGTTTTCCTGCCTTTCCTCATCATGTTTGCCATCATGGTTGTTAGGCAGAATATCTCAAAAAAATTCTGGCACAAGGAAGAGCCTGTAAGAGGAGGGTAAGTAAGCGTGTTGGTATTGAAAATGCACTACGCAAGTATTTGAACCAAGCTATGTAATGTATGTACGGCTTTTTGGATGAATGGTTGATTGCACGAATTGCTAGAATGCCAGAGCAAAGGGTTTTCAGGATATAGAAAAATCGATTTCCGTTTTCTGATGGGCATCTTTTCATGTCCTGTTGTGCCAAAGACAATGGGAGCAACTCAGCCAATCTTCAGGACCTTTCAAATGAAAAGCCTCCGGAGCTGTAATTGATTTAGAAGGTTCTGTTGATTTCCCAGGCAACCTACGTGTCCTCACACTGCACGCCATTTTTGCACATAGAGGGATCCGCAGAGACAAATCAGGAGCAGACCTGCGAATTGAATACGCAGAAGGCAAGAAAAGCCAGAGCGCAGAGCAAGGCTGCGCCAGAGTGTGCAAGCGATTCACACCACTTGTGTGTTTCTAGGCTGCTATTAAGGTGTTGTGCAGCTTTTGTTTCAGCTATAATATCAGGGCAAGCCACACTTTGTTTAGTGGGTTTTCAGGGAAGGCGGGATGATGGAACGAGGGTAAACAGCCAGTCTCTCGGAGTCCTCACTATAAGCAAACAATGATGCCTAATCCCCAATACCATCCCTAGTTCTCAGATTAGGCAGGAGGTGGCAGCAACTAGTTATATTTAGGGCAATGTTCCTGATGGTTTATGTAGACACCTATAAAGCAATCAAATTCCTTCAGAGTCACCAAATGACATGACAATTGGCATAAAGATTCCTGTACTGTTGGAACATTTTGGGAAAATCTGAATAATTGCTAGAAATTTTGATTGTTGGAAGAAGTACCACAGAAAGGAATCATGGTTTAAAAAGCATAGCAAAACCATGTTGAAGCAGATAAGATTTACAAATATAGGTGGCTTCCTGGGTCGCAAGAGGCCAAATTGAAATGGGGCTGAGGCACAGACGTGTGGCCCTCAGCACTCCATGGATGGTGATTGTTGTGTCCGCCCAGTCTATCTCTTTTCCTTTTCAAACAGATTACCAAACATATATCCACACTCACAACCCTATAGGTCATATTCTTGACATGGAGCATCAAAGAATTATGCAAAAATCAATTAAAGTCACCTACATTCTACTTGAGTTGATGATCCCTAGTTAGTTGCTCAAACCTGAAGTCACCATAGGTGGCCCAGGAGAATCTTGACAACTATAATGGCATGCCTAGTGTATTACCCTATTACATTATAAGGGATCAAGAGGCTCTCTAATACCACTAATGTTGTTAAATGTAGCTGAAAGATCTTATTAGAAGCCTCATTAGTGAAGGTAAATCAAAATAATTATGTATAGTTACTTGGTAGAAACAAAACTGAAGAGGGGTAAGAATTTGTTATACACACACACATATGTATGTAAATAATAAAAACTGCTTTGATGATAGGTATTTTAATATCTCATCAATTTCCATGTAGACGAGATAGAGGGGAGCAATAGTTTAGACTGTTAGTCCAAAGCCAAAACTATATAAACCGAAACCGTCCAATGTAAACAAACAAATAAGTAATAACCCAGAATTTGAAAGTTAGGATTTGGAAAAACCAAACACTGTACTGTCTCATTATGGGCTATCACTTGCAAAAATTGTATTGATACCACAGCGATTGATCATTTAATACAAATCTGGCTTGTGACGCTTTTTGTGATTGTTCTTCCTTAATGACAGTGTTGTATAATCCTAAAAACAATCCTATCTCTTTTGTAACAGATCGATTTACGAAGGTAGCAACCAGTCATAGAGTCAAAGGTGATTGCGGGCGCCAAGTTGCCGAGAAAATGTTATAACTATACTCTGTGAACAAGACCTCAGCATGGGTCCACAGCTGCTTTTGGATTTCCTCAAGCAGGTTCCTACTTGCTCGTTTCACAGGCTGTAACAAGACCAGCAGAAAGCGTTTGCTCTTTGTATTGTTTTGCATTGGAAAGCTTCAATGTAAACAGCCAGTAATCCGATTTTTAAAAGAAATCTCTTTAAAGGAATTTTCCATATATTCTTAGAAAGTATTTACAAACAAATACACCTTTTTGTTTAAGGGTCTAGTTTGCAAAGGTATAGGAGGTTGTCTTCCAATATTTCCATATTTTTCTTCATCACCGAGGTTCAATGGGAACTGCTATCTAGCTTTAGAAATGAGGAAGTAGATGTAGGAAGTTGTAACAGTGCCTCCTGCCTGCGTAGCTGTAGTTTAAGGCATGCCTCTCAAGTTCAAACTGTCAGAACCAACCTGACAGGTATACCTCACAATCTACCTGAAAACAAGGGGTGGAATTGATGTTGATGGAGGTTCAGGAAAGACGATGCACACCTTGCCAAACAGAAAGACAATTCCTTATCATAAGACAAGATAAAAGAGAGATCCATATATATTTTTCAAAATTTTTACTCATTTATGTAAAATTAAAGATATTTTATATACTACACCTGAACAAGTAGAAAAATTCCAAAGCTCAACAAAGCATCACCTCAAACATCCATCCAGCTTCCTGTCTTCCATTCATTTGCATCTGACTCTGATAGCTGAGTTAATGGGTTGCTGTCGCTTCATCTGTCACTAAACATTGGGGTGGGAGAGTGGGGTACACACCAAGACTGAAAAATTCCTATTTAAAATTGTAATCATCTCAGCACAATCTCATTGCCCTTATCTTGGCAACATGTTCAAACCAGAAACCCAGGTGACATCAGAGATAGTGGTAGAGGCACCGACTGTCCACAGCCAGTGTGTGCTCTGTAGAAATGCAGCTGGCAGAAATACCTGGGTGCACGTTTTCAAGGGTGGCTTTTAACACATGAATACCCCAGAAGAGAGCCTGAGCCAGGTTGCTTGGTTACTGTCGTGGATGTGGCTGGCAGAAGTGGAAGTCAGGCAGCAGGGGGGAGAAGGAAAGCTCAGCAGGGTCCTTGGAGGCCACATCTCTCACTCTGAATAAAAGGTCAGACTCACCTGTACCACTGAGAATTCAAACTTCTGCTTCAAATGCTAAGCTGTTTGTCTCACATTATTTTGTGAATAGCGTACTGTGGTAGGGGCAGAAGTGTAGATGCCTCCCTCGCGTTTCAGACTAGGAGTGGTAAGGATAGCTCATGGAGAAATTTTGAAGGTGAATGTATTTCCTTAAAAAACACTGATAAACTGAGAGGTGGGCACCTTTAATCCCAGCACTCCAGGGAAGCAGAGACAGGTGGATCTTTGTGAGTTCAAGGCCAGCCTGGTCTACAGAACAAGTTCCAGGACAGCTAGGACTCCACAGAGAAACCCAGAAACCCTATCTTGAAACAAAACAAAACAAAACAAAACAAAAACAGAAAAGAAAGAAAAAGAAAAGAAACACTGAAAAAATAATGTTTGTGGGCATACAACAGGAAGCCAGCACTACTGCCGCCACCAAACGACAAGCCAAAATCAACAAACAAG
This sequence comes from Myodes glareolus, assembly GCF_982192425.1. Classification (NCBI taxonomy): domain Eukaryota; kingdom Metazoa; phylum Chordata; class Mammalia; order Rodentia; family Cricetidae; genus Myodes; species Myodes glareolus. The sequence continues at coordinate 47,326,790 of NC_142048.1, forward strand.
AGCCAACAAAGTAGAAAGAATAACGTAAATAAGATAGAAAATTATAAGTATTGAAATTTATAGGCCCTCTCTGTATCCAAAGTTTGCTCTCTTGTTACTCCTCCAAAAGTGGATTTCTGAGTTTATGAATACCGAGAGAGAAAATATACTAAGACAAATCCCAAGCTAATCATAAGTTTGAGGGTGCCATGATATGAGCCTTCATTTAGCCACATGTGAATGGGGGTGTAGTCAAACTGTTTCTAAAGTGGTAAGAGCAGGATTTGATCAGATGTAGTATTTATCTTATACATTTCTTGGCATAAAATAGCCTGTTGACCACACAGTAAAGGTGTGAAAAAGGTAAGTCTGGATCACAGGAAAAAAAAAAAGTGTTGGGTGCTGACAGGTGGGATAGAGTAAGGACACGTGACAGTGACCAAGTACTACATACAATCAGCGTCATGTGCAGACGTGTGTGGGGGCGGATGAGTTTGACCTTTGATCCCTTGTAGAAGAGGCAGCTGCTGGTGATGCACACAGACATAGTGATATTCTGTGATCTAACAAATAAAGCTTCCTGGAGATCAGAGTGCAGAGCTAAGCCACTGGTTAGCCACAGAGACCGGGCAGCGGGCAGCGGTGGCGCATACCTTTAATCCCAGCACTCGGGGGACAGAACAGAGCTCTGTGAGTTCAAGGCCACACTGGGCTACACGAGACTGAATATCTGTCTAAAAGAGAATCAGAGATCATACAAGCTGATCCCAGGATTTGGAATTCCATGGCTTTAATCCCAGCACTAGGGAGTTCTCATTATTGCGACCAACTAGAATTCACACTACACATGAGGCTGGGAAGCACTTTTTGTCACTGAACATTGATTAGTAAAAAACTCAATTCTTCTGCATTGCTTCTGTTTCCTGTTGATGGTTTTCTTTTTTTAAAAGTTACTTCTTTAATTTTTTTTGTGTTATAATACAGTTACATCACGTCCCCCTTTCCCTTTCTCCCTCTAATCCCTCCTTGTTCTCTCTCAAAGTCACAGCCTCTTTCTTCATTAATTGTTACAGGCTCTGTCTGTGCACGGTTCCTTGTACATACGGTTCCAGGACCGGCCATTCAGTATTGATAATCCCTTGATATGTTCTTTCCTGGGAAAGACTGTTTCTCCTGCTCTCAGCTTTCCTTAGTTACCTACCGTTCTTTGTGTGGGGCTGAGGCATCCTGAGCTTTTCCTCTCCTACTTCAGCGTGTCTGTCGTTCTCCTTCAGATCATGTTTAGGCTGTCATGCTTGCGAGATGTTCATGGGTGTAGCTTCTAACACCACTAGGAGACACGATCTCACAGCAAACTCCCGGTTCTTTGTTTCTTACAGCCTTTCCGTCCCCTCTCCCACAGTGTTCCCTGAGCAAGGCAGTGGTGTTGTAGATGTATTCATCAGGACTGGGCTCTTCGACTCTGTGCATTTTGATAGGCTGTGACTTTCTATCATGGTCTTTGTTGTAGGAGAAGTTTCCTTGCTGAGGGGTAAAGACTACGCTTACCTGTGGGTATAAGGACAAATATTTAGAATACTTAAAGTGTAGTTAGGGGTAAGGCTGGTTTAGGAATGTTTTGGTTCTAGGTTCTTTTCTAGGATTCATTGCTTAACCAGCCCTGGGCAGTTGACAAGGTTTCCAGTACCAGGTGTGGCTTCCCTCTGGTTGAGTGAGCCTTTTAGGGAACTGTTGGTTAGCATCAAGGTGTGCATGCCTCTCCTTCACCCTTTGGGTTATTGTGCCCTGCTGATTTTTCGTGTAGTTCGTGGGCATCACAGCGGCTTCCCTCCTTTGAAAGTTTGTGTGGCGTCTTTTGCTATGATAAAAGATAGGCTCAGGAATGGGGTATTCAGATCAGTACCAGCTCAGGGGTTTCTGGGCCCTGTGTCTGAAGGGCGTGGCATCTTCAGCACTAGGGACTTACCTTCTGGGTGGTTTTCTGTTCTTCACGTCAAGTTTAGAAAATGCTGCTGAAACACATAAAACACATCTAACAACATACTCTTTCCATATGGTCATTGCAAACTAGTTACATACAAAACAAAAAAGAACTTGGAAAAAAACACCTTGGCTTTACAAACTTTGTGAATCTCAGAGAAGGTCAGAGTACAGTCATAGACTTATCTTGTTAATTCATTGTTAGTTAATTAAGTTTCTGTACCTATAGTTTCACAGTATAAATTGGGTAGCTTTTTAATAATGATGAGAATTTTCTAATGATGAGAATAATGGTGAGAATTAAGCTTGTCTACTTCCTGTGTGTGTGTTTTTCTTACAACAGCTGTCATGCAACATCAAAGACACAGTGGAAGAAGGACACCCCCAAGAAACTCACCTTCTGTGGTCTGGTCCGAGAACAAGAGCCAGCCTGTCTCTCTTTCTTTGGCTTACAGATTTCGGTTCTACATACCTCCAAATAAAACCTGTGGCTGAAAGTAAGCAGGCTTGTGTCTGTGACTTCTTTCCTCTGTGCCAGGGAGATCAGCACTTAGCACTCCACTATCTACGCCTACTCCCTGCCAAGTGCCCAAAGTCAAGAGCCAGCAAGTGCGACAACCTATTCACTCCCCTGCCCTATCACGTCAAGTTTCAGGATGCCCAGAGAGAGATCCCCTGGGTGGGAGCTCTTCCTGTGGGTCCCAAATAGTCACTATTTTCATTTTCTTAAAGGAATGTCCTAGACTGAGTTTCTGATCAGAGGTACTGATAACGACCCTATAGCCCCTTGAGAATTAGAATTAGGATATTTCTTGTTATTTGCTGCTGTGGGCTATTTCTGAACTGAAGCATTCCTCCTAATGGGCAGGAACCAGGGCCATAAAACTCACGACACAGGGAGCTCCCTTTGGGCAGTTGTTAAGGCTCAGAGGACCCTCCCTGTGGTTCTCTTCAGCTGCCTGTAAGCCAGGCAAGTAATTCTAGGGATGAATCTTTTCATGAGAGAGTCACGACCAAGGTCACACAGCCTTCTGGTTGATACATCTGCCTTGGTCCTGTGAGTAACCCCAATAAATAAGCTGGTTCCCCAACCTAGTCTTGGGTTGAGTTGTGAATTGATATTTTATTCCTAAAATGTGGTAAGCCCGAACTCTGCCGCATCCTTCTTGAAGCTGAGCTTTCTGGATGTGATTTTCCGCCTTCATGGCCCTAACTCCCATCCTGGTCTAGGCTGAGGGTAGATCCGCACACCTTGAACCTGATACTTGAGTTAGTGCGCTCTTCATCACCATCAAGGTCGGTCATGGTGATCGAGCCTTTGCCCATAGCAAAGAGGATCCAAGCTTCATCGCAGAGACTCAGATGCTCTTTTTTTTTCAAATGCCTTCAACTGTACTGGATAAATGCGGAACATCCACCCAACTCAGTATTAGTCCGCCTTTAACAGACCACAAATATCACTATAAAATGGTGATCATATAAAAAACAGTCATATATAAAATCATATATAAAATAGTCATTATGCTAAAATGTCACTCAGAAAGACCATGTCACACATATGTAAAGGCAAGAATTAGTTTACAACTAGTAAACTGGTTTAGGGCTCCTAGTGACTAGAAATGAAGAAAGGATGGCGGGGGAAATTCTATCAGACTCAGTGTTTAGCTGGTGGTTTGTTGCAGCGATAGAAGCCCTGAGATAGTCACCGTTAACAGAACACACTTAAGTTGCATTATAAGATAACCTTCTCTTCCCTCTACCAATCATAAGCAAGCACAGTAAGAAAAGAAGACAGGAGAGGAACGCTTTATGCTTTATGATTGCCTTGCCAAGATCACGTTCTATTTACTCATTTGTCACCTTGATAATAGGTAGCATTTCTAGCTTGCTCTCTGTCTTCCATCACAATACAAGAAAAAATATGGAGAGAACAAAAATAACCAAGCAAGACAAGTTCTGCTTGTGTGTACTTTTATGCCTCCTGCGAGGGCCTGGGCTAGAAGCTGTCGTCTGTTCTGAGCCAGATAGAGGCCCTGAGAGCCTCGGGCGGGCGATCCCTTGGTGGGCGTCTCCCACGCTGCCCACGTGCCCCTCGGCTGCCAACGGTCTTGGGCTCCGCTGTGCTTTCTGCACTCCGGTCCAGCCATGCCTCTGTTCTTCATACTCGCCGAGTTTGCCATGCTGTTAGCCGGCCTCGGTAAGGCCCTGCGAGCCTCGCACTCCTTCCGTTTTGCTTTCCCGTAACAGAGAGGACTTCTGTGCTCCTGGATCCTAGTGATGTCCTTCCTCCATCTTGCCCCACCTCATCCCCAGTCCAGCCCAGGCCAGGTGAACCCAGGATAATCATAGTGGCTTCTGCTCTGTCTTTATGTCTGGACCAACAAGAGGAAATCTGACTAGTGTTCCAAGGTCCCCAAATTCTGGGAAGGGAGGCCACAGGTGCCTGTGCACCATCATCCCCTGTCTAATTGTTCCCCAGACCCCCGAGAGACACCCGCCTCAGCATGATTCTGAGGAGGAGCAGGGAGGCAAGGTTGAACATTGTCTCTATTTTGTCTATATCTACACCATTTTTAATGGGTCGTTAGAACGTCACCGGAAGTTGTGCATTGAGAAAAACAGTGGGTTTAGAGCAAGCAAGTTTATTGACCACATTAGGGCTCAGGGTGCACTGAGCAACGGTGGCTGGAGTATGGATTCGGGAAATAAACCAAAGCAACCGAAATTAAAAGCCCCAAACAACAAAATCCACGTTCTTGCTGCAGATTCGGAAGGAATATGGCTGCAAGTCACCGTGCCAAGGAAGATAGACCCGCCCGAGAGCGGAGTTCAAGGAGAGGTCAGTCCGGGTTTTCTGCTCATGCCTCAAGCCTGAGGGTGGCCTTTTGTTGACCTCTGCTTTGGTCCTAAGCACCCTCACCCTCTCCTCTCCTGTGTCACTTCCCCTTTCCCATCTCCTTTTAAAGTCTCTTTTTATTTTTAAATTGCAAGAAATAGTGAACATTTCCCAGTAATCATTCTGGTCTAAAAAAAAATATAAAACAATTTTATGTGAAATGTGCATGACATTGACCCAACGTGCAAATCAAAAGCTCTGTTAGTAGCTTCTACACAATGAATTGCTTCGCAGTAAAATGTTGTCATAAGCTGAATTAAGTTAGAGAAAGGAATATGTATAATATTATATATAGCATATATTACACACATGTGTGTTATATACAAATAAGTTGGAAGATAGTTTGCCTTTCTAGTTCTGGATACTGAAGGTCCTAACAGCTATTATGTAGAGAGGAAATACTTTTTCTCACTGAGAACAGGGTGGGGGTGGAGGTGTTAATACTTGACTACAGTTTGGCATATTTTTTAAAAATTTGGAATTACCCTTGTTTTGATTTTTGAAGATGTAGTCATTGAGGCTGGAAAGATGGCTTGGGGATTAAGGAACACTAACCACTCTTCCACATGGCAGCTCACCACTGTCTGTGGTTTTACTTCCAGGAGATCTGACACCTTCTTCTGGCCTTCCCAGGCACTGTATGTGTGTCCTGCACAGACTTACACCCAGACAAGACACCCATGCACAGAAAATAAATAAACAAAATAATTCAAAATTGACTTACCGCCCCTCCCCCACGGGTGTCTCTGATTGCGTGCATGCGTGCCACAGTCCCTGTGTGAGGGTTAGAGGACAGTCTGAGAGGGCCACTTCTCTCCTTCTGCCCTGCCAGCCCTAAAGACAGAGCTCAAACAGTCAAGCCTGGAGACAGGCACCTCTATCTGCTGGGCTGCCTCACCAGCCCTTATTCGCAGGTCTCGAAGCTGATTTATGGTAGAGTCTACTTTTGAGAAATGGTTTTTAAAGCTCTGTTGGGCTTTTCTAGATTGTAAAAGTGCACACATTGAATGCACATTTTTATGGGTGTTGGCATCTGCGCACATCTGTGAAACCGTTAAGACCCTGAATTTACTAAATAGACGCAGTACTTCCTAGACTTTCCTGATGTGCTTCGGGGCTTTTCTTTGTGGCAAGAACATGACCAAATGATCTACCATCTTTAACAAACATTTACATGCTTGCTGGGTGTGCATCAGTTCTCTCGAGCTGATTCATATCGCATAATTTAAACTTTATGCCCACGAAGTGACAGTTCTCTTTCCCCCTCTTTCTGGAGCCTGACAACCAACATTCTATTCGCTTTCTCTAAGTCTGATTCTGTAGACACAGCATGTAAGTACAACCTTGTATTGGTCATTCAGTAGCTGGTACATTTTACCTAATGCTGCAGCATCTGGATTCATCTAAGTAAATATGGTAGCATTACCTCCTATGAAGGTCATTGTGTGTGTGTGTGTGTGTGTGTGTGTGTGTGTGTGAATACACTGATAGAGGATTATGTTAAAGAATAAACAAAAACCTCAATCCTGTTTACAATGTGCACACACACACACACAAACACATACACACACACATACACCCTCCACCTGTTCTTTGATCATGCATCAATCAATGCACATTTTCGTCTTCATATCTTGGCAATTCTGAGACATTTGTAATGGATATTGCACGGTAGCATATAAGTTTGTATCGACCTTTCCCTTTTAGATATATAGGTATGTTGAATTGAAGGGCTATGTGATAATTTATGTCTGAATATTCTTGAGCCATCTCTCCTCCATTTTCCATAGTGGATGAACCATTAACATTGCCACTACTGGTGTATGAGAATTCTAATTTCATTACATCTTCACCAACACGTGTTGTCTGCTGTCTTTTTGGTACTAATAACACTTTCAAGACCATAATGACTCATTGTGGCTTTGATCTTTTACCATGAACAATGACGCTAAATATCTTTATTTGTACTGAATCTAATTTCACTCTTTATGTGTATAAACAATTTTCCAGTGCCATTTATTGAAAAGTTTGTCCCTCTTGCAATGATTTTTTTTTCTATTACCTCTGTAAAAAAAAAATCAGATGGTTTTAAATGTGAGTTTACATCTAAATTTTCCATATTATTTTATTGGCCCATAATGGTTTATTCTTTTAAATTTTAACACCATGCTATTTTGATTACTATGGTTTTGTTGCATATTTTTGAAGTCATTTATGTTGCTTTCTTCTTTGTTCTTTTTGTTTAAAATTGCTTCGACTCCAGGACTTTTTAGGTTGCAAGCTCATTTTAGTTTTTTCCTAGTTTTGTGTGGGGTGTCATTGACATTTGGAAAAAGCTTGCAATGAGTCTAAAGATCATTTTTGCAGGACTGGACTACCTTACTTCACACAAAGTTTTATTGTATATGTCAAACTTGAACTTGTAAGCAATTTTAATGTTTTCGCGTAAGTTGAAAAGTACTGTTTTTTTCCTATATTATCAAAATAATAACAGTCAAGACTTTCAAAGCTTTAAGAATCAACAAAGCAGAACAATGCTTTTGTACAGTTAGTATCTCACTAGCGTTGTCAAGCATTTAAAAATTATTATCAATCTTGTAAAATCATGTGTTCAGTTACACTGTTATAGGGGTTGTCAGCGTCACGGGCAGGCAGCACCAAATGTTGTTGATCTCTATCTCTTTCGTTTTGCAACTTTTTTTTTCTTTGTAAGAGTTGCCATGGTCATGGTGTCCCTTCAAAGCAATAAAAACCCTTAGACAGAAGTTGGTATTAGAAATGAAATATTGCTGTGATAGGCCTGACCATTCTTTTGTTTGGAGTAATATAGACTTTGGGGACTTTGGGTTAGGAAAGCAGCAGAAAACTTTAAGCACCACTTAGTGGGTCATACTCATAGGAACATGGAAGATGGTGCTGAATGTAATTTCATGAACTGTGGGGGGGGGGCGCTACCTCAAGAGAATTCAGAAGAGGAGAATTTCAGTATGTTGCTTAGAGATTATTCTTGTGATATTTTGATGCAGGAGTGGTAGCTTTTTGCCCCTGTCCAAACAATTGGCCCAAGACAAAAGTGAAGAATTTTGACGATTCTGTCAAAATAGCCTAATATAGACTGTCATGTGGTTTTTGGTAGCAACTCTAATGAAGATTTATAATGGGGAGGAACTAAAGAAAAGCTTTGAACGAGGGTGATGGTGCACACCTTTAATGCCAGCACTTGGGAGGGAGAGGCAGGTGGATCTCATCCGGGTAAATTTCCAACTTGTGAAAAGGCATTGATGAAAAGCTTAGAGCCAGGTGGGGTGCAGAGACTGGCAGATCTCTGAGTTTGAGCCCAGCCTGGTCTACAGAGCAAGTTCTAAAACATCCAAACTTAAGCAGTGAAGGAAGCAATAACAGAAAGCAGGTGAAGATGTAGTTGACAAAGGGGGCCATGTTCCAGCTCAAGCAAACAGCATAACTTGGCAGCTTCAGCCATGTTCTTCTGGCTTTAGAGTTAAGGATAAAAGAAACAGGTTATGGAAATTGCCTCTGCATCAAAGGAATGTTGCTGGGGCCAGGCTTGAGTCAGGGGTGTCCTTGAGTGGAGGCCCAGAAGAGAGTACATTGCATGAAGTTGTGAAGTTGAAGCCTGGGTTGCCTTGGAGACCCCAAGATGCTGGAGATGCCAGAGTCATGGGATACCTGCTGAGGAAAGCTGTTAGCTGGGGGTGAAGCCAGCCTAAACTGTTGTGAAAATGTTGCTTATATTCTAAGAGACTAGAACTTTCACTGGACCCAAAAGCTGAATTAAGCATATACCCTGAGGTCTTAGTAAGGAATTAGCTTACTGTGTACTCAGCCCGTTTATTTATTTAACCTGCCTGTAAGAGTAGAGAGTAACAATTAACCTTAATTGCCTGGTATTTCTCATGAAATCAGTTTTACAACCTAAATTAATGCATGGCCATGGTTGTAATCTCTTCCATGTCCCCGACTAAGAGCAGTGTGTGTGTGTGTGTGTGTGTGTGTGTGTGTGTGTGTGTGTGTGTACAACCAACGGGTCTAGAGCATTCTTACAACAAATATCCACCATCAATGCTGGAAAAAGCATATGGATGTTACTTACTCATGGTGTTTGCAGTACTGTTTGGTACCTGACTTAGATGGACCAGTCAGGGTGCGTAACTTAATCCCTTGCAAAACCTTACAGATTTCTGTAAAATGACTCTCATTCCTTTCTTGTGGTCAGTTTTCTGTATTGTTTAATGAATGATATTTCCAGCATGAATGCAGATATTCACTGTATAAGGACATTTTTTGTTCTATTTGCTGTTTTTTTAAAAAAATGAGTGTCAAAACACACAGGCATACTAAAGCATTCTTCCATGGACAGGAGTATAATACAGTCCCACAACCCCCCCCCCCCCCCGAAGACTGAGGGAGCACTGCAGAAGAGGGGGCGGAAAGAGTGTAAGAGCCTGAGGCTCAAAGACCAAGGGACTCTTACGTGGCTTATTATTAACTCAGTTGTGAGGTACAGCAAAGGTTCCAGTCTCTTCCAGCATAAGAAATATTTTCATAAGATGTATCACTGCAGTCTTGATTCTTCATTTATTCTAGAACAATGTGTTGGATCTGATGTACTGCTTAGCATGGGTCATAAGGGGCTGCTAGTATCAGCTTTGCCCCAGATCTGGGTTATGAGCTTCCCTTCTATAACTGTGTGTTCTTGAACTTCCTGGGTGTGTCTGGTCATGAGCAACACTGCCCGTGTCTCCTGCAAAGCTCACGGGTTCTGGTAGTTTAACTTAAAGTGAGTTGCTGGGTTGGTGTGATCTCCATCTGTAGGCATGAACCAAGCGGCTCTGCAATCACCTCCCATTCTGCTTGGTTTTGTGTAACATGGAAGAGGGTGATTGTTACTCAGTTCCTGATATTTGGGAGCCCTGCCCCTGGGCTGTGGCATTGCTCTTGGTTTTTTGTCTGCTTAGTCTTTTAGGCTTGTTTTTAACCCCTTTGTAGTTTTACATGTTGAGAGTTGAGATGTGTATACTATAATATGCATGTATTTATAAATTGTTATTTGTTCATTATATTTGATGTATAATATAACTTTCAATCATTGTTTATTTATTTTCATTAGAAATGTATAAAATCAATTAATAAAATATCAGTAATTCTAAAAATTATAGTTTTCAAAATATTTTCCTTTTTAAGCATTTCAAGCAACACACTAAATCACACTCTTCCAAAGTCAACCAACTCTAAAATCTTACTAATTAATGCAATATATTCTAAAGAATATGGTCATTTTTAATGTGCTGAGATAGTTTTATTGAGTGAAAAATAGTGTCTTACGTTGCATATGTCTGCATTACTAAATTATCTTTCAATTTGTTCTATTTTAGGTGGCTTATGTCATTACAATTGATGGTGAATCCCATTCTCTGCATCTCAGGAACTAGTAAGATGTATTTTTTCTTTTGGAAAAAGTAAATACCTATGCTTAGTTTTTACTCTTTTAAGTTTATATACAGTATTTAAATCCAGTAGTATGATGGTCAATCAACTTTTCAATTTAGAATTTGTTAGGTCCTGAATATTATGCCTATGAGGCTCTTGTATTTAATTTTTCAGATTTATATTTTAAATTGAGAAATGAATTTTGTATTCGGAAATCTTCCATTAGACCCAAGCGTGGTAAATTGCATAGATTTCTGAAGACAAATAGTACTCAACTGCCTATTGTTGAGAAATTCAGGTAGAGTCAATTTTATGGTGCACTAATTATATATGTGACTTAAAACAATCTTCCTTAGTATGTTTTGCATATTAAAAATCTCCCGTGTCAGCTTCAGCTCACGGAAGTCTCAGTGCTTCGTAGTAATCTTTCTGTCCTTAAACAACAGTTGACTTGAAATTTTCGTCCGTCTCTGTTCCCACCCACGGTCTCTATGTCATCATTGCATCTTCTCGGCCTTTCTTACAAGAGGAATCGGGTGGCCCCTTTGCAGCCTCAGGGACAACAAAGACGTGCAGCAGCCGCCGCTTGTCTTCCTCTTTGCTTTGTGGCTGCATCGTCCTCCATGATGTCAGCCAACCTCACAGTGACCTTCCCTTCTGCAATGTATCCCATTTAAACAGGATTAGAAATTTTGATAAGATTGTCACTACCTTTCAGGTATTTTTTAATAACATGGTTCTGTTTTAATCTTCATTTAGTCATTTATTCTCTACCAGCTGAGGGCATTTGGCGTAACTGGTCAATGTCCTTTCCATAAAATGGACTCCACTGGACTCCAGACTGTCATCAACCCCTGGCCCTGGTTTGACTCTTACCAGTACTCCTAATCTTGTTATTCTCTCTGCATCAGCCCTTTGCAGATTCTTCTTCACCTTTCCAAGCCGAGGATACAAAATGAATCTCGTGTCTAATGTGTATTCAGTCAGCTAGTGTTTCAGTTCAGTCTTGTGGCTATAAGTGTATTCTCTGACTGTTGGTTGCTGTCAGTTTATATCCACGTGGTTCTTCATTGCAATGGATGCTGTGCTCAGTCACTATTTCTTTTTCATAATCAAATGTTTGCTCCAAGTCGTGTTGCTAACCTTCTAAAAGTGGACCCCAGATGCTCTTCCCAAATCTGCATTACTCATGAGCATCTTAGCAAATGGCAAGTCATCCTTTCCAGTTTTCCAAAAAAGAGAAAGAAAAAAAGAAAAAAGACAAGAAAGAAGAAAAGTATATCCTTAGCATCTCTCTTACATTTGCCTTGCCCAAGGTTCAGAGGGTTTTTCAGGTCTGTGTGGGCTTCTACCGTGATTTCCATCACCATTCCAGACTCCATCGCGATGACTCTGGTGACAGGATTAGTCTTCTGACTAGCTTTGGCTTCTGTGTATTTGCCTTGCAGATTGTTCTCAACATAGCATTGCCTGTGACTCTCTTAGAACGTTGATTGGCTACTATCTACATGTACCCCAATCCTCTGTGACTCCATCTCACTCTGTCACTCCACACTCTAGGCCAGACCCAGTATTCACTGCTACTCTTCGTATGTGCACAGCTATGTCTGGCTCAAGACCCTTTCATTTTGTCCCAGTTCTTGAAGGTCCCTATGGCCTATCCCTTGTGTCTGGGCATGTAATCACGAGTGCTGTCATGTATGACTATATACTCTGTGTAATCACTCCACAATAACCAGGCCTTGCTCTTTGTCATATAACCACATGTGACTCTGACTGTCTTGTTAGGACTATATTCCAAGGCCCAGACGAGGGACTGTCATGTGATAAACATACTAGTGAGTATTTGTTCAATGAAGACATACACAGAAATACCTGACAGTGCTGTCCCAGGGTTGAATTCTCCTGACTCTGCCCATATGTCAGTTTTTTAAAAAATAGTATGAACAATGATACCACACTAAAATTAATATGATTAAATCATGCTACTATATAAATCCATTGCACTAAACATTATTTTATTAATGTGCTTATTCATTTTAAATGATGACTGAAATTCTGTCTGTTGGTTTCCTTCTAGTTCATTCTTATCCCAGGATTTTTTGGTTTATACATATAATGAAAATGGATCTTTGTATACTGACTCTTCACATATTATGGTAAGAATTAGATGTCTTAATATTTGTTATCTTATATGTTGTTGCTGAAAAGAATGTACAGTATATTGGACCACAACTCCCTTTTAGACTTTGCTTTCGGTTGCTAAGACTGAACCCGGGCCTTTGCACATCCTAAGAAAACTCTATCATGGTGCTACTTTCTAAGACCCATGTTGACACCAATTCAAATGTTTAACTCCTTGGGACTATGACCTATTATATGGATGACTTCTATACATAGAAATGTCCTGGGAAAGAGATAGAAAAATGGAGAAAACCCACAAGTAAAGAAAGGGCCCCAAATCTTACTTCCTGAGAGTTTGCACTAAAAATTCTACACAATTCATGATTTAATATTATCAAATCTTTTGCTACCATGAGCCTTCTAAAATATTTGACAACACAGTTTTTTTTATTATAAAAAGAATTTGCGTCTTCACCCGTGTGATCTGTTTTGCAGACGCATTGCTATTACCGAGGGTATGTTGATGAACTTCCAAATTCCACTGTGACTCTCAACATCTGCTCTGGCCTCAGGTAATAGCATCCTAGAGAACGATTATGTAAAAGCGCAGAAGGATCCACTTTAAAGCGAAGCCGTGCCGAGCAGATACAAATCAAGAGGAGCCACCAGCGGGACTCTGAAAGTTTCTTTTCCGATGACCTTTTATCTGTGCTACCACGTGGACCTAAGCTGTCACTCACATTAACCCAGCCGAGGCCACCTGAGCAGAGGTGTTTCCTATTGGGCAGGAAGGGATGGTTTGAGAAATGAGGACTTGAGAGTGCTTTAACAGCAATAGAACCCCTAACTAAGACACCATCTAAAGTTTTCTCAGGCATTTTGTCTGAGGAGTGGAAAGCTGATTAATGAAGTGCATGCCCAGGAATGCAATAGTTGGTTCTTCTGCGGCTTCTTTTTTGAGGAACTCTTAGTGTACTCCATAATGACTATACTGACTGACACCTTTATCAGCAATATATAAAGTTCTTTTTCTCTCCTCATTGCCAGCATTGGCTTTGGGGGGGGGGGGGGTAATAGCCATTCTAACTGGGACCAGAAGGAATCTCAGTGCATTTCTCTCTTCCTTTCTCCCAGTGTTTGAGCATCTCACCACGGCCTTGGGCCTGGCCTGCAAGTGCTCCACCCCTGCGCTCACCCACCAGACTCCTGTGTAGCTTTGATTTGTGTTTATCTGACAGCGAGTGAACTTGAACACTTTTTCATGTATTACTGGTCCCTTGAACATATTTCGAGAAGTGACTTTTATGACTTTTTCTCCATTTATTGACTCAGTTGCTGCTTTTTTTTTCTTAATTTTTGAGGTTTTTGGCAATTGTCTGATGTGGGACAAATGAATGACTGATAGTCTGTAGGACATTCTTGCTCTGTTGATCCTTTGCCGCGCAGACACTTTCACGTTAATTCTATCTCACTTGCCAATGCTCCTCTTTTCTAAGCAAAGTCCTCGTCAAGGCTCATTCTTGAAGTCTTTCCTTTATTTTTTCTTCTAGTGTTTTTAAAGTTTCAGGTCTTGTTCTAAGTTCTCTGGTCAACTTTTTGATGAATTCTATATAAGTTAAAAGATCTACATTTGCTGCAGGAGCTCCTTCTGCTCCTTCAGCCAATCGCCGCTGAGTTACCAGCCCATTAGGGCGTGGTCTCTCTCTCTCTTTAAAAAAAAGCAGCGGTTGTCCTCCTCTCCCTCTCCAGCTTCTGGCTCCACTTCCGGCTTCTAGACTCCTTTCCTGTTCGCACGGAGGGGCTTGTCTGGGACGGTAATCTGTAAGTTTTTTCCCCCTTTGAATAAATAACCATTCTATTAATCATAATTCCAAACTGGTGTGGGATTGTCTGTGACTTACGCCTTCATACGTTACTCTTCTACTTGTGAATATCTAGTTTTTCCAACAATGTTCATAAGGAGGTCAGACCTCCAACCTAAGATGTTGGCCTGTTTGTCAGAAACCAGTTTGCAAAAGATGTATGGGCTTACTTCCGGGTTCTTGGTCCTACCCTATTGATCTGTACTTCTGTCGATAACTTGCCATTCTGTTTCTATAGATAGCTTTGTAGTATAACTTGAACTTCAGTGTTTGGATACATTCAGATTTCTGAATTTGCTCACAATTACTTGGATGATCAAAGTCTTTTGTCCTCCCACAAGAATCTCAGGATGCCCCATCACCACCAAGATTTAGGTTTTGTTTTGTTTTGTTTTTAAATAGAGAGTGCACAGAATCTGTAAATTTCCTTTGGCAATGTGTTAGAATCTCTCCTGTCTGTGACTGTCTCTTAAACTTGGGTTTCACTCAGTCACTGTGGCGAGGTCTCCTCAGGGGCCCAAAACTGTACCTTTCCTGACCCAAAGAGTAGTGTATCCTCAACAGTAATGCCTTTTCTAGATACTTCCTGGTTACTGCCCCCAGTGATGCTGAGAGACGGAATGAATTTGTTATCTGAACAAGTCATCCCTGGCTGGCCGTATTTCATGTTGGGTTTGAAGCTCTTAAAGATGAGGGATTTCTCCTGCACTGGGCCTGATAGTTTGTTGCACGTGTGTGCTCGCCGTGTCTTAGCTTGGGCTCTGCCCACTGCCAAGGAGTCGAACTTGAAGTTGCCTGTGATTTTGTACTTTGCTCTAAGTTGTCTTTCTGATTCCATTTTCTCTCTGTTCCCACAATACCCCTCTCCTCTCACCAGAACAGAACTTCTCTCGTGCTGCCCTGATGCTCTTATTCCCAGGAACATATGAAGTGGACTTTAATTTTGTCCCACTGTTCCTGCACCTCAATAGACCTTGGTTTCTAACACTGTCCTTTAAAAGGAGTGCAGTGCTACCTAGGGTGATGCAGGCATCCGATCAATCTCAGCACTTGGTAGCAGAGGCAAGAGGATCCAAGGTTTGAGGCTACCCTGAGCTATCCTTCAAAGTTAAGACCAAGAGTGGCAGTTTTAAATAGCGCTGCCTGCAAATGCAAACAGGAAAAATGCACGAAGCCATTTGTTTCACGGTGGTTTCTTCTTTCTCACATTTCGGATGGTAGCTTGGAAAGTATTGTACATGGTTTTGATAATGACTGTCTTTCTGAATTCAGGGGATTCCTACAGTTTGAAAATATCACCTATAGAATTGAACCACTGGAGTCTTCAGCAAGATTTGAGCACATAGTTTATCAAGTGAAAAATGGCAATTCAACGTTAGCAAAAAATTACAGTCGTATTTGGCAAATAGACCAGCCCGATAAAGGTCATTTCAATGCACAGGTAACCATAGGAGTTGTGGTGGTAAGGAGCACTGTGGAATCCCTCCCGTTGTCCATCAGTCGCGAAGAGTGACTAGACTGACGAGTATAAATAGTACATTCCGTAGCTTTGTTCTCTGCCTTGACACGAAACATTCAGATTGCACTTAGCCTGGAAGATCACCTGGGATCCTACCTCACATTTACTGCTTTATGATGTAGTTGTAACATCTTCACGTCGGTATTTTTCAAAAGAAACATTTGTTATTAAAATCTTCTGAACAATGAAAGAATACCACTAATTTCAGTAGCCTGCTCAAAGTGCTTCCAGTGTTTCTTATGTAGCTTTCTGTGCTAATCGGACATATTTTCTAATAGGCAGTCATTTCTGTGTTACCAGAGGTGAAAAGAAATATTAGCAAGCTTTCGAACCAATTAAACTATGACTTAAATAGGGTTCACTAATAAGCTTACCTTGGAAATACTAAGTTCCATAGAAATAAAACATTTAGTTAAGGGGTTCTGCCTCATCCATCACTCAAGTGTGGCTGTAAGATGGGTACGCACTGAACAGTTTCTCTAGGCCAATATAGAAAGATAAATAGAGAGACACTTCTGACTTAATTAGAATTTTAAGTTTGTTGGAGTGTTGCGCCTTTTGAAACCTGTTTATTAGAGTCGCTTGCCAATGCAAAGCCCTTTCCTCCCATCAGAAGAAACACTTTTATCACATTGCCTTGGGAGGATAGTTTTGGCTGTCAGCTGCCCAGAGGATGGGTGTCTGATTTGTTTTATGACAACTGCATCTGTACTTCTCTGTCCCTGTGAACTCGTTTAGTTGCTCAGAAAGCATAACCTGGGGCTGGACCCTACAACCTAGCTGCAGATGGAAGTACCTGTAAGATTGCAACATTGTAATCTGACTGATATAAACTGTGCTTAAAGACTTCTGGTTGTGGCAGGACCCCCTAAAGCAGGTGCTGAGCCCAGGCCAGCGTTCTCTTTCTCTTGGTGCCTGGGTGGAGGTCTCCCTGGATAGGGTTAATTCTCACAATGTTGCTCCTGATGTTTAGCGTTAATTGCCAAGTTAACAGTCTCCAGTCACCTGGGGAAGGAGTGTTGGTAAGAGATTGAGGCCAGTCTGGTCTATAGAGCGAGTGTTCCAGGACAGGTTCCAAAGCTACACAGAGAAAACCTGTCTTGAAAAGACGAGAGAGAGAGAGAGAGAGAGAGAGAGAGAGAGAGAGAGAGAGAGTTTAGCATTTAGGTATGTCTATGGGGGATTATCTTTATTAGTGGGAAGATCCACCTACTTTGGGGTAGCTCCACTTTTTGGTATTATATGACACTGTTTCTGGGGAGATCTGAACACTCCAGATAGGACTACAATGACAGATCCAAGTATGGATACTGACAAGGTCCAATTGAGTGAACCGGTGTTGTATTGGGGTTCCCTACAGGACTGTGGGTGAGAGGCTATTTACAGAAACAGAAGTGATTACTCAAAGTCAGCCTCACCACCTTAAAATATCACCACAGCATGAGGAGTGGCTAGCAATAACTAAAAAATGACAAGGGCTGGAAACCTGAGTACACTGCCCCTGCAAGGAACTCGGCAGAATAGAGGGTGTCTCTTCTAGGCGGCTCAGGCTGTCTGCGCCTCCTCCAAGCAATGCACATTTGCCGCCATGCTGCATTGATGAAGAAGGACTAGCTTTCGGGGCCCTTTGCCCAAGAGAGGGCCTGATTTATTCAGAAGAGGTTCAGCTGATCTCATTCTATGCAGTAGTGAAAAGGAGGGAGGAACTTCTGTCTTAATTAATCTACAAGAGTCTCATAAAGGAGATGATTGCTTCTCTGGCCTTGTTGACCCAGAACACACAAAGGCACAATCAGCTCTTACCACCTGTGTGTGGCTTCCAGCCCATGGAGACTGGGGAGGGGCATTGCTTCAAAGGCTTCACTGCTTCCACCAAATGGTCTTCCTCTCCCACACATAGGCACTGCTGAGTCAGAACCACAAAAGAGTCACAAAGGAAAAGCAGGGAACAAGGTACATTGAGCCATCCAAAGCATAGATCCGTTAATTCCAAACAGATTCAGCGTATACTACACAGGCAGAAGGAATACGTAGTTGTAAATGACTTTGAAGTATTTGGGTAACAGTCGAAATTTAAAGGCAAAGATTAGACAACATTCCTCAGACAGAAATACCATTTACACACAGGCTGGATGGACTGAGAGTCTCTCTCAGCTGGCCTTATGGCATATACATCTTGGGAAGTGAGAGATTTAATGAATCTGGTCAGTTTCAGGGACTTCCTAAACATTTTGAGTTTTCTATTTCCTGAAAGTAACAAACTTTCCCATGGAATGAATTGTTTCACCTCCATTTGTTTCAATCACATTTTGTCCATTGTGTAGTAAAAGAGGATAATAGAATTCAACATCCATTTGATGT
This sequence comes from Myodes glareolus, assembly GCF_982192425.1. NCBI lineage: Eukaryota > Metazoa > Chordata > Mammalia > Rodentia > Cricetidae > Myodes > Myodes glareolus. The sequence continues at coordinate 47,344,959 of NC_142048.1, forward strand.
AGACACTCAGAAACCTTGTAATAGAGTGGGGTTTGCCCCTGACAAATACTATTCATGAAAACCTAATCAAATATGATGCGCAGTGACACAATACCAACTGCTCTCTTATTAAAGTTTGATAAACTCAGGGCCGTCCCCCTTTATCACTCTCCCCATCGTGATAAAGGATTCCTTGGCAGATTATGTGATACTCCTGAATCCAATGATGTAAATACACGTGTAGTGAGTATTATATGAAATATAAAAATCTATCACACTTCTATAAATAGCAGGGAAAGTATAGAAATGCTGTACACACAAACTGCAAAGTGCTGATTTAATAAAGAATAAGTAAGTGGAGAAGAATACTATTTATTTATGGGACTGTAAGATTTATCATACGAAGGACTATGTTTTCTCTGAAAGTGATATGAATTTCTCATAACTGTTAAAAAATAGCAAGAAGATAAGTAGATACATGGGTACTAGATATCATTATAAGATAATATGTGTTTACACAATAACATGAGCCGTAGACAAAATCATAAGCAACCATGACTGCACTGTTATTGACAATAAAGACACTTGAAAATGTTTTAGAACCCACAACATAAATCAAAGGCACAACCCCTAGAAGAAAGGAAAGACCAACTGGCCTCTGTTATAAGGAGGCTGCTTGTTCATTTCCCAGCTGTTTAGACTCCCGAAATAATCACACAGAAAACTGTATTATTTAAGTCACTGCTTGGCTCATCACTTAAGCATATTGCTAGCTAGCTCTTACATCGTAATTTAACCAATTTCCATTATTTTATACTTTATATAGGTTTGTGGCCTACTGGCAAGGTTCCAACTGGCAGCTCACATCTTTCCCCTCCCATAGCTACATGGCATCTCTGTGACTCTGCTTTCTTTCTCCCAGCATTCAGTTTAGTTCCCCCTACCAGCTCTTCTCTACCCTATCACAAACCAAGGCAATTTCTTTATTCATTAACCAATAAAAGCAACACATATACAGAAGGACTTCCCACACCAGGCCTCTCTTAAAGTCACAGTGTTTTAATCGCAGAAGGTCATGTGACAGTAACAAATATGCAAAAAACACACAGGGAGAATGTGATAAAGACTCTCCAGTGGGCTTCTGATTTTTTTCATGTATTTACATCATTCTCCCTCTCCCTGTTCTCTCTCCAATTCGTCCTGTGTCCCCTCCTTTCCTTGAATTCATGGCTTCTTTTTTTAAATTGTAATTGTTACACACACACACACACACACACACACACACACACACACACACGAGGGGGGAGGGAGAGAGAGAGGCAGAGAGACAGAGAGAGAAAGAGAGACAGAGAAAAACATTCATAAACACAGCCCATTGAGATTATTCAGTGTTGCACATATGTGGTTAGAGCAGACCTCTTGTGGTTGGCTAACCTATCAGGAGCTCACAGCAACCACCAGTGCTTAAAGTTCTCCTTCTAAAGGTGAAGCCCTCAGTGAACCTCTCGTGTCAAGGATGTTTTGAAGTGAAAGTTATGTTTTGTAATAGTTTTTTTTTTATATTAGGTCTTCACGATGGTTTTATATATGTCTCCCCTAACTTCTTTGCATGCTAACTTTTGCTTTTAGAAAGTTCAGTATGAATTAACAGTTAATATTTTTGGTTATTTTCCAGGATAAAAATGATTCACAACTATTACCTCAAAGTCTAAAACTGCACATGATAGTGGGAAAATCTTTGGTAAGTCAATGTCCCTTCTTTCCTCCTTCCTGTCCCCTTCTATCACATTTCCTTCTCTTCTCTCCTTTTCTCTCTCTCTCCTATTTCCCCTTCTTTCCTGTTCACTTCCTCACTCCTACTACCTTCCTCCATTTCTTCTCCTCCTTTCTTTTAATGAAAAATTTAGAGCCAGGTGGTGGTGGTGCGCGCTTTTAATCCCAGCACTTGGGAGGCAGAGATAGTCAGATCTCTGTGAGTTCGAGGCTAGCCTGGTCTACAGAGCAAGTTCCAGGACAGGCTCCAAAGCCACAGAGAAACCCTATCTCAAAAAACTAAAAAAAAAAAACACAAAAAAAAACAAAAAAAAAAACAAAAAAAAATTAGAGACAGAAATGATTTGTTTTCTTTGAGCTCACAGGTCTTTTAGTTTGTTATTTATTCCATATCGTCTGCTTTATAAAATTTAATTTTGAAAAGAGCTAAACAGTAAGGGAATTGCACTGTGATATAGTGTATGTTCATATAAACTGTGAAATGGTGATATACTGGAAGGTGCAGTAGCTGTGCAATGCACACAGGGAAGATTTTTAAGACAAGTAGCGAAGAATGTAGCAGATGCACACAGTTGTGGGAGCCCAAGTCAGGAGTCTCTGAAATATGCTGCTCTGTTTGTTGAGTGATAGGCGGGTGGATGTAACTGGACTGGATACAATCATCCCGGGAGTGTGGGTCTGTGGGAGGACCAATCAGGGTGGCTGAATCTCAGCCTAAGGCTGGAGCTTGTGTTTCACCCATATGTAGCTGGGAGATGCTGAGGAATGTGTGCAACATGAGAAGTGGAATCAGTTAAGACTGATGATTCAGTGACGTGGAGCGAATTTAAAGTGGGTGGAGAGATGGGCACGTGAGGCAGAGGAGGGCGTGCTGGAAGAGACAACTAAACCCCATACAGAAGCTGCTGTTTTATTTTATAATTGCATATTCACAGAAAGGGGCTTAACTGAAATCACCTGTTGGAGACCAGTTTTGACCAAGATACCACTTAGCAGGGTAGGGGCTTGGGGATTAGAAAAATAAGTTTCTTTTCTGCTTAAGAGTCTTAGAAGTGTACATTAAGTCTGTTCTAAATGCTAGTGCGTTCTTGGGTCTTCGTTTTTAATAAAAATTACTTTAAAAAATTATTATTATATAGTTGTATTTGTATAATTGTAGGGTTTATCATATATAATTATGTTTTATATAATATAGATTATATATGATTGTATTATAATTAGGATTACATTTTACATATCATTGACAAAATAAAACTTTAATAAAAAATAAAAAATATTAATATACTTGATAAACCTATGCTTGCCCTAAATTTCCAAAATAATTTGGCTGTTGAAAATTTACTGTCGTATTATTTTAATAAATTCTAAAAACCTTAAATTTGTGTTTCAGTATGATTATATGGGATCTGACATTATGGCTGTAACAAAGAAAATTTTCCAGATTATTGAGCTTGTCAACACAGTAAGTTTTTAATTTTTCAGATTTCTAATTTCATGAAAAAAACATTAAATATAATTTGCATTTTATAAGTATGGAAAATTAATGACTTGAATATATTTTATTAGATCAATGTTCCCAATACTCTAGCGAACGTCCTTCTGTATTTTTTATATAATAGCTAATGCATTTTAAGCATGCACTGTAAATCCTATTCATAGATGGTTACTCAGCTGAAACTGACGGCTGTGTTAGCCTCCTTGGAACTGTGGTCAGATAAAAATCAAATTTCTACTGATGGCGATGCTAATGATATTTTACAAAGACTTTTGGACTGGAAACGAGACTATCTTACCCTACAGTCCCGTGAGATAACACACTTACTCACGTAAGTAGACAGTGCTCTGCATGATAAACAGATTAATAATTCCACGAAGGTTGAGTTTTGCATTCATTCTACTCTTCAGTTTTCTGTAGGACGTATGAAGGCAATAGTTTAAAAATAAAAAACAATGATGACCAGTTTCATATTTGCATATTTTTACATTTAAAGTAGAATTAATGTGAACAAATCCTGAATTGCATTAGCTTATATGATATCAGCTTTATTACAGAATACATCAATCTAATCTAATTAATAATTTAAAAATAGTTTATTTAATTTTACCTATATAGATCGATGTATTTCATATCACTTTTCACAGGGATAGATTTGTGTAGCTTGCTTTGTGAAAATTTATTATTAAATAAGTGCTTATGTTTAAGACAAGTAAAATGACTTCTACAAGTTAAACATTATTTTCCT